>NW_026588146.1:1623-2212 GCF_907164565.1 Psammomys obesus | reverse complement strand
CACTGCCCTGCACTGCTCTCCACTGCCCTGCACTGCCCTGCACTGCTCTGCACTGCTCTGCACTCTTCTGCACTGCTCTCCACTGCTCTGTACTGCTCTGCATTGCTCTCCACTGCTCTGCACTGCCCTGCACTGCTCTACACTGTTTTGCACTGCTCTACACTGCTCTCCACTGCTCTGCACTGCTCTGCACTATTCTCCACTGCTCTGCACTGTTCTCCACTGCTCTCCACTGCTCTGCACTGTTCTCCACTGCTCTCCACTGCTCTGCACTGTTCTCCACTGCTCTGCACTGCTCTCCACTGCTCTCCACTGCTCTCCACTGCTTTGCACTGCTCTCCACTGCTCTGCACTGCTTTCCACTGCTCTGCACTACTCTGCACTGCTCTGCACTGCTCTCCACTGCTCTGCACTGCCCTGCACTGCTCTGCACTGCTCTCCACTGCTCTCCACTGCTCTCCACTGCTCTGCACTGCTCTCCACTGCTCTCCACTGCTCTCCACTGCTCTCCACTGCTCTGCATTGCCCTGAACTGTTCTACACTGCTCTGCACTGCTCTACATTGCTCTGCACTGCTCTTCACTGCTCT
>NW_026588146.1:0-1523 GCF_907164565.1 Psammomys obesus | reverse complement strand
CACTGCTCTCCACTGCTCTGCACTGCTCTCCACTGCTCTCCACTGTTTTGCACTGCTCTCCACTGCTCTGCACTGTTCTCCACTGCTCTCCACTGCTCTGCACTATTCTCCACTGCTCTGCATTGCCCTGAACTGTTCTACACTGCTCTGCACTGCTCTACATTGCTCTGCACTGCTCTTCACTGCTCTCCACTGCTCTGCACTGCTCTACATTGCTCTGCACTGCTCTGCACTGCTCTGCAGGTCCGGAGGTTCTACTTGCTGACCTTGCCAAGCCCTGGGCTCCTGGGGTCACGGCTGGTGTCCTAGTTTGCTTTCTGTTTTGGTGATGAACACCACGACCCAGATCCACTTGGGAGGAGGGGCTTCCGGGCTGAGATAAAGTAGGCTGAGATGGACAGGTCACAGCCCGTCACTGAGTGAAGCCAAGCCAGGGACTCAGAGGCTCTTGAGGCAGACCCCACAGAGAAAGGCTGACTGGCTGCCCCACCCCGGGTCCTGCTCAGATAGCTTTCCAACATAGCCCAGGAGCACCTGCCTAGGACTGGCACTGCCCACAGTGGTCAGGACAGCCCACACCAGTCAGCAATCAAGATGTCACATAGGGAAGCCAGAGGAAGCAATTTCTTTACTGAGGCTCCGGCATCCCAGGTGGCTCTGCTCAGTGCCATGTCACCTAACTGCTATGGGAGGCTATTGTGCCACTCTTGGGCTCCAATCCAGAACTCTGGTGGTGCCCCACAGACACCGGAGCCCCCAGAGCATTCCACACACAGGCTGAAGCTCCACCTCCTCATCCTGCCTGGCCCCCAGGTCCAGAGGACAGCGAGTGACAGTCAGGCCCTTCCCAGCGCTCCCGGGTGAGCAGCTCTCCACTGGTGCATGCCGCCTCTGGAGTGAGAAACGACACAAAGCCACATTAGAGAACGATTTCACAATTACACAGGAAGTCGGATGTCTCTGTGCCCCACGGCTCAGGTCTCTCTGTCCTGTGGTTCTAATTGTGATTTAGCCAAGAGTGGTGAAAAGCAATGAGCTCAACGTGAGAGCAGCTGAGACTGGGAGCGGCATATGAGCCGCTCGGAACACGAATGGACCCGCAAACTGTACCTGAGCAGCAGCGGGCAAGAGGCCGCTGTGCAGGGGCCGAGTGCCAGGGGAGAGGACTCTGTGCTTCTACTTCTTTGTAGCCCTAAAAAAAAGCAAACCCAACCTATGGTAACAGAAGCCCAGCCATCTGTGCCGTCGAGTGACGGCACTGCCACCAGGCCTGAGCACACGGGTTCAGTGCCCAGGCGCACATGGTGGAAGGGAGGACCCACTCTTGTGGGCTGTGTGGTCTCCGTGTGTGGGCCTGGAACACTTGTGTGAGCCCACAATAAGTAAATGTAACAAAAACTAGAAGAGAGAAGGCGAGTGGCAGGGTCATCAGAGTGGGGGATGGATGGGAGGGGACAGGCCTTTACTGTGCAGCTCAGACTTGAGATCCTTCTGCCTCACATCCCTACCTGCTGAGTCTGGGC
>NW_026588145.1:0-4412 GCF_907164565.1 Psammomys obesus | reverse complement strand
TCAGGTGTAGAAGATACAATGGAAGAAATCGATGTATCTGTCAAAGACAATGTTAAATCCAAAAAATTCCTGACACAGACCATCCAAGAAATCCAAGACAATATGAAAAGACAAAACCTAAGAATAATAGGAATAGAGGAAAAAGAAGACTCCCTTCTCCAAGGCCCAGAAAATATTTTCAACAAAATCATTGAAGAAAATTTCCCCAAGTTAAAGGAGAAGCCAATAAGGATACATGAGGCCTACAGAACACCCAACAAATTTGACCAGAAAAGAAAATCCTCCCGCCACATAATAATCAAAACAGTAAGTATACAGAACAAAGAAAAAATACTAAAAGCTGCAAGGGAAAAAGGCCAAGTAACATATAACAGGAAACCCATTAGAATCACACCTAACTTTTCAACAGAAACTATGAAAGCTAGAAGGGCCTGGACAGATGTCATGCAGACCCTAAGAGAACACAGATGTTAACCTAGGCTACTATACCCTGCAAAACTCTCAGTCCTCATAGACGGAGAAAACAAGATATTCAATGACAAAAACAAATTTCAACAATACCTACACACAAATCCAGCATTACAGAAGACACTGGAAGGGAAAATACAACCCAAGAAAATTAGCTTCTGTCAAGAAAACACAGGAAATAATTAACCTTACTACAGCAAAACAAAAAGCAACCAAGCACACAACCTTATGAACACAGCCAACATCAATATCAAAGGATCTAACAGCCACTGGTCTTAATCTCTCTCAACATCAATGGACTCAACAATCCAGTAAAAAGACACAGATTAACAGAATGGATATGTAAACAAAACCCAGCAGTCTGTTGCATAGAAGAAACACACCTAAGACACAAAGATAGACATTACCTGAGGGTAAAAGGTTGGAAGACGACTTTCCAAGCAAATGGACCCAAGAAACAAGCAGGAGTAGCCATTCTAATATCTGATAAAATAGACTTTCAACCAAAATTAATAAAAAGAGATGAGGAAGGACACTTCATACTCATCAAGGGAAAATTCCACCAGGAAGACATCACAATCCTGAACATCTATGCCCCAAATACAAGAGCACCCACATTTGTAAAAGAAACATTGATAAATTTAAACGACATATAGATCCCCACACATTAATAGTGGGAGACTTCAACACCCCACTCTCAACAAAGGACAGGTCAACAAAACAGAAATTAAACAAAGAAACAATATCTCTGACAGAGGTCATGAATCAAATAGACCTCACAGACATTTACTGAACTTTACACCCAAACACAAAAGAATTTACCTTCTTCTCAGCACCTCATGGAACCTTCTCCAAAATAGACCATATAGTTGGTCACAAAGCAAGCTTCAACAGATACAAGAAGATTGAAATAATCCCTTGTATCCTGTCTGATCATCATGGAATAAAGCTGGACTTCAACAACAACAGAAATAGCAAAAAGTCTACACACACATGGAAACTGAACAACTTGTTACTAAATGACAGCTGGGTCAGGGAAGAAATAAAGAAAGAAATTAAAGCCTTTCTAGAACTCAATGAAAATGAAGACACAACATACCCAAACTTGTGGGACACAATGAGAGCAGTGCTAAGAGGAAAGTTCATAGCACTAAGTGCCTTCAAGAAGAAATTCGAGACAGCTCATTCAAGCAACTTAATGGCCCACTTAAAAACCCTAGCAAAAGAAGAAGCAGACACACCAAAAAGGAGTAGATGGCTGGAAATAATCAAACTCAGGGCTGAAATCAATCAATTAGAAACAAATAAAACAATTCAAAGAATCAATGAAACCAAGAGCTGGTTCTTTGAGAAAATCAACAAGATAGACAAACCCTTAGCCAAGCTAACTAAAAGGCAGAGAGACACCACCCAAATCAACAAAATCAGAAATGAAAGGGGGGACATAACTACAGACACTGAGGAAATCCAAACAATCATTAGGACTTACTTCAAAAGTCTATACTCAACAAAATTTGAAAACCTAAATGAAATGGACAATTTTCTTGATCGATTTGACTTACCAAAGCTGAATCAGGACCAGGTAACTCAATTAAATAGTCCTATATCCCCCAAAGAAATAGAAGCAGTCATCAAAAGTCTCCCATTCAAAAAAAGCCCAGGACCAGATGGCTTCAGCCCAGAATTCTACCAGACCTTCAAAGAAGAGCTCACTCCAATTCTCTTCAAACTATTCCACAAAATAGAAACAGAAGGAACATTACCAAAATCATTTTATGAAGCCACAGTCACTTTGGTACCTAAACCTCACAAAGACTCAACAAAGAAAGAGAATTTCAGGCCAATCTCCCTTATGAACATTGATGCAAAAATACTTAACAAAATACTTGCAAACCGAATCCAAGAACACATCAAAGATATTATCCACTATGACCAAGTAGGTTTCAGGTATGCAGGGGTGGTTCAATATATGGAAATCCATCAATGTGATCCACCATATTAACAAACCGAAAGAAAAAAACCACATGATAATCTCCCTAGATGCTGAAAAAGCATTTGTCAAAATCCAACATCCATTCATGTTTAAAGTACTGGAGAGATCAGGGATACAAGGCACATATCTAAACATAGTAAAGGCGATTTACAGCAAGCCTATAGCCAACATCAAACTGAACGGAGAGAAACTTAAAGCAATCCCACTGAAATCAGGGACAAGACAAGGCTGCCCACTCTTTCCATATCTCTTCAACATAGTGCTGGAAGTCCTTGCTAGAGCAATAAGACAGTCGAATGAGATCAAGGGGATACAGATGGGAAAGGAAGAAGTCAAATTATCACTATTTGCAGACGATATGATAGTATACATGAGTGACCCCAAAAACTCTACCAGGGAACTCCTACAGCTGATAAACACCTTCAGCAAAGTGGCCGGATACAAAATTAACTCAAAAAAAAATCAGTAGCACTCCTGTATACAAAAGACAAAAGGGCTGAGAAAGAAATTAGAGAAACAACATCATTCACAATAGCCACAAATGACATAAAGTACCTTGGTGTAACCCTAACCAAGCAAGTCAAAGACTTGTATGAAAAAAATTTCAAGTCTCTGAAGAAAGAATTAGAGGAAGATATGAGAAGATGGAAAGATCTCCCATGCTCATGGCTTGGCAGGATTAACATAGTAAAAATGGCCATCTTACCAAAAGCAATCTACAGATTTAATGCAATTCCCATCAGATTGCCAACACAATTCTTTACAGACCTGGAAAGAAAAATTCTCAACTTTGTATGGAATAACAAGAAACCGAGAATTGCTAAAACAATCCTCTCCAATAAAAGATCTTCTGGAGGTATCTCCATCCCTGATCTCAAGCTGTACTATAGAGCAACAGTTATAAAAACTGCATGGTACTGGCATAGAAACAGAATGGTGGATCAATGGAACTGAACAGAAGACCCAGAAATAAACCCACACACTTACGGACACCTGATTTTTGACAAAGATGCCAAAACCATACAATGGAAAAAAGATAGCGTCTTCAACAAATGGTGCTGGTCCAACTGGATGTCTACATGTAGAAAAATGAAAACAGATCCATACTTATCACCCTGCACAAAACTGAAGTCCAAGTGGATCAAAGACCTCAACATAAAACCAGACATATTAAATCGCCTAGAAAAAAAAAGTGGGGAATACCCTAGAACTCATTGGTACAGGAGAAAACTTCCTGAACAGAACACCAACAGCACAGGCTCTAAGAGCTACAATCAATAAATGGGACCTCATGAAATTGAAAAGTTTCTGTAAAGCAAAGGACACCATCATCAAAACAAAACGACTGCCTACAGATTGGGAAAGAATCATCACCAACCCTTTCTCTGACAGAGGACTCATATCCAATATATATAAAGAACTAAACAAGCTGAAAAGCAACAAATCAAGTAATCCACTTAAAAAATGGGGAACAGAGCTAAAGAGAGAATTTCTGTAGAGGAATATCAAATGGCAGAGAAGCACTTAAAGAAATGCTCAACGTCATTAGCCATTAGGGAAATGTAAATCAAAACAACCCTGAGATTTCACCTTACACCTATCAGAATATCCAAGATGAAAAACTCAAGGGACAACATATGCTGGAGAGGTTGTGGAGAAAGGGGAACCCTTCTCCACTGCTGGTGGGAATGTAAACTGGTACAACCACTCTGGAAATCAATCTGGTGCTTTTTCAGACAACTAGGAATAGCGCTTCCTCAAGATCCAGCCATACCACTCCTAGGCATATACCCAAAAGAGGCGCAAGTACACAAAAAGGACATTTGCTCAACCATGTTTGTAGCAGCTTTATTTGTAATAGCCAGAAGCTGGAAACAGCCCAGATGCCCCTCAACTGAAGAATGGATGCAGAAACTGTGGTACATCTATACTCCATTGTATAGATGTACCA
>NW_026588144.1:0-1654 GCF_907164565.1 Psammomys obesus | reverse complement strand
CCCACTGAAATCAGGGACCAGACAAGGCTGCCCACTCTCTCCATATCTCTTCAACATAGTACTTGAAGTCCTAGCCAGACCAATAAGACAACTAAAGGAGATCAAGGGGATACAAATTGGAAAGGAAGAGGTCAAAGTGTCACTATTCGCAGATGATATGATAGTATACATGAGTGACCCCAAAAATTCAACCAGAGAACTCCTTCAGCTGATAAACACTTTCAGCAAAGTGGCAGGGTACAAAATCAACACAAAAAAATCAAAAGCCCTCCTGTACACAAAAGACAAAAGGGCTGAGAAAGAAATTAGGGAAACAAAACCCTTCACAATAGCCACTAATAACATAAAGTACCTTGGTGTGACTCTAACCAAGCAAGTGAAAGACCTGTTTGAGAAAAACTTCAAGTCTCAAAAGAAAGAAATTGAAGAAGATCTCAGAAGATGGAAAGATCTCCCGTGCTCATGGATTGGTAGGATTAACATTGTGAAAATGGCCATCCTGCCGAAAGCAATCTACAGATTCAACGCAATTCCCATCAAAATACCAACTCAATTCTTTACAGACCTTGAAAAAAAGATTCTCAGCTTCATATGGAGAAAAAAAAAAAAAAACAAAAAAACAAAAAAACAAAAAATCGCAGAATCTCCAAAACAACCCTGTACAACAACAGATTATCTGGAGGTATCTCCATCCCTGATCTCAAGCTGTACTACAGAGCAATAGTAATAAAAACTGCATGGTATTGGCATAGAAATAGAAAGGAGGATCAATGGAACCGAATAGAAGACCCATAAATAATCCCATGTACCTATGAATACTCGATTTTTGACAAAGCAGCCAAAACCATTCAATGGAAAAAAAGATAGCATCTTTAACAGATGGTGCTGGTCTAATTGGATGTCTACATGCAGAAAAATGAAAATAGATCCACATTTATCACCCTGCACGAAACAAAAGTCTAAGTGGATCAAAGACCTCAACATAAAACCAGATATGCTAAATCTGTTAGAAGAAAAAGTGGGGAACAGCCTAAAACTCATTGGCACAGGAGACAACTTCCTGAACAGAACTCCAACAGCACAAACTTTAAGAGCAACAATCTATAAAGGGGACCTCATGAAACTGAAAAGCTTCTGTAAAGCAAAGGACACCGTCATCGAAACAAAACGACAGCCCACAGATTCTGAAAGAATCTTCACCAACCCTTTATCTGACAGACGACTAATATCCAGTATATACAAAGAACTAAAGAAGCTGAAAAGCAACAAACCAAGTAACCCAATTAAAAAATGGGGAGTAGAGCTAAACAGAGAATTCTCTGTAAAGGAATATAGAATGGCAGAGAAACACTTAAAGAAATGCTCAACATCATTAGCCATCAGAGAAATGCAAATCAAAACGACCCTGAGATTTCACCTTACACCCATCAGAATGGCCAAGATGAAAAACTCAAGTGACAACACATGCTGGAGAGGTTGTGGAGAAAGGGGAACCCTCCTCCATTGCTGGTGGGAATGTAAACTGGTACAACCACTTTGGAAGTCAATCTGGCACTTTCTCAGACAACTAGGAATAGTGCTTCCTCAAGACCCAGCTATACCACTAATAGGCATATACCCAAAATTTGCTCAAGTACACAATAAGGACATTTGC
>NW_026588143.1:1433-3471 GCF_907164565.1 Psammomys obesus | reverse complement strand
CTGAAATCAATCAATTAGAAACAAATAAAACAATTCAAAGAATCAATAAAACCAAGAGCTGGTTCTTTGAGAAAATCAACAAGATAGACAAACCCTTAGCCAAGCTAACTAAAAGGCAGAGAGACACCACCCAAATCAACAAAATCAGAAATGAAAAGGGGGACATAAGTACAGACACTGAGGAAATCCAAACAATCATTAGGACTTACTTCAAAAGTCTATATGCCACAAAATTTGAAAATCTAAATGAAATGGACAATTTTCTTGATCGATTTGACTCACCAAAGCTGAATCAGGACCAGGTAAATCAACTAAATAGTCGTATATCCACCATAGAAATAGAAGCAGTCATCAAAAGTCTCCCATCCAAAAAAAGCCCAGGACCAGATGGCTTCAGCGCAGAATTCTACCAGACCTTCAAAGAAGAGCTAACTCCAATTCTCTTCAAACTATTCCACAAAATAGAAACAGAAGGAACATTACCAAACTCATTCTATGAAGCCACAATCACCTTGGTACCTAAATCTCACAAAGACTCAACAAAGAAAGAGAATTTCAGGCCAATCTCCCTTATGAACATTGATGCAAAAATACTTAACAAAATACTTGCAAACCGGATCCAAGAACACATCAAAGATATTTTCCACTATGACCAAGTAGGCTTCATCCCAGGTATGCAGGGGTGGTTCAATATACGGAAATCCATCAATGTGATCCACCATATTAACAAACTGAAAGAAAAAAACGACATGATAATCTCCCTAGATGCTGAAAAAGCATTTGACAAAATCCAACATCCATTCATGTTTAAAGTACTGGAGAGATCAGGAATACAAGGCACATATCTAAACATAGTAAAGGCGATATACAGCAAGCCTATAGCCAACATCAAACTGAACGGAGAGAAACTTAAAGCAATCCCTCTGAAATCAGGGACAAGACAAGGCTGCCCACTGTCTCCATATCTCTTCAACATAGTGCTGGAAGTCCTTGCTAGAGCAATAAGACAGTCGAAGGAGATCAAGGGGATACAGATGGGAAAGGAAGAAGTCAAATTATCACTATTTGCAGATGACATGATAGTATATATGAGTGACCCCAAAAACTCTACCAGGGAACTACTACAGCTGATAAACACCTTCAGCAAAGTGGCCGGATACAAAATTAACTCAAAAAAATCAGTAGCACTCCTGTATACAAAAGACAAAAGGGCTGAGAAAGAAATTAGAGAAACAACACCATTCACAATAGCCACAAATGACATAAAGTACCTTGGCGTAACCCTAACCAAGCAAGTCAAAGACTTGTATGAAAAAAATTTCAAGTCTCTGAAGAAAGAATTAGAGGAAGATATGAGAAGATGGAAAGATCTCCCATGCTCATGGCTTGGCAGGATTAACATAGTAAAAATGGCCATCTTACCAAAAGCAATCTACAGATTTAATGCAATTCCCATCAAATTGCCAACACGATTCTTTACAGACCTGGAAAGAAAAATTCTCAACTTCGTATGGAATAACAAGAAACCGAGAATTGCTAAAACAATCCTCTACAATAAAAGATCTACTGGAGGTATCTCCATCCCTGATCTCAAGCTGTACTATAGAGCAACAGTTATAAAAACTGCATGGTACTGGCATAGAAACAGAATGGTGGATCAATGGAATCGAACAGAAGACCCAGAAATAAACCCACACACTTACGGACACCTGATTTTTGACAAAGATGCCAAAACCATACAATGGAAAAAAGATAGCATCTTTAACAAATGGTGCTGGTCCAACTGGATGTCTACATGTAGAAAAATGAAAATATATCCATACTTATCACCCTGCACAAAACTGAAGTCCAAGTGGATCAAAGACCTCAACATAAAACCAGACACATTAAATCGGCTAGAAAAAAAAGTGGGGAATACCCTAGAACTCATTGGTACAGGAGAAAACTTCCTGAACAGAACACCAACAGCACAGGCTCTAAGAGCAACAATCAATAAATGGGACCTCATGAAATTGAAAAGCTTCTGTAAAGCAAAGGA
>NW_026588143.1:0-1333 GCF_907164565.1 Psammomys obesus | reverse complement strand
AATAAATGGGACCTCATGAAATTGAAAAGCTTCTGTAAAGCAAAGGATACCATCATCAAAACAAAGCGACTGCCTACAGATTGGGAAAGAATCATCACCAACCCTCTATCTGACAGAGGACTCATATCCAAGATATATAAAGAACTAAACAAGCTGAAAAGCAACAAACCAAGTAATCCACTTAAAAAATGGGGAACAGAGCTAAACAGAGAATTCTCTGCAGAGGAATATCGAATGGCAGAGAAGCACTTAAAGAAATGCTCAACCTCATTAGCCATTAGGGAAATGCAAATCAAAACAACCCTGCGATTTCACCTTACACCCATCAGAATGGCCAAGATGAAAATCTCAAGGGACAACACATGCTGGAGAGGTTGTGGAGAAAGGGGAACCCTTCTCCACTGCTGGTGGAAATGTAAACTGGTACAACCACACTGGAAGTCAATCTGGCGCTTTCTCAGACAACTAGGAATAGCGCTTCCTCAAGATCCAGCCATACCACTCCTAGGCATATACCCAAAAGAGGCGCAAGTACACAACAAGACATTTGTTCAACCATGTTTGTAGCAGCTTTATTTGTAATAGCCAGAAGCTGGAAACAACCCAGATGCCCCTCAACTGAAGAATGGATGCAGAAACTGTGGTACATCTATACAATGGAGTATTACTCAGCAATGAAAAATAAGGAAATCATGAAATTTGCAGGTAAATGGTGGGACCTGGAAAGGATAATCCTGAGTGAGTTGACCCAGAAGCAAAAAGACACTCACGGTATATACTCACTCATATAAACATACAATATAGAATAAACCCACTAAAAGCTGTACTTCTAAACAAACTAAGCAAAAGAGAGGACCCTAACTAAAATGTTCAATCCCCATCCTGAAAGGCAAAGAGGATGTACATCAGAAGAAAACGAAAATAGGAAACAACCTCGGAACCTGCTAAAGTGGGCCTCTGAAAGCCAGAAGAAAACAGGAAACAACCTTGAAACCTGCCACAGAGGGCCTCTGAAAGCTTCTGCAGTATAGACTGTCAAAGCAGATGCTGAGCCTGATGGCCAACTGATGGGCAGAGTGAATGGAATTTTATGTAAGAAGTGGGAAATAGTAAGAGCTGGAGGGAACGGGAACTCCACAAGCAGAGCAACAGAACAAGATAATTTGAACACAGGGAACTTCCCAGAGACTCATACTCCAACCAAGGACTATTTGTGGAGATGACCTGGAACCCCTGCACAGGTGTAGCCCATGGCAGTTCAGTGTCCAAGTGGGTTCCATAGTAATGGGAAGAGGGACTGCCTCTGACATAATCTGATTGGCCTGCTCGTTGA
>NW_026588142.1:0-3311 GCF_907164565.1 Psammomys obesus | reverse complement strand
TTCATAAGGTTTCTCTCCAGTGTGAGTTCTTTTATGTATTAGGAGATGACTGTTGCGTACAAAAGCTTTACCACATTGATTACATTCATAAGGTTTTTCTCCAGTGTGAGTTCCTTTATGTCTTAGGAGATCACTGTTAGTTGCATAGGCTTTACCACATCGGTTACATTCATGAGGTTTCTTTCCTATATGTATCCTTTTATGTCTTAGGATATGACTTTTATTTGCAAAGGCATTACTATATAGGCTACATTCATAGTGATCCGCACCAGTATGCATACCTTTACATGCGTGGGGATTACTGTGATCTGCAAAGAATTCATATTGAGTATCTTCAAGGAGTTTGCAGATTGATTTTTTTCATACCTGCAAAGATAATTGCACATATGACACCATTTCCACACTCATTACACTAATGGATGTTTTTGCCACATGACTTAATTTTGCGATTTGAATTAAAGGTAAAGAAGAATTACATTTTGAGTTTACATCATTATTTTTATATTCACGGTGTTCTCCTTCTCTACGGGTTGTTTTGCATATTTGAAAATAAATGTGATGGTAAAAATATTTGTTACCTGGCTCACATTTATTATATACTTTCTTCTATAAGATGTTTTACCATATATTTGTAGAAAACTGCAATACCTCAGAGCTTTAACAGAATGACTAGATTAATAACTTTCCCCATACTGTGAGCCATACTAAATATGTAAAAATAACTGAGTAAAAGAATAATTTGTATATACCTAAAACTATATTTTTTGCAGTGTGATTTTGTGAGAATTCCTAATGAAGGTGAAAAACCAGTTAATTTATGATGGTGTATATTGTGTGAAAGTATGCCAGTATATCTGAATGCTAACTGTTGAGCCAGCAATCAGCTAAGTACTGACGAAATCATAGTATTGTTAGTTCTTTGGCCGATCACCTGTCCTATATTTTGTAAACATTTGTCCTTCGTTACTTATTTATTGGAAATAAGAAAGAGCTAATAATGATAGCAGAGCACAAAATGAAGGACAAAACTTCTGAGAGAGAGAGGGTTGCTGGGAAAAAGAAAGCAAATGACAGGCCACTCACCAGCATGACACTGAGGTTAACAGATGAACGTGAACATGAATATAAAAGGTAGAACTGGCCATGCATTGGGACACTGTGCTAGGTTTGTGTTAGGGGAAAAAGGTGTTCAGAATCTGCCTAGATAAATTGCCTAAGCTTTAAAATATTAAACATATTCTGTGTCATTATTTGTATTGCTGGCATCTCTAAATAGCCCATATAAAGCATAATAGGTATCAATTTTTAAACATCTATTCAAAATGGGGACTACTATACCTTTTAGTTGTTCTGGGTGGTACATTGTTTCTTTCAATATACATATATTAAAATGACTTGTACTCATTGTGATACATGATGATATAACTAACTATAAAAAGAATAATAATAAATGACATGATTTCATGATGCATTCACACATTTGATTTTTGTTCATCACAGACATATGCTATAGGGATTATGGTTTTTCCACAGCAAAATTCTTGACTCTAAAAAACAACCCTTCTCACAAAATTTAGGCATATTACCCAATTTACTATGGACGAGTTGATTAGTATAATGTTTTGGATATAATTTCATCACCTATTTACTGTGAATACATTTGGCAATATCTGAGTTGTAGGACACTAAACAAATTGCAGTTTTACCTCATAGTGCTAATGAGTAAATAATTTAATCATTGATCTTGTGTAAGTATGATTTCCTTGCATTTCTTTCTTAGTGGAGCGCCTTGCAAAGACATATCAAACACCTAACATGGAGGTACATGGTTTAGTAACAAGTTAGTCATCATCAATAAATATACTTAAAACAGTTCATTTACACTGTCCCTTCTCTTTCAAAATTCCAGAACATATTAAAAATTTCTCAGAACCATATTCATATCAGCTTACACTGAAAATTACCTTGCATGTCTTCTAGAACTTTGACAATGCTCTTCTATATTATGACTTTCCCAATTGTAGCCTAAAATACAGTAACAGAAAATCTATGATTTATTATTGGAAATAAGACAAAATTTAAGTCATGCTCTATGGTCAATCAAAGAACCATTCACCTCATTCTTCCTCATCCTCAAGAGAAATTGCAGAAGCACTTCAATAATGAATAAAGAGTTTTCCCTATATGTTAAAAAGTAAAGAAAATTCACTGTCCTACCTATAGCAGTGAGGTTCCTGTAGGTCTCCAGCATTACATCTTTGTAGAGATTCCTCTGGGAAGGATCCAGCAAAGCCCACTCTTCTTGATTGAAATTCACATGCACATCACTGTAGGTCAATGCTGTCTAAAATATCCACACACATGTACAACAGAAAGCATGATACTTAGAATACTGGAAATGTATCCTTCATTTACAATATTTTCAATGTATTCTGGTGGTTCTTCAAATTAGATTCTGACACACAAGTTGTAATGTAATCACCAACTCTTTTTAAGAGTAAACTCAATAGTGAAGTTCACCTCTCTAATTCCTGCATCCTTTTAGTAGGATATAGCCTTGCAAGAGAAATGTCAATTAACAGATAAAAGAGAGAGAGAGAGAACAGATCAACAGTATTGAGCCCACATGAGAGAAATAGTATAAAGGATTGCTGACACTTATAAGAATGGGCAGGCTGAGTGTAATTTCTGATGACTTTAATTCCAAAATCACTCAGGAAACAAAGATTGGTGTATTCCACAGAGCTGGATGGTAGACTGCTCTTTGCAATAAGTTTCAGGACACTCAGCGGTACATAATAAGATCCTGAATAATATGCAAAAATTAATCAAACAAGATAAAAAACTTAAAGATCTTTCTCAAGTTTCTACAGAGTTATATATTCATTTGAGTTCTGCATAAATAACAAGAAACCTGAAGTGACTCCTTTTAAACTGTAATACTAATGTGATCTTTTTAAAATGAAATGTATGTTTGAACAATTACAAAAGGAGAGTGAAAACTTTAGCAATTTAAATGTTGATCATAAATACTCGCAAAAAAAATCCAAGCACACATCAAAGATATACATGATGAAGAAATTGGCTTACTCTCAGGCATACAGGGATGGTTCAATATATAAAAATCCACCAAAGTAATCCACTATATAAACATAGTGAAAGACAAAGATCACATGATTATCTCATTCATTACATGAGAAAAAGCCTTTGACAAAGTCTAACACTCCTTCATGTTAAAAGACTTGAAATATCAGGCATACAAATAATCAGGCACATAATATAATGAAGACAGTAAAAACATGCTGATAGCC
>NW_026588141.1:5848-10716 GCF_907164565.1 Psammomys obesus | reverse complement strand
TTCAAGGCTGGCTGCAAAGTCCTCCTCTGTGGCCTAACAGGACTGCTTCTCCCCTGGGGGGGGGGGGAGGTCAAAGAGCCTGCCCTTGAGATCCTGTTAGAAATAGTCCTTGTTCCCCTTACTTTGGAAAACTACTTGGTTACTGAGCTACCACGGGCCACATCCCAGCAAGTTCTATGTTATATCCATAGATGGTCCTTGGTTGAGTGTCAGTCTCAGAAAAGACCCTGTGCCCGGATATATTTGGTACTTGTAGAGCTCCTATCCTTTCCATATCATACTAACTCCCCTTCTTTCATATGATTCCCTGCACTCTGCCATGGTTTGGTTATGAGTCTTAGTGTCTGCTTTGAAACACTGCTAGGTAGAGTCTTTCAGATGCCTTTTGCGGTAGACTCCTGTCATACATTCAATGCACATCCCATTTGTCTTTCTAATGAGGATTGATCATCTTCACCCATGTCCACTTTCTTGATTATCTTCTTTAGGTGTGTAGATTTCATTATGTTTATCATATCTTGTAGGTCTATATAAGCGAGTATATACCAAGTTTGTCTTTCTCCTTCTGGGATACTTCACTCAGAATGATCTTTTCTAGATTCCACCATTTGCCTGCAAATTTCATGATTTCCTCCATTTTGATTGCTGAGTAGTATTCCATTGTTTAAAAATACCACAATTTCTGTATCCATTCCTCTGTTGATGGACATCTGGGTTGTTTCCAAGTTCTGGCTATTACAAATAAAGCTGCTACAAACATGGTTGAACAAATGTCCTTGTTATGTACTTGAGCAAATTTTGGGTATATACCTAGGAGTGGTATAGCTGGGTCTTGAGGTAGCATTGTCTTAATTGTCTGAGAAAGCACCAGATTGACTTCCAAAGTGGTTGTACAAGTTTACATTCCCACCAGCAGTGAAGAAGGGTTCCTTTTTCTCCACAACCTCTCCAGCATGTGTTGTCACTTGAGTTTTTCATCTTGGCCATTCTGATGGGTGTAAGGTGAAATCTCAGGGTTGTTTTGATTTGCATTTCCCTAATGGCTAATGAGGTTGAGCATTTCTTTAAGTGTTTCTCTACCATTTGATGTTCCTCTATCAAGAATTCTGTTTAGCTTCGTTCCCCATTTTTTAATGGGATTACTTGGTTTGTTGCTTTTCTGCTTCTTTAGTTCTTTATATATACTGGATATTAGCCCTCTGTCAGATAAAGGGTTGGTGAAGATTCTTTCCCAATCTGTAGGCAGTTGTTTTGTTTTGATGACTGTGTCTTTTGCTTTACAGAAGCTTTTCAGTTTCATGAGGTCCCATTTACTGATTGTTGCTCTTAGTGTCTGTGCTGTTGGTGTTCTGTTCAGGAAGTTGTCTCCTGTGCCAATGAGTTCTAGGCTGTTCCCCACTTTTTTTTTTCCAACTGATTTAGCGTATCTGGTTTTATGTTGAGGTCCTTGATCCACTTTGACTTTAGTTTTGTGCAGGGTGATAAATATGGATCTGTTTTCATTTTTCTGCATGTAGACATCCAGTTGGACCAGCACCATTTGTTGAATATACTGTCTTTTTTCCATTGAATGTATTTGGCTTCTTTGTCAAATACCGAGTATTCATAGGTGTGTGGGTTTATTTCTGGGTCTTCTATGCGGTTCCATTGATCCTCCTTCTGTTTCTATGCCAATACCATGCAGTTTTTATTATTGTTGCCCTGTAGTACAGCTTGAGATCGGGGATGAAGATAACTCCAGATGATCTGTTGATGTACAGGATCGTTTTGGAGATTCTGGGTTTTTTGTTTCTCCATATCAAGCTGAGAATCTTTTTTTCAAGGTCTGTAAAGAATTGAGTTGGTATTTTGATGGGTATTGCATTGAATCTGTAGATTGCTTTTGGCAGGATGGCCATTTTCACAATGTTAATCCTACCAATCCATGAGCACGGGAGATCTTTCCATCTTCTGAGATCTTCTTCAATTTCTTTCTTCAGAGACTTGAAGTTTTTCTCAAACAGGTCTTTCACTTCCTTGGTTAGAATCACACCAAGGTACTTTATGTTATTAGTGGCTATTGTGAAGGGTGTTGTTTCCCTGATTTCTTTCTCAGTCTTTTTGTCTTTGGTGTACAGGAGGGCTTCTGATTTTTTTGAGTTGATTTTGTATCCTGCCACTTTGCTGAAGGTGTTTATCAGCTGAAGGAGTTCTCTGGTTGAATTTTTAGGGTCGCTCATGTATACTATTATATCATCTACAAATAGTGACACTTTGACCTCTTCCTTTCCGATTTGTATCCCCTTGATCTCCTTTAGTTGTCTTATTGCTCTGGCTAGGACTTTAAGTACTATGTTGAAGATATATGGAGACAGTGGGCATCCTTGTCTTGTCCCTGATTTCGGTGGAATTGATTTAAGTTTCTCTCCATTGAGTTTGATGTTGGCTATAGGCTTGCTGTATATTGCCTTTACTATCTTTAGGTATGTGTCTTGTATCCCTGATCTCTCCAAGACTTTAAACATGAATGGGTGTTGGACTTTGTCAAATGCTTTTTTGGCATCTAAGGAGATGATCATGTGGTTTTTCTCCTTCATTTTGTTTATGTGGTGGATTACATTGATGGATTTCCGTATGTTGAACCACCCTTGCATGCCTGGGATGAAGCCTACTTGGTCGTGGTGGATGATATCTTTGATGTGTTCTTGGATTCGGTTTGCAAGTATTTTATTGAGTATTTTTGCATCAATGTTCATAAGAGAGATAGCTCTGAAGTTTTCTTTTTTTGTTGGGTCTTTGTGTGGTTTAGGTATCAGGGTGACTGTGGCTTCATAGAATGAGTTTGGTAATGTACCTTCTGTTTCTATTTTGTGGAATAGTTTGAGGAGAATTGGTGTTAGCACTTCTTTGAAGGTCTTGTAGAATTCTGCGCTGAAGCCATCTGGTCCAGGGCTTTTTTTGGAGGGGAGACTGTTAATGACTGCTTCAATTTCCTTGGGGGATATAGGGCTATTCAGGCTTTCTACGTGATCTTGACTTAATGTTGGAAGATGGAATCTATCAAGAAAATTGTCCATTTCATTTAGGTTTTCAAATTTTGTGGCATACAGGTTTTTGTAGTATGACCTAATGATTGTTTGAATTTCCTCAGTGTCTGTAGTTATGTCACCCTTTTCATTTCTGATTTTGCTGATTTGAATAGATTCTCTCTGCTTTTTAGTTAGTTTGGCTAAGGGTTTGTCTATCTTGTTGATTTTCTCAAAGAACCAGCTTTTTGTTTCATTGATTCTTTGGATAGTTTTATTTGTTTCTAATTGATTGATTTCAGCCCTGAGTTTTATTATTTCCAGCCATCTGCTCCTCTTGGGTGTATCTGCTTCCTTTATTTCTAGGGTTTTCAGTTGTTTGTATGTGATGTTACAAATTTCTTCTTGAAGGCACTTAGTGCTATAAATTTTCCTCTGAGCACTGCTTTCAATGTGTCCCATAAATTTGGGTATGTTGTGCTTTCATTTTCATTGAATTATAGGAAGTCTTTAATTTCTTTCTTTATTTCTTCCCTGACCCAGCTGTCATTGAGTAGTAAGTTGTTCAGTTTCCATGTGTGTGTCGGCTTTTTGTTGTTTCTGTTGTTGTTGAAGTCCAGCTTTAGTCCATGGTGGTCAGATAGTATACAAGGGATTATTTCAATCCTTTTGTATCTGTTGAGGCTTGCTTTGTGACCCACTATATGGTCTATTTTGGAGAAGGTTCCATGCAGTGCTGAAAAGAAGGTGTACTCTTTTGAGTTTGGGTGAAAAGATCTGTAGACGTCTATTAGGTCCATTTGATTTAGGGATTCTGTGAGTGTGCTTTTATTTCCCTATTTGGTGTCTGTCTAGTTGATCTGTCCCTTGATGAGAGTGGGGTGTTGAAGTCTCCCACTATTAAGGTATTAGGATCAATGTATGATTTAAGCTTTAATAATGTTTCATTTACGAATGTAGGTGCTCTTGTATTTGGGGCATAGATATTCAAGATTGTGATGTCCTCTTGGTGAATTTTTTCTTTGATGAGAATATAGTGGCCCTCCTTATCTTTTTTGATTAACTTTGGAGGAAAGTCTATTTTATTAGATATTAGGATGGCTACTCCAGCTTGTTTTCTGGAACCATTTGCTTGAAAAACATTTTTCCAGCCCTTTACTCTGAGGTGGTGTTTATCTTTGTTACATAGGTGTGTTTCTTGGATGCAACAGAATGTTGGATCCTGTTTCCGCAACCATTCTGTTAGCCTGTGTCTTTTTATTGGTGAGTTGAGTCCATTGATATTGATAGATAGTAGTGACCAATGCATGTTAGTTCCTTTTGTAATGGAGTCGGTGATCTTACCCTGTTTCATTGCTTGTTTTCCTTTCATTTTTGTTGGGATATTATCTGTATGCCCTGTTTTCTTGGGTGAAGTTGTTTTCGTTGGATTGGAGTTTTCCTTCTAGTACCTTCTGTAGGGTTGGTTTGCTGTGTAGATATTGCGTAAATTTAGTTTTGTCATGGAATATTTTGTTTTCTCTATCTATGTTGATTGAAAGCTTTGCAGGGTATAGTAGTCTGGGTTGACATTTGTGATCTCTTAGAGTCTCCATGATACTTGCCCAGGCCCTTCTGGCTTTCATAGTTTCTGATGAGAAGTCCGGTGTGATTCTGATGGGTCTACCTTCATATGTTACTTGGCCTTTTTCCCTGGCTGCTTTTAATATCTTTTCTTTGTTCTGTAGATTTAGTGTTTTGACTATGATGTGACATGATGTGTTTCTTTTCTGGTCTAGTCTATTTGGAGTTCTGTAGGCCTCTTGTATATTTATGGACATCTCTTTCTTTAAGTTGGGAAAATTTTCTTCTATGATTTTCTTA
>NW_026588141.1:0-5748 GCF_907164565.1 Psammomys obesus | reverse complement strand
TTTAATATCTTTTCTTTGTTCTGTAGATTTAGTGTTTTGACTATGATGTGACATGATGTGTTTCTTTTCTGGTCTAGTCTATTTGGAGTTCTGTAGGCCTCTTGTATATTTATGGACATCTCTTTCTTTAAGTTGGGAAAATTTTCTTCTATGATTTTCTTGAAAATATTTTCTGGACCTTGGAGCCTGGAGTCTTCTTTTTCATCAATTCCTATTATTCTTAGATTTTGTCTTTTCATAGCGTCCTTGATTTCTTGGATATTTTGTGATTGGAACTTTTCTGATTTTACTTTTTCTTTGAGAGAAGTATCAATTTCTGCAAGTGTGTCTTCAGCTCCAGAGATTCTCTCTTCCATCTCTTGTATTCTGTTGGTGATGCTTACTTTTGTGGTTCCTGATCCTTTCTCCAAGTTCTCCAGCTCAAGGGTTTTCTCATTTTGTGTTTTCTTTATTGATTCTAATTCTGTTTTCATGCCTTGCACCATTTCTTTCATCTGTTTGAATTTGGATTCCTGTCTCTCTACGATGATCTCTATTTCCTTGTTCATTTCCTTTTTATATGCCACTAATTTTATCTCTACTTGTGCCTCTATTTGTTTGGCTATGTTTGTCTGTGTTTCTTTAAGGCTTTTGTCTATTTCTTCTTTCTTTACCTCCAATTGACTGGCCAACTCTTTGAAAGATTTGTTCATTTCTCCTTATGAGCCTCAAATAATTGGGTAAACATGGCTTTAAGGTCATTTTCCTGTGCTTCTGATGAATTGGAGTAGCCATCAATTTTGAGGTTTCCTGGTGAAGTCATGATGTCCTGATTTATGTTGGAAGTGTTCTTTCGCTTACCCCTGGCAATTGGCTATCTGAAACCTTCCCTGTTTGTTTTTGGATTCTGCAGATCAGACTGGTATTGTCTCTCTCTGGCGTCTGGAGAGTTCTTCAGCAACCTGAGAGAGGTCCTGTGTCCTTAGCATATGCTGAGGACTCGCTGTACCTGTGGGAGAAAAGTACGCAGGCACAGAGGGGGCAAATGCAAGTGTGTGTGTGTGTGTGTGTGTGTGTGTGTGTGTGTAAGTGGGCGTGGGCGTGTGTCTCGAGGGACAGAGTGATGGCTAATGTTGAACCCTTGAGTGTGTGGGAGGGGCTCTGCAATGTATATGTCGCAGGCGCTAGTGATGATCGCAGTGCAATTTCTGGCATTAACTGCCTTAACTCCTCAATTAGACCCACAGAACAGGAACTTCAATGTCCCAAGTGCCCCTCTGTTTCCCAAAGTGGGTATATGGGTGGGAGGGGGTTCGATGCCTGGCTTCTGTTTTAGAAGAACCCAGGATCTGGGGAACTGCAGATTCTCAAGGGTGCACTCACTTACAGGCCAGTCACTTGGCAGAGATCAGGGTATCCGGACTCTCTGCTCTCTGGTTTGGCCCTGCTTCTTTGATGTGCTCCGCCAGCTCCGTGCTGCTGTCACTGCCAGGTTATGAGGTCTTGCTGCAGATGGAGATTTCAAGGTGGTCACCTCAGTAGGTATCGGGGTAACCAGGCTTTCTGTTCTCTGGTTTAGCCCTGGTTAGTATTAAACTGGAGGGCTGATGTGCCCCGGCAGCTCAGTGCTGCTCTGCCGCCAGGTTAGAAAGTCCCGCTGTAACTGGAGACTGAGTTGCTAGTCCAGATGCTTTCTGGGAAGTCCTGGGGTCTCTTCACTGTGCTCTCCCAGCGCCTGGTGTGCCTAGCTAGTGTGGCGTTTCTGCCTGGTTTTGGTGAGTATATAGCGTCACTGTCACTGTGGGATTGGGTGGGCCATACCGTCAGTGATCGAGATCCTGTGGCGCTAGTATGGCATCTAGCAGACTCGGGCCCTGGGAGGATGGTGCAGCTGCCGCACGGATCTGGGACTCTGAGACGGGTACTGCTGGCACTTGCTGCTAAAGGGCTTGGAGCTCCACCTCAGCCGCTGCAGACCCCAGGCAGTTATGTCTGCGCAGAGAAAGATGATTTCGCTGTGCCAAGGAGGAAGGAAGTCTGGGGGAGGGGAGTGCCACGAGATCAAAGGATCATTTCTCACCTTCCCCAAACAAGTCTCCAGGTGACCTAAGACCAAAGTTTTCGCCTCCTGTGATGTTCCCTGTTGTTTAGGAAGCCTCACTGTTGTTTTCCTGGGTTAGAGGTCCTTCCACACACCAGCTCAAATGGTTAGCACTTCCACAGCTCAGAAACTGTGTGTGCTAGTCGCCATCTTGGCTCTGCCCCACCCCCCCCAGTGGTTTGCTCTTGGGTAAATACTTGTTCTATTCTGCCTCTGAGCCTCTATTTATATAATACAGGCAATGTTAAACGTTTCTGAAGTTTTGAAAAGTTGAAGAGTAAAAGAAATAATTATACTTATATAATGTTGGAAAGGTTAGGATTGCAAATTATAGTTGAATTAGCTTCTGCTTTTCTTCATTAAATCTGCATTTAAACAAACTACTCTAGAATAAACTTTGCTACAAAATTTTGCTTGCCTAGTAAATTTCAAAAAAAAATTTGAATTTCTTCTGAAATTATACTTCCAATTAAAAAGTGTACCTGGAGGGGGCATTATGATTTTGTGGCCCTTACAAGTGATTTCTTGGCATGTAGTCATTCAAAGCTTCATTTTGATTTCTCTGTTCAGCCACACAACAACAACCATTGTGTTTATTGACATACTTGAGCCTCACAAAAATAATTTGGCAGTGCTATATTATGTGCGTCA
Source organism: Psammomys obesus (assembly GCF_907164565.1). NCBI lineage: Eukaryota > Metazoa > Chordata > Mammalia > Rodentia > Muridae > Psammomys > Psammomys obesus. The sequence continues at coordinate 3,017 of NW_026588141.1, read as the reverse complement.
TGAAGACATACTCTTTTTTTTTTCACAGCTAATATACTGTATTAAGAAAATATTTAAAAAAAGCTGAATATGTATGTGCTCACACCAACATTTCCCCCGGAAGCTAGACCACATTACCACATCACGATGACAGGGTTACCTTTGATTGCTTTTTTAATAAGAGTTGCTTGTGCTGACTGACACCGTTCAGTTTGTAATGAGTTTGGGAAAAAAGTGAAAAGAATGAAGGTATTGGAAAATGAAATATGTTTTTTAATTGAAAAGAGACTATGATTGTTTTTTTTTTCCCCAATCTAAATTAAATTATTATGGTAGTGCTTTCAGGCAATTGGAAAGAGGAATTATTCTCTGGAAATAATGATCTCATTATACTGTCTAAAAATATAAGTTAGAAAGCTCTTTAGTTGTCTTTATGCTGCAACAAATGATTTAAAAGTGAAAATATTTTTAGAGCACATCTGCAGAATTAACTTTTGTCTCAAAATACTGTATAAGCAGTAGAAAAAATTCTTAACTTAAATTTCCATTTATGCTACAATAAAATATAAATTATCTAGACAAGAGATGTGAGGTTCTTTTTGTTGCATATAATAATACATGTTTCTATTTTGATTTACTTTCATAGAAATTTCAATAAATTATTTTTAAATTTGCAATTTAGTATGGCTTAGTTGTTATGAACTGTAATGCCAATTTTTGTGCCATATGTCCTAGTCTGTTGCTGTGATGAAACATCATGAGCAATGAAATTGTGGAGAAAAGGGTTTATTTGGCTTACATTTCCAAATCACTGTTTGTCATCAAAGGAAGTCAGGACAGGACCTGAAATAAGGCAAGAGTCTGGAGGCAAGGATTGATGCAGAGGTCATGGAGGGGTTCTGCTTACTGGCTTGTTCCCCATGGCTTGCTCAGCCTGCTTTTTTTATAGAACCCAGGACAACCAGCTCAGGGATGGCACCACCCACAGTGGGATGTGCCTTCCCCAGCCATCACTAATTAAGAAAATACTTTGTGGGCTTGCTCATAGCCTGATTTTATGAAGGCATTTTTCTCAATTGAGGTTCCTTCCACATAAAACCAGCCAGCACACTGTGCTAACACAAACATAGTCCAAGTACACGCACAACAAAATCCAATACATATGGTAGAGACTGTTCTAAATACTGTTGCTTGCGAAGAAAGCGCAGCCTTTCAGTGTACCAAGAGAAGGAACATGTCTGAGCATTTGCTTTCATCATTTAGGTAAAATGCTGTGTTCCAAGCTCCAGTTCTCACTAGACTTCTTAATAACGTAAAATACCCCACAATTTAAACCTGAAGCACAACTATTAATAGTCTAAACCCAGATGTTAGAAATAATTACCAAGGCCTTCAGTCATTTTCCTTTTCCCATTTGCTGGTACATGGACCATATAAATCAAGATTCAAGTGTAGCTTTTAACTCTTGGGGTCTTATCACAATTGCAACTTCCACATTTTAGATACTGGGAAATTGACTAAACATGCAATAGCATGTGTGTCCATGTGTGCATATACTCAGTTATGGCATCTGTCAATCTATTTACCCACCTGCTTCTCACCAATCGACCTGTAGTACTCACACTCCTTTTTTTTTTTTTTTCCAAGACAGGGTTTCTCTGTGTAGCCCTGGCTGTCCTGAAACTAGCTCTCTGGACCAGGCTGGCCTTGAACCCACAGACATCTACCCACTTCTGCCTCCCGAGTGCTGGGATGAAAAGTGTACACCACCCCCACCAGTGTTACCCTCTTCCTTTTGCTAAGCACGAGCATGCTGGACTTTTCATTGCCATGACCCAGTATCTGAGAGAACAACTCAAGGAAGGCTCATGTTTTCAAGGGTTCTTGTCCATGGCTGTCTGGCTCCATTGCTTTCACACAGGTGGACAGGCAGGATGAAAGGCACAGTGGAGGGAAGCTGTTCTCTCGGCAGCCAGGAAGCAAAGAGGAAAGTGGCCACAAGAGTGGCCGGGCAAGATATAGTCCCCTAGGACATGCCCCGGGTGACCTCTGCCTCCAGCTAGGTTTCCACAAACTCCCATGATGGTGCCATCAGCTGGGGACTAAACTTTCTCAGTAGGTGGCTGTAGTCAAACCCTAGGTACTGCTGCTCTCTGTATACATATGGTATCTTTGCTTGCGTACATACAGTAACTCTGCTGCTTTCCCGGTTTTGGAAAAACTCAGTGGATTAAAATTTTCGAAGACGGCATTTAGGATTCAATACTCAGAATAAACCCATCAGTTTGCCCTTTGGCGGTTGTAGTTTAGGAATATTGTTTGCTGTTTTGAGCCACAATTTCAGATTCTACCCATGGGGTCCCATTCTCTTAATAAACAGCAGATTTATGTTTCCGGTAATGCTGATCTCATTTCATAGTCCCACCATTCCCTTTTGCTTCCTCCTTAGCAGTCTTCTCACACCGAATGCAGCTTTGCTTTAAGTATCTGTCTCTAATCGAAAAGCGTTAGTGAGTATGAGGATCCATAGCTACCCATCTTCCTGCCTGCTCACTACTCTGCATCCTACTCCTAACCTGATTCTCCACAGGTCTTGGTCGCAGACAGTTCTAGAGCCGCCTTTTACACCGTCTTCTTGTACAGGGGCTCTAAAGTAAATCTGAGGTAATAAGCCAGCGCTTGTAAAACAATCTCATCAAGCTCATTCAGATTCCTCCTGGATTCTTGGGGAAAAAGCCTTGCTCTAGCCAATTCCTCAAAATCTTTCATTAGGTCCACAGGAAAGAGTGAAGGACAGACGCTGTGCCAGGGCAATGTGGAGCCTTTAATCCGCCCCATCCATTTTATCTTCAGCTCGCCTCTCACCAAACACATTATCCAAACAAGCTTGTTTATTATTCTCTGACAGCCAAGGGTATGATGCAAGGGCCAGGCTGCCTGTTTTACTTTTGCTCTGTTACCCCTTGATGTGTTCCTTGGGTAAGTTAATTAATATACTCACTCATCTAACCAACTGTCACTCCTGGAAAACATCTAGT
>NW_026588140.1:0-2361 GCF_907164565.1 Psammomys obesus | reverse complement strand
CTTACTTTTGTGGTTCCTGATCTTTTCTCCAAGTTCTCCAGCTCAAGGGTTTTCTCATTTTGTGTTTTCTTTATTGATTCTAATTCTGTTTTCATGCCTTGCACCATTTCTTTCAAGTGTTTGAATTTGGATTCCTGTCTCTCTACGATGGACTCTATTTCCTTGTTCATTTCCTTTTTATATGCCACTAATTTTATCTCTACTTGTGCCTCTATTTGTTTGGCTATGTTTGCCTGTGTTTCTTTAAGGGTTTTGTCTATTTCTTCTTTCTTTACCTCCAATTGACTGGCCAACTCTTTGAAAGATTTGTTCATTTCCTCCTTATGAGCCTCAAATAATTGAGTAAGCATGGCTTTAAGGTCATTTTCCTGTGCTTCTGATGAATTAGAGTATCCATTGATTTTGGGGTTTGCTGGTGAAGTCATGATGTCCTGATTTATGTTGGAAGTGTTCTTTCACCTACCCCTGGTCATTGGCTTATCTGAGACCTTCCCTGTTTGTTTTTGGATTCTGCCACTCAGACTGGTACTGTCTCTCTCTCTCGAGCCTGGAGAATTCTTCAGGAAGTTGAGAGAGGTCCCGTGTCCATAGTGTGTGCTGAGGACTATCTGTACAGGCAGGTCACTTGGCAGAGAGTGGGGTATTCGGGCTCTCTGTTCTCTGGTTTGGCCCTGCTTCTTTGATGTGCTCTGCCAGTTCCGTGCTGCTGTCACTGCCAGGTTATGAGGTCTTGCTTCCCCAAACAAGTCCCCGGGTGATCTGAGACCAAGGTTTTCACCTCCTGCGATGTTCCCTGTTGTTTAGAAAGTCTCTCTGATGTTTCCCTGGCTTCAGAAGTTCTTCCACTCATCAACTCAGAACTTTATCTCTTCCACAGCTCAGAAACTGTGTGTGCTAGTCGCCATCTTGGCCCTGCCCCCCTCAAATTTCTTCTTAAAGGCACTTTACTGCTATGAACTTTCCTCTTATCACTGCTTTCATTGTGTCCCATAAGTTTGGGTATGTTGTGTCTTCATTTTCATTGAATTCTAGGAAGACTTTCATTTCTTCTATTTCTTCCCTGACCCAGCTGTCATTTAGTAGTGTGTTGTTTAGTTTCCATGTGTGTGTAGACTTTTTGCTATTTCTGTTGTTGTTGAGGTCCAGTTTTAGTGCATGGTGATCAGATAGGATACAAGGGATTATTTCAATCTTCTTGTATCTGTTGAAGCTTGCTTTGTGACCAACCATATGGTCTATTTTGGAGAAGGTTCCATGAGGTGTTGAGAAGATAAATTCTTTTGTGTTTGGGTGTAAGGTTCTTTAGATGTCTGTTAGGTCCATTTGATTCATGACATCTATTAGAGATATGTTTTCTTTGTTTAATTTCTGTTTTGTTGACTTGTCCTTTGTTGAGAGCAGAATGTTGAAATCTCCCACTATTAACGTGTGGGGAATCTATGTGTGTTTTAAGTTTTATTAATCTTTCTTTTACAAATGTGTGTGCCTTTGTATTTGGGGCATAGATGTTCAGGATTGTGATCTCTTCCTGGGGGAATTCTTCCTTGATGTGTATGAAGTGTCCTTCCCCATCTCTTTTTATTAATTTTGGTTGAAAATCTATTTTATCAGATATTACAATGGCTACTCCTGCTTTCTTTTTGGGTCCATTTGCTTGGAAAACTGTTTTCCAGTCCTTTACTCTCAGATAATGTCTATCTTTGTGACTTAGGTGTGTTTCTTGTATGCAGCAGATTGTTGGGACTTGTTTATAACTCCATTCTGTTAGTCTGTGTCTTTTTATTGGAGAATTGATTCCATTGATGTTGAGAGAGATTAATGACCAGTGGCTGTTAGATCCTTTGATTTTGATGTTGGTTGTGGTAGTCACTGAGTTTCAGAGCCCACTTTGAAGCTTGAGCTTCGATGTTCATTTTAATATCTGACTTTCCTGGATTGATAGCTATAAATTTGCTGATGGACTTTGTTTCACCCAAGAACTTAGTGCTGTGCAACACGTAGACAGAATAGAATCATCTTTTTCTGTTGTCTCAAGAAAAATAAAAGATCTCTGACCTAAAGTTCTCTAATTATACATTTACTTTACTATGAAAACAGTGTAAGAGTAGATGAATGGTTGGCTGTGTTAGATGAGTAAGAACTGTTTTGAGTTAGAATAACAATATCTATCTTCTTTCTTGTAACTTCAAATTGCTACATGTCTGTGCAAGAGAAATGGGCTGTTAAAAATATCTGGTTCAAATTCTGTTGATCTGTACTAAAAAATATTGATTTATGATATAAATGTATTATAGGAAGAAACCACAGGGGAAGCTGAATGATCAGGTGTGTGGTTTTGAATAATTGTTTTTTAAAATAAGA
>NW_026588139.1:0-1594 GCF_907164565.1 Psammomys obesus | reverse complement strand
GTCTTTGTCTGGAGTGGGGGTGGCACCATGATAAGCTCCTATTTCTCCTCTCCTCTCAGTCTTCTTCCCCTTTCCTCTCCTTATCCTTAAACAATAACTAAACTAATAAATAAATTAATTATTAATAATAAAAAACAACAAGAGAAAACTCACAAAGTGGGTAGACATAATATAAAAGCAAAGGTCCTGTAATATAAAAAGTAAAGAAAAATCCTGATAAAACGTTATGAGACCAAGAACCTCCAAAGATGCCACTGAGTTCATTTTGTGTTGACATCAATAGTTGGTCACTGGGCCTGTTGTACAGAGTGATGTTTGCACTCTTGGGGAGACTCCATTTGAGGGAACTCAATTCCCATTTGCAATAGCTTATCCCTAGCTTCTGGGTTAGGGATGGGAGCTTGTGTCCACTCCTTCCACACTGACGCCCCATGTGGTATAGACCCATGCAGGTCCTGTGCATGCTGCCTCAGTCTAACTGGGTTCATATGTGCATTCTTCTGCTGGGTTTAAGAAGGCCTGGTTTCCTTGGTGTCCTCCATTCCATCTGGTTCTCACAGTCTTTCTTCCTCCTTTTTCACCAGGTTTCCTGATCCCTGAGGGGAGGATTTGACAGAGAAGTGCCAAATAGTTCAGAGTGTGTCATTATCTCTCTCTTTTCCAGCCTCATCATTCTTTCTCCATTTGTGTGTGTGAGTGCTTGTGTGCATGTTCACATGAACATAATTGTGCCCGTTAAATCCAGGAAAGGTCAACAGGTTCCTTTGCACTCAAGTTAGAGGACATTTGAAGTCACTGCCATAGAGGTTGGGCACTGGACTTGGGCATGCAATGGCAGGGTGCTCTCCTAACCACTGAGCATCTCTCCATGTCAGGTGATCCTCCTTTTCTGAAATTCTCCCGAACTTCCTGAGAAAAACCTGTGAAATCTCCCTCCCTGATACACTTTGTGAAATGTTGTGAGAAAGTGAAGTGCAACCCCAATTTCCAATTGTAGCCAATGAAGACATTGAACTTTTGAGCCCTGTATACTTAAACTCTCACTTTCTCGGAGGGTAGGGATGTTCCAACAAGTCTAGATCAGGTCTAGATGGCACCTATGGTTTTGTGAATGCCAAGCAAGGATTTTACTACCTAAATTCCTGGTACAGAAAGCCCTGCCAAATATTGTTATGACATGATTACACTCTAAAGCCCCTCTGTAGAGACCTACTTTAGTCCTTAGCATGACTGTGGCTCCTCAGTTAACTCTTGCTGTCACCTTTAGCATATCAGAAGCCATTTTGTCTTCAAGTCTCCATTTTGATTGTAAGGTTAAATTAAGACCAAATTCTCAATCCCTCCCTGCCTGACACCAGAATACAATTCAGTCGTTCGTACTTGCTGCTTAGGATAAAAAAATAGATGACAAATGCATGTTCTCCTTGTTTTAAAGATCACAAAAGCCTGGTATATTCCTTATTTCTAGATAGCTGGAAAGCACCCACGACATCCCCGACCCTAATCCTAGCCAATTAGCTTAAAGTGTTTTGTCTAGCCTCCTAGATACAATGCCATACACTTGGAATATAATTGATTATGTTTAGCTGGTCAA
>NW_026588138.1:0-1028 GCF_907164565.1 Psammomys obesus | reverse complement strand
AAAGATAATTTCCCAACAAAAATAGAAAGAAAACAAGCAATGAATCACAGTAAGACCACCAACTCCACAATAAAAGGAACTAACGTTCATTGGTCACTATTATCTATCAACATCCATGTACTCAACTCCCCAATAAAAAGACACAGACTAACAGAATGGTTGTGGAAACAAGATGCAGCATTCTGCTGCATCCAAGAAACACACCTCTGCAACAAAAATAAATATTACCTCAGAGTAAAAGGCTGGAAAAATGTTTTTCAAGCAAATGAACTCAGAAAACAAGCTTGGGTAGCTATCCTAATATCTCATAAAATAGACTTTCACAGGGTCTTTTCTGAGACTGACACTCAACCAAGGACCATCTATGGATATAACCTAGAACTTCTGCTCGGATGTGGCCCGTGGTAGCTCAGTAACCCAGTAGTTTTCCAAAGTAAGGGGAACAAGGACTATTTCTAACAGGATCTCAAGGGCAGGGTGTTTGACCCCCACCCCAGGGGAGGAGCAGTCTGTTAGGCCACAGAGGAGGACTTTGCAGCCAGCCCTGAAGATACCTGATAAAACAGGGTCAGATGAAAGGGGAGGAGGTCCTCCCCTATCAGTGGACTTGGAAAGGGGCAGGGAGGAGACCAGGGAGGGAATGTGGGGTTGGGGAGGGAATGAGGGAGCGGGATACAGCTGGGACACAGAGTTAACAAAATGTAACTAAAAAGAAAAATAAAATTAAAAAAAAAGAAAAAAAAAAAAGAAACACACCTCTGCAACAAAAATAAATACTACCTCAGAGTAAAAGGCTGGAAAAATGTTTTTCAAGCAAATGAACTCAGAAAACAAGCTTGGGTAGCTATCCTAATATCTCATAAAATAGACTTTCAATCAAAATTAATCAAAAAAGATGAGGAGGGCATTACATTCTTATCAAAGGAAAATTCCATCAAGAGAACATCACAATTTTGAATATCTATGTCCCAAATGCAAGAATATCTACATTTGTAAATGAAACATTATTAAAGCTGAAGTCACACATC
>NW_026588137.1:0-4013 GCF_907164565.1 Psammomys obesus | reverse complement strand
CTCTGCTAAAATGAGCACATACTGGCTGGGAAGCATATTGGCATTCTTCAAGATTATTTTTGTAATTTTCCTCGAAAACTAGCATTAGTTGTAACCGAAATGTTAAAATTTTAAAAGAAACAGTGATAACATTAGCAAGGCAGAGGTTTCATTTTCGGTATAAGTTCTCTGCAAAACCATTTTAGCAGTACCTACGAAAGACTTTCAAAAGTCCATACATATCCTTTGACATAATCATTCCTTTTCTAACAATTTGCTTTAAGAAAATGAAAATGGGTAAGAGAATATTTATAATAACAAAATGTGAAAAACCTGTGTGTTCAATAACAGAGGAACTGTCAAATAATTAATTAAATAGTATAATTATTATGGATAATCATACTTTTGAGGAATATACAATGACTGACAAACAATTATATCCTCAATATAATGTTCAATGGAAATGAGGAATAGATATCAACTCAGTGAAACTATTTCCATGACTGACTACACTACATACAGAAAACAGAAATGAAAATATACAGTTTCCTTGTTTCTAATTCTATTTCATACATATAACCTTTACTATGAGAACACAGAGATTTTTCTTTCTTTTCTCATGCTTTCCAGTTGAGAGATGATTAGGTTGTGAGAATTTCACTTTTTTACTAAGCTGTCGTTTTTATTGAAGGAGGGGGAATAAAACAAGGTTTCCCAAGATAGCCCTGGAGAGCCTGGGAGTAACTATGTAAGACAGACCGGTCTCTACATCTTCCTGCCTCATTGTCCTAAGTTTTACTATCAGCCATATGCCACCATGCCTGCTTTTCTCACTCAATTTTCTGATGAGTTTATTAAAAAGTTAAAGAGGCAGAGGCTGGAGAGATGATGTCTCTCTCAGAGGTTAAGTGTACTTGTTGCTCTTGCTGGGGACTTGGGTTCGGTTCTCAGAACCCACACAGGGGCTTACAGCTAAATACAGCTCCAGTTCCAGGCATCCAACACCCTTTTCTGGCTTTTGTGGGTACAGGGCACTTATATGATATACATACATACACACAGCCAGTCATAGTGGCACATGCCTTTAATTCCAGGACTTGGGAGGCAGTGGCAGGCAGATCTCTAAGTTTGAGGCCAGCCTGGTCTCCAGATCAAGTTCCAGACCAGCCAGGGCCACCAAAGAATCCCTATCTTGAGAAACAGAAACAGAAACAAAAACAACCAAACAAATTACCCAAAATATTCCATTCCTAGAGTTTGGGGCAGCAGAATAATTCACTTGAATACTGAAATACAACATGTACATACAACCATGCCTTAATACCTAAAACAGTGGCCATGGCTTAATTGCTCCCTCTTTACCAGAAGATCTTCTAAAATAAGCTTAATATATGTTGGGGTGGGATGGGTCAGCAGTTATCATAGATGTTTTCTCTTCCAGAGGACCCAGGTTTTATTCCTAGTGTCCACATGGCAGCTCAAAATCATCTGTAACACCAGCTCAAAGGGATCTGATACCCTCTTCTGGCCTCCACTGGCACCAGGCACACATGGAGCACACAGATACACATCCAGGAAAATATTTATATGCACTCAAGGAACAGGGCCTCACCAAGCAGTCCCGGCTGCCTTTGAGCTTGCTATGTAGTTCAGACTGGCCTCAAACTCAGAAATCCACTTGCCTCTGTCTCCCAAGTGCTGGAATTAAAGGCACGCAACACTGCACCTGTCCATTTATTTAACTATTTAACTGGAAAAGTTACTCCTAACGTTCAAGTTATTTACATTTCCAAAAACATTTCCAACTGAAATAGCTCTCAATATTTGTATTTAAAATATACTTCTTTTATCTGAGCGAGGTGGTGGCAGCCCACACTTTTAATCCCAGCCTGGTCTACACAGCGAGTTCCAGAAAAACCCACAGCTACACAGAGAGATGATGTCTCAACGTATGCACACACACACTTACACACACACTAATTTTTTCATAGTACATGCATTACATCCAGTATTAATACAGACCTCAACATCAACATCTTCTATGTTAAAATTAGGTAAACTACAGCTTAGTGTGGTTACGTAAAGCCCTAAATAAAAATCTATCCCATTTTTGATGAGGAAGGTGGAACTATAACCCAGGTTTACCTACAAACAATGTTGGTGTTCCATGGCCTACTAATTTTAAGCAGTATCACAGAATATAAAGAGAGATGATAATAGCGTGGCATGGTGTCGCTTATATGTAATGCCAGCACTCAGGAGGCAGAGGCAGATGAATCCCTGAGTTCAACACCAGCCTGGTCTAGAGAAGGAGTTCCAGGACATCCAGGGCTTCCACAGAGAAACACTGTCTAGAAAAATCAGGGGGGGGAGTGATATAATAATCTTTTTCTTTGACTGAAACAGTTGTTGGGTAAGGAAGATTGTTTAAAATTGTAGAGACGTTAGAGACATGGCTCATTGATTAAGAGCTATCTATACATGCTGTGCCAGAGGAACTTATTCAATGCCCAGCACCCACATGGTTTCCACTAACAATCATCTTTTATTCTAGCCCCAGGGGATCCTGCACAGAATATGATTCCCTTCTCTTCCCTCTACAGGCACATGTGTGGTACACAGATAATACATGAAAGCAAAACACTATGCATACATAATATATAATAATTTTCCTTTTCTTCCCCTTTGGTTTTGTGAGACAGGTTTTCTCCGTGTAGCCCTGGCTGTCCTAGACTTGCTTTGTAGAACACGTTGGCCTTCAATTCACAAGAGATCCACTTGCCTTTACCTCCCAAGTGCACCACCACACCTGGCAATAAATAGTATTTGGGCAGAGTGCAGGGAGTCTTATGGAAGAGTCAAAGGACAGAAGGACCCAGAGGGAACAGGAGATCCACATGAAGACCACCAGAGCCTATATATTTGGACACAGGAGGTCCTGCAAATACTGATGCACCAACTATGGACCATGCATGGAGAGGACCCTGGCCCTTGATCAGATATCGCCAATAGGCAGCTCAGTCTCCATGTGGGTTCCCAAGAAAGGGGAGCAGGGGCTGTCCTGACATGGACTCTGTTGCCTGCTCTTTGATCACTTCCCCCAGGTGGGGCAGCCTTGCTAGGCCACAGAGGAAGAGGATGCAGGCAGTCCTGAAATGACTTGATAGTCTGTGGCCAGTTAACACGGGAGGAGGGCGCCACCTTTCTGAGGATTAGAGAAGAGAGATGGGGACTAGGGAGAGGGAGGGAGGGTAGGAACTGAAAGAGATGGGGTGGGGGGGATTGTGAGCAGTATGTAAACTGAATAAATATTTTCAAATTTAGAGAAAATTCTTATAGGAATTCCCAATTCATGCAGGAACACTTTCTTGTCACTCTCAACCGTGACTTCACAATGCCATCAGCTAGAGTCATTTAAAATACCATCACAGCATCAAAGTGTCATGACAACATCATAGTGTTATGACAACAGTTTTAATCTCATGAGACCCTGAGAATCTTGGGGACCTTAAATGTCTATACCGCTATATTCCCATACGTCACTGCTCTAAGGCAAATCTTCTATTTTTCAAAGTATATACTTATGTGAGGTATGGTCAGATGTGTGTAATAACCAAATCCCATGTCTATTAGTTCCTAGCTAACCTTTGGTGAATCATTTAGGTTCTCTGAGTTTCAGTCTCCTTAAACGGAAAGTGGGAACAATAGGGCCTCCCTCAGAGGGATGTTATGTGAGAATCACACATAGGATTTAGTACTGAGATTTGCACTCATTAACAGCTTCCCTCCAAATGTTAAGCATTTCTGCTATTTCCTACTTCTATTAAAAGTTGTTCCTTATTGCTGTACTTGGGGGTTAATTTGTTTTGTGAGACAGAGTCACACTATGTAGAACAGTGTAGTCTGGAACTTAATATGAAGAGACTGGTCTCAAAGTCACAATTCTCTTACCCTTAGATTCCCATTAAGTAGGACCACAGGCATGTAGACACCATTCTGGCTTAAAACATTTAAAGCTGGTTTTGAGAATAAGC
>NW_026588136.1:0-8195 GCF_907164565.1 Psammomys obesus | reverse complement strand
AGGACCACACAAGCCTACATTAGCATAAGGCGGCGCATGCACAGATCGCAAAACAATGCTGGCAAGAAGAACCAGGAAGCAGGAAACCGGCACCATCTTGTAATGGCGGGAGTGGCTCCCGACATCTCCCCCTTATTAATTTTATAAAAATCAGCCAGAGGAAAATATTACACCATGAGTTTTCCGATCAGCCTGCTGACTCAACAGCACCAGCGATCAAGGAGATTACACGGTGCAGGAGACCCTCTGCACCCTTAGCCCCGTGCAATGGGAACCCGAGCCCTGGGGAGTGCAGAGGTCTGTCTAGAACAGCATCCTGGTGCAATGGGAACCTGTGCCCTTCAGGGGTGCTAAAAGTTCTGACAGAGTCTCAACGGCTGAGCACGTTAAGCCAGACTTGAGGGGAGGCTCCCTGTTCCACAGCCAACATAGCCTAAACCATGGCCACATTTTTGAAATGTTGTTGTCTTTTGAATCTGCAGAGCAACCAAAAACAGAGAAACAGTCCAGCCAGTAGCAACACTCCAAATATTCCCACGCCAACCCACTCCTTAAAATAGGAAAAGGCAGAAGATAGACATTGGCAAATAAGGTAGTCCCAGAGAGTCATTAGTGGTGAAAAATCTTGGGAAGACTTGTGCATCATGCATCACCGGCATGGGTCGAGGAAAGGCTGACAGGATCCCCCATCGAATCTCCTGGGTCTCCACCTCCAAGCTCGTCTTGGTCCTGTGGGAAAATACACACAGCTCCCCTGGATCTTATAAAAATAGGATCCGGTCCTTTAATGATTATCAATGTTGCCGGAGTAGGTGCATCGTAACACAGCCCATACATCTAGAGTGGAGCATAGCACCTGTACTTGATGGCTAGTGTAAGGAGTAATAAGAGCAGAGAGCACAGCTGCTGCCAAGCCTTGATTTGTTACCGGTATTTGTTCATATACTTCAGGTGGGTATAAGGTCTGATTAACTACCCACTGGCCTTGTCCAGTAAGCATATCATAATTCCATTGAGGCCGTTGATTGGCTATATTTTGCTTTGCTTGAGCCATACACAGCTCTTGATAAATGGATTTCCAGTCTAAATATTGTCCCATAGTAAGACATGCTCTCACTGTTTTGGACCAGTCATCAGGAGTCATAGCTGCGGCTGCTAGTCTTTCTATCAGCGCCTGCGTAAATGAGGCGCTAATACCATAGGTTTGTACTGACTCCACCAAAGCCTTCAATTGTTTCAGATCCAACGGTGAGTGCTGCCTTTGATTTTGCGCATCTTCCCAGACGGGGAAAGCAGCCTGAATTTTCTTTCTTTCCTTTTCTGAAATTAATGAATTAGGAGCCATAGCCCTAGTAGCTTTACTCCTTTTTCTGACTTGGATCATTTCCTCGAGAGGGGGCGCTGTCGCACCATACCCTGGCGCATAAGGCGGGTCAGGGCCATATCTCTCTGCTTCATATTTTGCTGCTTCCTCATCTAATTCTGCTTGCTCATCAGGATCGAGCTCTATCTCTTCCTCTTCACTAGAGTCAGCAGATTGTCGTGGTTCCTCTTCCTCCGAGGACGTCTCCTCACCGGAAGAGGACTCCACCTTAAGAGTCTTAAACTTATCCAGGAGAGGGTACAACTTGTTAACCCCTTCCTTTTTGCTTGTATTTCCTTTAGTTTCTGATATCATCTTTGATTCTTTATTTTTTGACTCGAGTTTTGAAAGTTTTCCCGTGTTTTTGGGTTTTTTCTCCCTTTTGACTATTTCTTCTTTTTTATCCTTTTTTAAATATTTCTTCCTTTTCTGTTTCTGATAGACTATCCTGATGGTCTGCTAACGCTCTTTGCCCCTCCTTTACACCCACTCTATCCCGTTTCCCACAATTAAGACACAGACAACACAAGACAAAAACGAGACTAACATTGAGAAACGAAATACACCAGACCACAGAAATCATACCTTGCAGAAAAGTACCGCGGTTTCGCACTGCTGGCTTGAATCCTCCTCCGACGAGCAGTCGGGGGTCCTTCGAGTCGTTCCTCCGCCCAGGGTTCGGCAGGTTTCCCGGGTTTCGGCACCACTTGTCGCGCGCAGCCCTCGCCGATAAGGACGACGCAGCAACAACGGATTTGTCCAGCAGCAACTTTATTGTGAGGCTCTTAACAGCAGATGGAGAAGGACCCCGAACCCTGTGTGCGTTCTGCTTAAGTAGCCAGCAGGGTGACTTGTTCGTCTGTAATTGGTGCTCCACACAAAACCCAATTAGCATGTGGTCTCCTAATGGAGGACCACACAAGCCTACATTAGCATAAGGCGGCGCATGCACAGATCACAAAACAATGCTGGCAAGAAGAACCAGGAAGCAGGAAACCGGCGCCATCTTGTAATGGCGGGAGTGGCTCCCGACACACAAGGGTGCCAGAGACTGAGTGTCCCAGTCACAAGAAAACCCTACAGGGAAGGAAAATTGAGAGACTGATTATGGGTCACCCAGTCTTTCCCTGGAAGGTCTCACTGACCACGGGTACCCACCGCCATCACAACTGAGCTCCCACACACAAGGAGAGCAGCTGCCCACCCAGCTCAAAATGCCTACTCCCTTTTCAGAGGAGGCAGGAGGCATCCAGCAGAATCTGCCACAGACAACATTGTCTGTACCTCAACCCGAGATCGGGGCTAAGAAAACCCAATCCTTTTGGGCACTCCCTCAAACTCCGACATAACCCTGCTTCTGCAGAGCAGAAGGATAAAGAGGCGCACAGTGGCTTCACAGTGCCGGAACTCCAGTGCTCCCAGCTGCTCCTAGCAAACAAACTTCAGCTCGGGATCTAGGACAGTGGTCATTCAACACATCCTGAGATTCTCCCAGGTCCAGTGCAATAAGGTCTAGCACCAAGTCCTATCACCAGCGCCCCCCCGACCCCTGGCAGAGAAACCCCAGCTCAGAATCAGGACTGAGAAGTCCCAACCCCTTCTGGCACTCCCCTGAGAGCACCATCATAAGCTTGCCCTAGCAGAGGGGAAGTTCAGAGGGGTAGGACAGAGAGGCAGCCTGCCATAGGACACAGCACCCCCTCTCCAGTACACCCAGCGGCCCCTAGCAGAGAAACCCAAGCTCTGAATCTGAGGACACTCAACCATACCTGGTACTCTCTCGGGATCAGCAAACATAGGTTCTACTGCCAGGGTGCTTCTGGCAGAGAGATCTGGGCCCGGGATCTGGGGTTGAGAACACTCAACCTAACTTTTTCCCACGCCACCCTGGGACCAGTCAACATAACGTCTCCTGGCAGAGGGAAAGGACAGAGAGGCAGCACACAGGAAAGGTGGACACCAAGTCCTGTGGCCACAGTGTCACAGAGGTGACTGTTAGCCTACCTGTGCATTTTCCCGCAGCAGGAACAAATAAGAGAGTAGAGAGCAACGAGAAACCCTGTGCATTCCACCTGGTCCTGCAAGAGAGTGAGTGAGCCTTCTAGGGAGAGTTTGCCCCAGACCCAGGTCCTCTCCACAGAAGCAACCAGATGAGATCCCTGCCACCCACACCCCTAGTGTGGGCATCATAGGGATTCTTGGGATAGCGACCCCAACGTTGAAGCCTCTGCTTGTGGGTCCACCAGTGTAATCCAGGCAAACAATCCCTCGATCTCAGACAGAACTGCATAATAGTGGCTTGCAGGCCACTGCAATAGTCAAAGAATAATCGCATGCACACTGTGCCTGCTAAAAGTGCTTGTGAATAGCGCCAGCATCACATTCCTTACTTAGGCAAAACTGAAACCACAACGCATACACCCAAACCAGTGAACCTCTCTCATCTTCCTGAAAAAACAGTCCAGAAAACAGAAAGGGACAATCATAGCCCGAACTACAAACTCGAGGAACAAACAATGAGGGTTATAAAAAACCAGATGGCTAGAGGCAGACGTAAGAACACTCCCAACAAAAATCAGGACATAATGACCTCACCAGCAAACCCACAAAACAATGGACACTTCAATTCGCTAGATATACAAGAAAACCACCTCAAACTGTTTCTCCAGCTATTAGAGGCCCATAAAGATGAAATGAACAAAGCCCTCAGAGAAATAGCCAAAGAAATCGAGACTAACCAAGAGGAAACAAATTGAGCTATCAGAGAAATGACCACGAAAATTAAGGCAAACAAATAAGAAATGCACAAAGCTCTCAAAGAAATGTCCACACAAATGAAGGCAAATAAAGAAGAAATAAACAAAGCTCTCATAGAAATACAGGCAATTATAGCCAAAGAAGAAGAGGCACAAATAGTGATATATAGAGAGGAAACAGACAAAAAAATAGCAGTTGTCATTGAAAAGCAGGACTCCACATTCAAACAGATGAAGGAAATCATGCAAGACATGAAAACAGAATTACAATCAATAAAAAAAAAAAGAAAGAAAAACCTGGAGCTGGAGAACAAAGAGAAAAGATGAGGGACTACAAAGGTAAGCATCACCAACAGAATACAAGAGATGGAAGAAAGAATCTCAGGAGCCGAAGATACACTTGCAGAAATTGACAATTTTCTTTTCTCTCAAAGAAAAAATAAAATCAGAAAAGTTCCAAACACAAAACATCCAAGAGATCAAGGACACCATGAAAAGACAAAATCTAAGAATAATAGGAGAGGAAGAAAAAAAAGACATCAGGCTCAAAGGTGTTGAAAATATTTTCAAGAAAATTATAGAAGAAAACTTTCCCAACTTAAAGAAGGAGATGGCCATAAACATACAAGAGGCCTACAGAACAACAAGTAGACTAGACCAGAAAAGAAATTCTTTTTTTTTTCTTTTTTTTTAATTTTTCTTTTTAGTTACAATTTGTTAAATCTGTGTCCCAGCTATATCCCGCTCCCTCATTCCCTCCCCAACCCCACAGTCCCTCCCTGGTCTCCTCCCTGCCCCTTTCCAAGTCCCCTGATAGGGGAGGACCTCCTCCCCTTTCATCTGACCCTGTTTTATCAGGTATCTTCAGGGCTGGCTCCAAAGTCCTCCTCTGTGGCCTAACAGACTGCTCCTCCCCTAGGGGGGGGGTGTCAAACAGCCTGCCCTTGAGATCCTGTTAGAAATAGTCCGTGTTCCCCTTACTTTGGAAAACTACTTGGTTACTGAGCTACCACAGGCCACATCCGAGCAGAAGTTCTAGGTTATATCCATAGATGGTCCTTGGTTGAGTGTCAGTCTCAGAAAAGACCCTGTGCCCAGATATATTTGGTCCTTGTAGAGCTCCTATCCTTTCCATATCATACTAAATTCCCTTCTTTCATATGATTCCCTGCACTCGGCCGAGGGTTTGGTTATGAGTCTTAGTGTCTGCTTTGAAAGACTGCTAGGTAGAGTCTTTCAGATGCCTTTTGTGGTAGACTCCTGTCATAAGTTCAATGCACATCCCATTAATTCTTAACGTCACATCATAGTCAAAACACTGAACCTACAGAACACAGAAAAAATTCTAAAAGCAGCAAGGGAAAAAGGTCAAGTAACATATGAAGGTAGCCCGATCAGAATCACACCAGATTTCTCAACAGAAACTATGAAAGCCAGAAGGGCCTGGACAGAAATCATACAGTCCTTAAGGGACCACAGATTCCAACCCAGACTACTATACCCAGCAAAACTTTCAATCAACATAGATGGAGAAATCAAAATATTCCATGACAAAACCAAATTTAAACAATATCTACATAGTAACCCAGCTCTACAAAAGTTACTAGAAGGGAAACTCCAAACCGAAGAAAACAACTACATCTAAGGAAACAGAGGAAATAGATAACTACACAACAAAAAAAAAAAAAAAAACCGAAAAGAATACAAGCAAAGAAACTCAGTGACACCACCAACCCCACATTAAAAGTAAGTAATAATTGTTGGTCACTAGTATCTATCAACATCAAGGGACTCAACTCCCCAATTAAAAGACACAGACTAACAGAATAGTTGCAGAAACAGGATCCAACATTCTGTTGCATCCAAGAAACACAACTATGCAACAAAGATAAACACTACCTCAGAGTAAAGGGCTGGAAAATATTTTTCAAGCAAATGGTTCCAGAAAACAAGCTGGATAGCCATCCTAATATCTAATAAAATAGATTTTCAACCCAAGTTAATCAAAAAAGATAAGGAGGGCCAGTATATTCTCATCAAAGGAAAAATCCACCAAGAAGACATCACAATTTTGAATATCTATGCCTCAAATACAAGAGCACCTACATTCGTAAATGAAACAATATTAAAGCTTAAATCACACATTGACCCTTATACCTTAATAGTGGGAGACTTCAACACTCCACTCTCACCAAGGGACCGATCAACTAGACAGAAAACAAATAGGGAAATAAAAACACTTACAGAGTCTCTAAATCAAATGGACCTAATAGACATCTACAGATCTTTTCATCCAAACTCAAAAGAGTATACCTTTTATCCAGCACCACATGGAACCTTCTCCAAAATAGACATAAAGCAAGCCTCAACAGATACAAAAAGATTGAAATAATCCCTTGTTCTATCTGACCAATGGACTAAAGCTCGACATCACCAACAACAGAAATAACAAAAAGCTGACACACACATGGAAACTGAACAACTTGTTACTAACTGACAGCTGGGTTAAGGAAGAAATAAAGAAAGAAATTAAAGACTTCCTAGAATTCAATGAAAATGAAGGCAAAACATACCCAAATTTATGGGACACATTGAAAGCAGTGCTCGCAGGAAAATTTATAGCATGAAGTGCCTGCAAGAAGAATTTCGTAACATCACATACAAACAACTTAATGGCCCAACTGAAAACCCTAGAAAAAAAAAGAATAGCAGATACACCCAAGAGGAGCAGAAGGCTGGAAATAATCAAACTCAGGGCTGAAATCAATCAGTTAGAAACAAATAAAACTATTCAAACAATCAATGAAACAAAAAGCTGGTTCTTTGAGAAAATCAACAAGATGGACAACCCCTTAGCAAAACTAACTAAAAAGCAGAGAGAATCTATCCAAATCAGCAAAATCAGAAATGATAAGGGTGACATAACTACAGACGCTGGGGAAATTCAAACAATCATTAGGTCATACTACAAAAGCCTATATGCCACAAAATTTGAAAACCTAAATGAAATGGACAATTTTCTTGATAGATTCCATCTTCCAACATTAAGTCAAGATCAGGTAGAAAGACTGAATAGCCCTATACCCCCCAAGGAAATTGAAGCAGTCATTCAGAGTCTCCCTCCAAAAAAAATCCCAGGGCCAGATGGTTTCACCGTGGAATTCTACCAGACCTTCAAAGAAGTGCTAACACCAATTCTCCTCAAACTATTCCACAAAATAGAAACAGAAGGTATATTACCAAACTCATTCTATGAAGCGACAGTCACTCTGATACCTAAACCACACAAAGACCGAACAAAAAAAGAAAACTTCAGACCTATCTCACTTATGAACATTGACGCAAAAATACTCAATAAAATACTTGCAAACCTTATCCAAGAACACATCAAAGATATCATCCACCATGACCAAGTAGGCTTCATCCCAGGCATGCAAGGGTGGTTCAACATATGGAAATCGATCAATGTAATCCACCACATAAACAAACTGAAGGAGAAAAACCACATGATCATCTCCTTAGATGCTGAGAAAGCATTTGACAAAGACCACCACCCATTCATGTTTCAAGTCTTGGAGAGATCAGGGATACAAGGCACATATCTAAACAGAGTAAAGGCAATATACAGCAAGCCTATAGCCACCATTAAACTCAATGGAGAGAAACTTAAATCAATCCCACTGGATTCAGGGACAAGACAAGGCTGCCCACTCCATACCTCTTCAACGTAGTACTTGAAGTCCTAGCCAGAGCAATAAGACAACTAAAGGAGATCAAGGGGATACAGATCAGAAAGGAAGAGGTCAAAGTGTCACTATTCGCAGATGATATGATAGTATACATGAGCAACCCCTAAAATTCAACCAGAGAAGAGAATTCCTCCAGCTGATAAACACCTTCATTAAGCAAAGTGGCAGGATACAAAATCAACTCAAAGAAATCAGAAGTCCTCTTGTATACCAAAGACAAAAGGGCTGAGAAAGAAATTAGGGAAACAACATCCTTCACAATAGCCACTAATAACATAAAGTACCTTGGGGGTACACTAACCAAGCAAGTGAAAGACCTTTTTGAGA
>NW_026588135.1:6811-8817 GCF_907164565.1 Psammomys obesus | reverse complement strand
GGGTTGGTGTAGACATTTTCCCAATCTGTTGACTGCTGTTTTGTTGTATTGATAGTGAACTTTGACTTATAGAAGCTTTTCAGTTTCTTGAGATCCCATTTATTAATTGTTGATCTCAGGGCTTGTGCTGTTGTTGTTCTCCTGTGTTAATGAGTACCATATTTTTTTCTACCTTGTCTTGTACATGATTTAGAGTGTCTGGTTTTATGTGAAGGTCTTTGAACCCCTTGGATGTGAGTTTTTGCAGGGTGATAAAAAGGTTCTATTTTCATTTTTCTATATGCAGACATCTAGTCTGACTACCACCATTTGGTGAAGATGCTGTCTTTTTTCCATTGTATGATTGTACTTCTTTGTTGAAAGTAAAGTTCAAGTCAGAGTGTGGGTTTATTTCTGTGTTTTATTCCAATTGTACAGGATTGTAATGCTATCAAGGGTATTTTATTTTTTCATTTGAAGTTAATGTTTGCTCTTTCAAGGTCTCTAAAGAATTATGTTGGAATGTTGTTGGGAAATGGATTTAACCTATAGACTGCATTTTTAAGAATGCTGTTTTAGAGAAGAGGAATAAAGGGAACATTTGGGAGGGGAGTAGGGAGTCTGCTACAAAAGGGATACAAAGTGAATAAAGTGTAATTAATAAAAATTAAAAAAGAATGCTCTTTTACTATGTTAATCCTTTATATCCATGAGTTTGGGAGATCTTTTCATCTTCTGATATTTTCTTCAGTTTCTTTCTTTAAAGACTTCAAATTCTAGTCATAGAGGTCTTTCACTTTATGTTGTTTGAGGCTACTGTTCAGGGTGTTGTTTCCCAAATTTTATTCTCAGCCATTTTTATTTGTATACAGAAGGAATAAAAATTTTAGTTAGTTGTGTTCCCAGCCACTATGTGGGAAGTGTATATCAAGTGTAAGAATTCTCTGGTAGGACTTCTTGGGTAACCTAGGTATACTAGGAAATCATCTGCGAATAGTGATACTTTGAATTCTTCCTTTCCAGTTTGTATCTACTTGATAATCTTCAGTTGTCTTGTTGCTTTAGCTAGGACTTAAGGAGTACATTGAAGAGATATGGAGAGGGGAGGCATCCTTGTCCTGTGGAATTTCTTTAAGTTTCTCTCCAAATGGTTTGATGCTGGCTATCAGCTTGCTTT
This sequence comes from Psammomys obesus, assembly GCF_907164565.1. Lineage (NCBI taxonomy): Eukaryota > Metazoa > Chordata > Mammalia > Rodentia > Muridae > Psammomys > Psammomys obesus. The sequence continues at coordinate 7,661 of NW_026588135.1, read as the reverse complement.
TTACTGCTTTTATTTTGTTAAGTGTGTGTCTGATTCCTTGTATGCCTTTTTACAAGTCTTTTAACATGAAGGGTGTTGGAATTTTTCAAAGGCTTTTCTCATTAATGAGATGATCATGTGATCTTAGTCTTTCAGTTTGTTTATATGGTTGATTACATTGATGGGTTTTCATATGTTGAACCATCCCTGTATGCCTAAGATTAAGCGAATTTGTTCATCATATATATCTTTGATGTGTGCTTAGATTTGTTTTGCGAGTATTTTATTGAATATAATTGTGTTACAGACAGTTATTAGCTGTCATGTGGGTGCTGAGAATTTAACCCAGGTCTTCTGGAAGAACAAACAGTGTTCTTAACCACTGATCCATACCTCCATCCCCCATGTTGCCTATTTATGATCAACATTTAAATTGCTAATATTTCCCTCTACTTTTGTAATCGTTCAAACATACATTTCATTTTAAAAACTATTAATATTACAGTTTAAAATGAGGCACTTCAGGTTTCTATATATTTATGCAGAACTGGAGTGGATGTATAACTCTTTCTAGAAACTTGAGAAAGTTTTTTTTTTATCTTATTTGATTAATTTTTACATATTTTTCAGGATCTCATTATGTACCCATGAGTGTCCTGGAACTTATTGCATAGGGCAGTCTACAATCCAGCGCTATGAGATACACCAGCCTCTGTTTCCTGAGTGATTTTGGAATTAAAGTCATCAGAAAATACACCCAGCCTGCCCATTCTTATAAGAGGCAGGAATCATTTATATTATTTCTTTCATGTGGGCTCAGTACTGTTTTTCTGTTTACTCTCTCTCTCTCCATCTTTTTCTGTTAATTGAC
>NW_026588135.1:0-6801 GCF_907164565.1 Psammomys obesus | reverse complement strand
TTTTTTTGAAGTTTCATACTTCTACATTTTCCCATATTTACCATATGGCACATCATCTTGAAGTATTGCCTTCTTAGATATTTATCTAGAGGTGATAGTTAATGTAACAGCATTGATATTTATTTCAAAATACCATGTTGTGTGAGTAAGGAAATATTCATTCTTAGGCTATTACAGATATATGAAGAGTGTGATACTTTATGGTTTCTATTTTGGTTGTGGTTATATGATCTTCAAGTTTATGTTGTCTGTTTTGCATACCACAAACATTCCCCACTGAGCTCATTGAGACTCATAAAACTTACTTGAAAAATTACATCAGTACACTATTGTCTTCTATTATGATTATGAATATATTGTCATCTGAGGATGGAAGAAAATGAAATGATTTGAATAATAAATGCTACTTGCAAATGAAAATTATACACTCCTGTCTTGTTTTAGAATGTGTTAGTTCTTTCTTAGTAAAGACTTGTTTTTAAGACTTTCTCAAAACTGTAAGTGAATATCAGAGAATTGTCTCAGTGGGTAAATTTAGTTATTGCTAAGCCTGATGATTTGAGCTCAATCCCTGAGTAGTCCATATCACTGCTACAAATTTTTCTAATGTTTCTACAGTTGGGCTGCTGAATATGCAAACTCACATACCAGCAGATACATAAATAATTTTTCAGCCTAAATAAGGGCCAATGTGGTCACTGGCCAAAAGATTCTTTGTGTTCCATGTCAAGAACTTACATATGGGATATAGATAATAAATAGTAATAAGTTTTACTCTCACTAGCACGTATACACAATAGCATGTATGTACACACAAACACACTCCAGCATTTTCAATTTTTTTTATTGATTACAGTTCATTCACTTTGTGTCCCTGTTATAGACCCTTCCTCATCGCCTCCCAATCCTACCCTCTCTACCTCTTCTTTTCATATGCCCCTCCCCTAGTCCACTGGATAGGGGAGGTACTTCTCTCCTTCCATCTGAACCTAGTCTATCAGGTTTCATGGGGACTGTCTTCATTGTCTTCCTCTGTGGATTGGTAAGGCTGTTCCCCCCCACAGGCAGAGGTGATCAAAGAGCCAGGCCCTGAGTTCATGTCAGAGACAGTCCTTGTTTCCATTACTAGGGTACCCTCTTGGACACTGAGCTGCAATGGTCTAAATCTGTCAGGGATACTACATGATCTCCATTTGTGGTCCTTGTTTGGAGTATGAGTCTCTAAAAATTCCTGTGCCCAGATTTTTTCGTTCTATTTCTCTCCTTGTGGAGCTCCTTTCCCTCCAGGTCTTTCTGTCTTCCCCTTCTTTCATGAGATTACCTATACTCTGCCCAAAGGTTGGTTATGAGTCTCAGCTTATGTTTTGACACCATGCTGGATAGAGTCTTTCAGAGGCCCTCTGTGGTAGGCTCCTGTCCAGTTCCCTGTTTTCTCTGTCTTCTGATGTCCATCCCCTTTGCCTTCCTGAATGAAGATTGAGCATCTTACCCAGGGTCTGCATGCTTAATTAGCTTCTTTAGCTGTACAGATTTTAGTATGATTATCTTATATTATATGTCTAATATCCACTTATAAATTATGAAATTAAGAAAGCAATGCAGCCACTTATAGATGACAGAAATTATTTGTAGAATTTGAAGACTTATTACTGTTCATTAAAAGGAAAATGGTTCCTTTGTACATCTCATTTTATCCTTTAATTCATTGATTCAAGAATAGACCACTTAAAATCATAGCTTGGCTCAGAAGTGCATCCCTGTCATCCTAATCCTAGGATTCAGTGGCAGGCTGATTTCTCTGAGACTGAGGCCAGATTGTTCCATAGAGTGTGTTTTCTGTTTGTTTGTTTGTTTGTTTGTTTGTTTTGGAGATACATTTTTCTTGTGTATCTTTGGCTGTTCTTGACTCACTTTGTAGACCCAGCCATTCTCAAAATCACATAAATCTGTTTGCCTCTTCTTTCTTGAGTGCTGGAATTACAGGTGTGTGCCACCATGCCCAGCTCCAGAGACAGTTCTAAAACTGCCATGGCTATGTAGAAATATCATGTATCAAAATGATTTCAAAATGCAGACTATATTTCAAGTAATAGATTTTTTTCCTGAGGGGTAGTATACACAGGGATGTTAGAAGTTTTCTGAATTTGTGCTCTCTGTCCTTTGTGTGAGAACTGTAGCATTGAAACATCCCCCTCATAGATCAGACGTCATGATTACCAAATGGCATTGCCTCCTGAGCAATCTAGTTTCATGGCCTCATTTACCTCATTTTCAGTTAAGAACTTGTGGTCAAAATTAAACATTCCAGAGGCATTCCTGTCCATCATTTGAAAAATTTTACATCTATTTCTGCATGACTTTGAGCCAAGAGTGCCTTTTTTATCTCTGATTTTACATTATGATCACATTCAGAATAAGACTTAATTTAGCATGCCTCTGAGTAGGCAAATACACAGTTGAACTTACCCATGTGCCCTAAGTTAAATCCCAGTGCTTGCTTTGTTAAAGAAAACCATTGCTTCGGATAGGACTCTTACACTTTTTTTTTTTTTTGCCTGTGCCAGGAAAAATATCTTTCTTAGGTCTTGTGTCATGGCTGGTATAAAACACTAACAGCCCAGGCTCTAAGAGCAACAATCAATAAATGGGACCTCATGAAACTGAAACTCTTCTGTAAAGCAAAGGACACTGTCTACAGATTTGGAAAGGATGTTCACTAACCCTCTATCTGACAGATGGCTAATATACAGAATATATAGAGAACTCAAGAAGTTAAACAGCAACAAATCAAGTAATACAAATTTAAAAATGGGATACAGAGCTAAACAAAGAATTGTCAATGGAGGAATTGCCGAGAAACACTTAAAGAAATGCTCAATGTCCTTAGTCATCAGGGAAATGCAAATCAAACAACCCTGAGGTTTCACCTTACATCTATCAGAATAGCTAAGATCTAAAGCTCAAGTGACAATATATGCTGAAGAGGATTTTGAAAAAAGGAACCCTCCTCCACTCCTGGTGGGAATGTAAACTTGTACAATCACATTGGAAATCAATCTGTCACTTTCTCAATTAGGAATAATGCTTCCTCAAGATTCAGCTATAACACTCTTAAGCATATATCCAAAAGATGCTGAAGTATACAACAAGGACATTTGTCCAACCATGTTTGTAGCAGCTCTATTTGTAATAGAAATTGGAAACAACCCAGGTGCACCTCAATTGAGGAATGGATACAGAAACTGTGGTACATCTACATAATGGAATATTACTCAGCAATAAAAAACAAGGAAATCATGAAAATTGCAGGCAAATGGTGAGAACTGGAAAAGATCATCCTGAGTGAGGGATCCCAGAAGTAGAAAGACACACAGGGTATATACTCACTCATAAGTGGATTATAAGATATATAATATAGGATAAACATACTAAAATCTGTACAACTAAAGAAACTTATGAAGGAGGAGGACTCTAGCTAAGATGCTGAATTCTCATTCAGAAAGGCAAAGAGAATGGACATCAGAAGAGGGAGAAAACAGGGAACATGACAGGAACCTACCACAGAGGGAATCTGAAAGGCTCTACCCTGCAGGGTATCAGAGAAGATGCTGAGACTTGTAGCCAAATTTTGGGCAGAGTGCAGAGCACTTCATAAAAGAAGTAGGAAATAATAAGACCTGTAGAAGACAGGTGCTCCACAAGGAGAGCAAGAGCACCAAAAAATCTGGGCACAGGGGTCTTTTCTGAGACTGATACTCCAACCAAGGACCATTGATGGAGATAAACTAGAACCCTGCACAGATGTTGACCATGGCAGTTCAGTGTCCAAGTGGGTTCCATTGTAATGGGAACTGGGACTGTCTCTGACATGAACTGATTGGCCTGCTCTTTCAACCCCTTCCTCGAGGGAAAAGTAACCTTACCACATAGGAACATAGTGAAGCTATTCGTGATGAGCCCTGATAGACAATGATCAGAGGGAGGGAGAGGAGGACCTTCCCTATCAGAGGACTTGGGGAGACATATGTTTGGAGAAGGAAGAGGGAGAGTGGGATTGGGAGAGGAGGAGGGAGGGGGCATGGAGGGATTCAAAGTGAATAAAGTGTAATTAATAAAAATTAATATAAAAAATGGAAAAAAAGACACAGAAGCGGATATGTAAGCTCTCATTGGTCAAATGACAAAACAATTTAAACATCAAAATGATCTGCATATCTATGTCCTTCCAATATTCCTATGTTGAAGTCCTGAGACCCAAAGTAACAGAACTGCATGAGATCTTTGGGAGGTACTCAGGTCTGGGTGGTGAAGCCCTTATAAATAGGTTCATAACCTTATTGAAGAGATCCTATAAAATCATGTGGCCCTTTAGAAAATTTGAGTTTAAAGTGAGCACATACCTATCACAATGAGATTTCTCACATGGGGGTGTTTAATCAGCTAACCTCAATTCTTATAATTTCTTCTACAAATATTCTGCAATTTGATTAATAAAACAACAATTAACAAAGACAAGTCAGAGTAAAAAATGATCCTATACGCCAGACAGTGCTGGCACACACCTTTAATCCCAGTGCTCAGGAGGCAGATCTCTGAGTTTGAGACCAGTCTCAATTTACAGAGGAAGTTCCAGTATATTCAGGACTTCATGGAGAAACCCTGTCTTGGGGAAACAAACAAACAACAAAAACAGAAAAGAAAACCCTGTAAAAATTCTCAAAATACATCATCCACTAGAGTAAACTTGCAGTTCATGATTTGCCATTCAATGATGGAGTTAAATACACAGAAGAAAAAAAGAATAGGAGGCCACAGGGAGGAGGGAGACTTTACTTTCTCTTTCTTAACTGTACATTGCATATTACTAGATCATTTTTATGTTCAACCACAAAGTTGTTCAAAACCTATTCCCTTCAATGGCCTCAATTGTTTAACCAGGACATTGGAAAACATTCCTTCACTATCTATGACCCTAGATCCTGATAACCCCATCCTGTCACCTTATACCTGTTTTGGTAGGATGAAACTAAAAACTCAGATTTATAGTGACTTAAACATATAATGTTATTAATTATCATGTTAAAAACAAACAAAAACAAAACACAAAGCAGCTATCTAGACCTGCATAGCAACCCTACTGTTAGTCATTAGCTATCCAAGTTCTTTCTAGATCTTTGTTCTGTTACTCCTACCCACGATGGCTGCTAGATCTCTACTCCTTTGCTTGCTTGCTTGGTTTGGGTCTCTCTGTAGGTTTCTTGGCTGTCCTGAAACTAGATCTATAGACCAGACTGGCGTTTAATTCAGAGATCCAAATTCCTCTGCCTTGCCTCCCAAACTCTGGGATTAAAGGCCTGAGCCACCACCACACAGCTGATCTCCAGTCTCATGTAAAGAAAAGCTGGGAATACACACCATCACTTCCTTAGAACACTTTTGAAACATTGAATTTGTCATTCCATTTATATTCAACTAATGTAGACATAGTCACATGATTATATCTGTTAAGATTTTAAAGAGAGCTGGAGATGGCTCAGTCATTAATAGTATTGACTGCTCATCAGGTGGTACACGCCTTTAATCTCAGCGCTTGGGAGACAGAGGTAAGCAGATTTGTGTGAGTATGAGGCCAGACTGGTCTTCAGAGCTCCAGAACAGCCAGGGCTACACACACAGAGAAACCCTGCCTTGGGAACCCCCTTCCCCCTCCAAAAAGAAGAAAAAAGAAAAGAAAAAATGAATCTAAAAATTGTTTTAATTTGAAACAATCTTTTTCTTCTGTACAGCCATGTAACTAGAGAAAAATTAGGGATCATATCACCTATAAGAAGAGTAATATCTATTAGGGAGAGTTGAAGGTCTCTTCAAAGTTCACCAAATCCTTTTGCTGTTCCTCTTCTTTCATCCCCTAAGCAACAGTGTACCCCAAAGCCTGGGTCCTGGTCATTTTTTTTTCTTATCTCTGTGACAACATTCTGAGGACATTTACACAAACCACAGCTCTGTCTGTGCTAATGACTCCCAGATCTTCATGGTTAGTCTCCATTTGCTCTATCTTTTCTATTCACTTGGATGGTGATGATCACAAATTAGGGCATGATGTGACTGTCTATCTTAATGACAGCAGCTATGATTACCCACAAAAGGGTCAGGGGAATATCATTAGATCCTCAACTGAAATTACAACCACTTCTCTGCACCCTGTTTGTAATTCTGGTAAGTTATGCATTCTTTCTTGCTGCCTGACAAAACAAAAACAAAAACAAAAACAACAAAAAAACAAAAAAAAACTGGCTATTGATAACTGCTAAATAAATTTCTACTCGTCACCTGTCTTTACTCCTGGCTCATGTATTTGAACACCCAAATAATAATACCATCTTGATTAACAACAATCATATTTAACACATCCAAAATTAAACTTAGTTATTTCTCCCCTTGCTTGAATTTATATGACAGTTACCCAGGTTCGAATCTTTGTTACCCTCAACCACTTTTCCTACTTCAGCCCTCATAGTAATTTAGCACAATGCTTTACTAATTTAACCTTTCTAACTCTAGCATCAACACCATTATTTCCACAGCACGTACTCCTGAGTTTCCTCACACAGGTCCTTCTGTGTGCAGCTCATTGCCACGTTAGTCACAATTTTGTTAATTCTTGGTTCTTAAGAACTCTCATTTTCAAAGCCAGAGAAACAGCTCAGCAGGTGCTTGCAGCCATGTCTGATGATCTGAGTTTAATCTCCAGAACGTGCTTTGTAGGAAAGAACACATTCCAGCAAGTTGTCCTCTCACCTC
>NW_026588134.1:0-1183 GCF_907164565.1 Psammomys obesus | reverse complement strand
GGAACTGAATAGAAGACCCAGAAATAAACCTACACACTTACGGACACCTGATCTTTGACAAAGATGCCAAAACCATACAATGGAAAAAAGATAGCATCTTCAACAAATGGTGCTGGTCTCACTGGATATCTACACGTAGAAAAACGCAAATAGATCCGTACTTATCACCCTGCATGAAACTAAAGTCCAAGTGGATCAAATACCTCAACATAAAACCAGACACATTAAATCAGTTAAAAGAAAAAGTGGGGAAGACTCTAGAACTTATTGGTACAGGAGACAACTTTCTGAACAGAATACCAACGGCACAGGCTCTAAGAGCAATAATCAATAAATGGGACCTCATGAAACTGAAAAGCTTCTGTAAAGCAAAGGACACCCTCATCAAAACAAAACGACTGCCTACAGACTGGTCAAGAATCTTCACCAACCCTCTATCTGACAGAGAGCTAGTATCAAGTATATATAAAGAACTAAAGAAGTTGAAAAGCAGCAAATCAAGTAATCCAATTAAAAAATGGGGAAGAGGCTTACATAGAGAAACATTCTCGATAGAGGAATATGGAATGCCAGAGAAACACTTAAAGAAATACCCAACCTCATTAGCCATTAGGGAAAAGCAAATCAAAAAACCCCTGAGATTTCACCTTACAACCATCAGAATGGCCAAGATGAAAATCTCAAGGGACAACACATACTGGAGAGGTTGTGGAGAAAGGGGAACCCGCCACCACTGTGGAAATGAATGGAAACTTGTACAACCACTCTAGAAATCCACCTGGCACTTTCTCTGACAACAGGAATAGCGCTTCCTCAAGATCCAGCTATACAACTGCTAGGCATATATCCAAAGGAGGCTCAAGTACACAATAAGGACATTTGCTCAACCATGTTTGGAGCAGCTTTATTTGTAATAGCAGGAAGCTGGGAACAACCCAAATGCCCCTCAACTGAAGAATGGATACAGAAATTGTGGGACATCTATACAATGGAGTATTACTTCACAATGAAAAACAAGGAAATCATGAAATTTTAAGGTAAATGGTGGGAACTGGAAAGCATCATCCTGAGTGAGGTCTCCCAGAAGCAGAAAGACACACAGGGTATATACTAACTCATATAGGCATATAATATAGGATACTCCTACTAAAATCTGTACACCTAAATAAACAAATCAAGAGGG
>NW_026588133.1:0-1411 GCF_907164565.1 Psammomys obesus | reverse complement strand
ATAATATGTCCTTCCTCATTATTCTTCTCCATGATGATAAGATGGGTATTTGCTCACTAATTTCAAATTTTGTGTTAATAAGTTAAAAAGATGGTTTTCTCTACTTATTCTGTCCCAGTTGTAGTCTCTGAGGACCTTCTTCAGAGGCTGAGAGTAAGTACACAGAGAAGAGTGCTATGGGTCATTTCAGTGCATAGATGTATGTTCATTTGTTTGAATGTGTGTTTCTCACTGTGTATTTTTGTTTCTATGTGTGTATACCTGTTGTGTGTGTGCTGAATCTCTGTGGTCTGTCTGTGGATGCAAGCCAAAATGTGTCTGTGTGTCAATGTTTCATATATATATATTTGGCTGTTGTTCTGTGTCTGTTTGTCTTTCTATCTTTGTATATTGTGAGTATTTGTCTTTGTGTCAATGTCTCCCTGTTGGTCTGTGTATTTCTCTATGTCTCCCAGTGTGTATTTGTCTGTGCATAACTCTGTATGTGTTCTATGTGTTTCTGTACTCAGATGTCTGTTTGGGTTGCATGTGTGTGTCTGTATGTTCATGTTTGCCTAGGCAGGTATACTGATATGTCTCTGCGTAAATGTATGCCTATATTATTTGGGAATCTTTGTATGGATGTGACTCTCTCTGTGTCCACATATCTGTCTGTTTGTGTGTGTTGTACATGTATGTTTGCTGTCTACATGAATGTCTATGATTGAGTTTGTTAGTTTCCTTTCAGAGAACTAAAATTCTGCAAACATTAAAATGAATTAATTTATGATTTTGCTTTCATTGAGATTTTCCCCCAGGATATCTTCAATAAAATTGTCTTTCAAATGGAAACAGAATACATTTTCTCACACTAAGGAAGAACATATAGAATACAGAATGGTGCCTGTCTTTTAGAGGTACTTCTTCCTGAGAAAGACCCACTGCACTAGTCCTGTTGGAGACAAAATGAATATGAAACAAAAAGAAAAACTGCAGAAAGAGTATGACATCTTCCACATTAGGATTTTCCAACATGGCTGTGGACTTACTGTGAAGATAGTAAGTTTAGACCATATTTTTCACATGGTCCACAGCTCTAGTTGTCTCATGACTTGATAGAGGGGACCACAGGAAGTAGACAGGTGGGCCTTAAATAACTGTACTGAATTCTATCACATATCAGTAAATGATGTGTGTTTAGTGGCTCCATTTATGCTTTCTTCTAACTTAATAAAATGAGATAAATTGTTACATAAGTAACCCACTTCTAGCTTCCTATATTTATGTTACTTATTTTATTATTTGGATGTGACATTTTTATTTCTTTGCGACACATACAGGATATTTAATTGTCTCAGAACCTGTTTTATTTTTTAGTAAGAATATAAAACTATTTTTGATCACTCATTGATATCATTTCCTGGAAAATCCA
>NW_026588132.1:0-2178 GCF_907164565.1 Psammomys obesus | reverse complement strand
GTTGGATCTTTGTGTGGTTTAGGTATCAAAGTGACTGTGGCTTCATAGAATGAGTTTGGTAGTGTTCCTTCTGTTTCTATTTTATGGAATAGTTTGAGGAGAATTGGTGTTAGTACTTCTTTGAAGGTCTTGTAGAATTCTGCGCTGAAGCCATCTGGTCCAGGGCTTTTTTTTGGAGGGGAGACTGTTAATGACTGCTTCAATTTCCTTGGGAGATATAGGACTATTCAGTCTTTCTACCTGATCTTGACTTAATTTTGGTAGATGGAATCTGTCAAGAAAGTTATCCATTTCATTTAGATTTTCAAATTTTGTGCCATATAGGCTTTTGTAGTATGACCTAATAATCGTTTGGATTTCCTCAGTGTCTGTAGTTATGTCCCCATTTTCCTTTCTGATTTTGCTGATTTGTATGGTTTCTCTCTGCTTTTTAGTTAGTTTGGCTAAGGGTTTGTCTATCTTGTTGATTTTCTCAAAGAACCAGCTTTTTGTTTCATTGATTCTTTGGATAATTTTATTTGTTTCTAATTGATTGATTTCTGCCCTTAGTTTGAGTATTTCCAGCTGTCTGCTCCTCTTGGGTGTATCTGCTTCTTTTTTTTCTAGGGTTTTCAGTTGGGCCATTAAGTTGTTTGTATGTGATGTTACGGATTTCTTCTTGTAGGCACTTAGTGCTATAAATTTTCCTCTGAGCACTGCTTTCAATGTGTCCCATAAATTTGGGTATGTTATGCCTTCATTTTCATTGAATTCTAGAAAGTCTTTAATTTCTTTCTTTATTTCTTCCTTGACCCAGCTGTCATTGAGTAGTAAGTTGTTCAGTTTCCATGTGCGTGTCGGCTTTTTGTTGTTTCTGTTGTTGTTGATGTCCAGCTTTAGTCCATGGTGGTCAGATAGTATACAAGGGATTATTTCAATCCTTTTGTATCTGTTGAGGCTTGCTTTGTGACCAACTATATGGTCTATTTTGGAGAAGGTTCCATGTGGTGCTGAAAAGAAGGTGTACTCTTTTGAGTTTCGGTGAAAAGATCTGTAGACATTTATTAGGTCCATTTGATTTAGGGATTCTGTGAGTGTTTTTATTTCCCTATTTGGTGTCTGTCTGGCTGATCTGTCCCTTGATGAGAGTGGGGTGTTGAAGTCCCCACTATTAAGGTATTAGGATTAATGTATGATTTAAGCTTTAATAATGTTTCATTTACGAATGTAGGTGCTCTTGTATTTGGGGCATAGATATTCAAAATTGTGATGTCCTCCTGTTGGATTTTTCCTTTGATGAGAATATAGTGGCCCTCCTTATCTTTTTTTATTAACTTGGGTTGAAAGTCTATTTTATTAGATATTAGGATGGCTACTCCAGCTTGTTTTCTGGAACCATTTGCTTGAAAAACATTTTTCCAGCCCTTTACTCTGAGGTAGTGTTTATCTTTGTTGCATAGGTGTGTTTCTTGGATGCAACAGAATGTTGGGTCCTGTTTCCGTAACCATTCTGTTAGCCTGTGTCTTTTTATTGGTGAGTTGAGTCCATTAATATTGATAGATAATATTGACCAATGCATGTTAGTTCCTTTTGTAATGGAGTCGATGATCTTACCTTGTTTCATTGCTTGTTTTCTTTTCCTTTTTGTTGGGATATTATCTGTATGCCCTGTTTTCTTGGGTGAATTCGTTTTCGTTGGATTGGAGTTTTCCTTCTAGTATCTTCTGTAGGGTTGGTTTGCTGTATAGATATTGTGTAAATTTAGTTTTGTCATGGAATATTATGTTTTCTCCATCTATGTTGATTGAAAGCTTTGCAGGGTATAGTAGTCTGGGTTGACATTTGTGATCTCTTAGAGTCTCCATGATGCTTGCCCAGGCCCTTCTGGCTTTCATAGTTTCTGATGAGAAGTCTGGTGTGATTCTGATAGGTCTACCTTCATATGTTACTTGGCCTTTTTCCCTTGCTGCTTTTAATATCTTTTCTTTGTTCTGTAGATTTAGTGTTTTGACTATGATGTGACGTGATGTGTTTCTTTTCTGGTCTAGTCTATTTGGTGTTCTGTAGGCCTCTTGTATATTTATGGACATCTCTTTCTTTAAGTTGGGAAAATTTTCTTCTATGATTTTTTTGAAAATATTTTCTGGACCTTGGAGCCTGGAGTCTTCTTTTTCATCAATTCCTATTATTCTTAGATT
>NW_026588131.1:3496-4908 GCF_907164565.1 Psammomys obesus | reverse complement strand
GGGGCAGGATGGGGAGGGCGGGGCAGGATGGGGAGGGCGGGGCAGGATGGGGAGGGCGGGGCAGGACGGGGGAGGGCGGGGCAGGACGGGGGAGGGCGGGGCAGGACGGGGGAGGGCGGGGCAGGCCAGGGAGGGCTGTGGAAGGAAGCGGTGGGGCGGCGCCCTGACCTCCACTTGCCCCGCAGTGTGACTGGTGTGTGCCGCCCTGTGTGTGCGCAGGGCTGTGTGAACGGCTCCTGTGTGGAGCCTGATCACTGCCAGTGTCACTTCGGCTTTGTTGGCCGCAACTGCTCCACAGAGTGTCGCTGCAACCGCCACAGCGAGTGCGCAGGCGTTGGCGCCCGGGACCACTGCCTGCTGTGCCGGAACCACACCAAGGTACGCCACTGCCACTCGCCCTCCTTCTTTCTCTCTTCTTCTGTCTCTCTTTTTCTGAAAATTTTTCTGAACAACTTTTTGAAGATTTATTTATTTTTATGTGTAAGTGGTCTATCTGCATGTACACCTGCTCTCCAGCAGAGGGCGCCAGATCTCATTATAGATGGCCGTGAGCCACCATGTGGGGGCTGGGAATTGAACTCAGGACCTCTGGAAGCGCAGCCGGTGCCCTAACCCCTGGAGAGCCACCTCTCTGGCCCTCCTTTCCTGACTTTTAAAGCATGTTCGGGTGGTCCTGGGGACAGGGGTGGGCAGGCTCGGCAAGTGTATGGCTGAGGCCCGCCCCAGCCCCACGAGGTGCCGCGCTCCCCTCAGGCGCCCCCACCCAAGCCCGGCCTCGTCCTCAGACAACATGCAGGGAACGGGCGGGAGCCCTGTCCTGGGGAGATGAGGGAAAGTCCGGGCCAGTGCAGCAGTGCACAGGAGGGCCAGTGAAGGGAGGTGTGTGGAAAGCTTGCACTCAGGACTTCAGGGCTGGCAGCGGGGCAGCAGAGTGGACGCCGACCTGCGGCCCAGCTGGGACAGGCTGTGCCCCTGACCCCTTTCCTTTTTATGGCGTCATTCTGTGTCACCAGGGTAGCCACTGTGAGCAGTGTCTTCCGCTGTTTGTGGGTTCAGCTTTGGGGGGCGGAACCTGCCGGCCCTGCCATGCCTTCTGTCGAGGGAACAGCCTCACGTGTGTCTCCAGGAAAGAGCTCGAAATGGCCAGGAAGGAGCCAGAGAAGTACTCACTGGATCCAGAGCAGGTGAAGGGAGGAGGCTGGCCTGAGCCCTGGTCTGAGGGAGGAGGTTGTCCTGGATCCCTGGTCTGAGGGAGGAGGCTGTCCTGACCCCTGGTCTGAGGGAGGAGGCTGGGCTTGCACCCCTGGTCTGAGGGAGGAGGCTGGCCTGGACCCCTGGTCTGAGGGAGGAGGCTGGCCTGGACCCCTGGTCTGAGGGAGGAGGCTGTCCTGGACCCCTGGGTGTGAGGGAGG
>NW_026588131.1:0-3396 GCF_907164565.1 Psammomys obesus | reverse complement strand
CTGAGGGAGGAGGCTGTCCTGGACCTCTGGTCTGAGGGAGGAGGCTGTCCTGGACCTCTGGTCTGAGGGAGGAGGCTGGGCCTGGACCTCTGGTCTGAGGGAGGAGGCTGGGCCTGGACCCCAGGCCTGAGGGAGGAGGCTGTCCTGGACCTCTGGTCTGAGGGAGGAGGCTGTCCTGGACCTCTGGTCTGAGGGAGGAGGCTGGGCCTGGACCTCTGGTCTGAGGGAGGAGGCTGGGCCTGGACCCCAGGCCTGAGGGAGGAGGCTGTCCTGGACCTCTGGTCTGAGGGAGGAGGGCCTGACCCGTGTCTGTGTGTCCTTGCTTGGCCAGATTGAAAACTGGGTGACAGAAGGGCCTAGTGAAGATGAAGCCGTGTGTGTGAACTGCCAGAATAACAGCTACGGGGACAAGTGTGAGAGCTGTCTCCACGGCTACTTCCTCCTGGATGGGAAGTGCACCAAGTAAGAGGCCCGGCCCTTCTCAGTGGAGGGACCCTGGGAACCTGGCCTCCCCGCCTAGCCCCGCATTGTCAGTCGGAAGTGAATGAAGCTTCAGAAAGGAGGCCAAGCAGGGGGTGAGGGGAATGAGGGAGCCAGGTGAGAGGCCTGCAGCATGGGCCACAGAGAGACTGGGAAGGAGACAGCAGCTCAGAAGGCTGCTGAGGAGGGAGGCGTCAGGATCCCTCCCACTCTGTCTGCCCTTCTGAGGCTTCTGAGATAGTCCCAGCAGCTGGTCATTCAAGGGCCCCGAGGCTGGGCAGGGGCTTGTCCTCTGGAGTCTCAGAGGTCATGGCGCCCACCCTATTCTCTCCCCTCCTCAGGTGCCAGTGTAACGGCCACGCTGACACCTGTAATGAGCAGGACGGGACAGGCTGCCCATGCCAGAACAACACAGAGACGGGCACGTGCCAGGGCAGCTCCCCCAGTGACCGCCGAGACTGCTACAAGTACCAGGTGTGTCTGGGAAGGCCGGCTGCTGGGCCAGGTGCCCAGGAGCACGGGGCGGAGCTGGGAGGACGGAGAACTGTGCGGGTTTGGGAGGGATATTAGCCTGTGGACTTGCTGAGCTCTGGGCAGGGTGCAGTGTCCAGACGTGGGGCCTCAGGGGCCGCTGACAGTGCCAGGCTGCAGGCTGCATGTGCCAGAACCCACCTGAGCGTAGCTTAAGGAGAAAGCGAATACTTTGACTCTGGAAACAGGTCTTGACTGGGTACAGTAGCAGCTATTGTCTTTCAGGGCAGGAGGATCTTGAGTTCGGGGCCAGCCTGGGCCCTGAGATAGTTTCAGCAACATTGAAGTGAGGACCTGGCTCAGAGCCGGTAGAGCGCAGCTCAGCACGGGAGCCCTGGCTCTGCTCTCCTGCACAAGCCCCATAAATGTCACGTGTATGTGCCCGCAGCCCTTGAGAGGTTGAGGCAGGAGGATTAGAAGCTACACAGATTGTGATGCCAGCTTGGGCTACGTGCGCCCGTCTGTACATGACAGCAGCAGGAGGCCGCTGAGAACCTGGTGTGGGGCCTGTGGTTAGGAATGCCTGCATCCGGGACTTCACCTCAGGAGCATTGCCCTCCGAGACAGCTTTGCTCGCAGGGACAGTTTTGTCCCACGTGGCTTTCTCCATCAGAGACCCCAGGCTGATGGACTCTAATTAATTCTAAACTTTGTGAGCCAGGTCTGATGGCTCTGGCCTATAATCCTACTTCTTAGGAGGTTGAGGCAGGAGGATTACTGTCAGTTCTAGCCCTGCACGGTGCGAGACTCAGTCTGAAAAAAACCTAACACAAAACCCTTAGGCCCATTCCTCTTTTCCGAAGCACGGGGCCTGGCGGTCTGCTGTGTCCAGTTCTCGGCAGGCCCGGGGGAGACAGTGCTCTGCCTCTCCTCAGTCTTCTCTTTTCTAGTAGAGTTGCAGCTCTACCCCAAGAAGCCGAACCGACCTCCACCCTTTCATCTCAGCCCGAAGCTTTGCTTTTCTGATGTGTGGCCCACGGGCCGCTAGGGATGCCGGAGAGCCAGTGCGCTCAGTAAAGCGCCTGCTCCACAAGCATCAGGACCCAGGTTTGAGAAGCTGGGCGCGGTGGCGCGTCTGGAATCTCAGCATTTGGAGGCAGAGGCAGGCGGAACGCCCAGAGATCACAGAGATCAGGGCCTGCAAGCCCCTGCCTAGAAGTGCTCAGTGGTAGAGCGTTAACTGGCTGTGTACTGGGTTACAGAAGTGCCGCCGTGCCTAGCAGTAGAAGCCCGCAGCACTGCCGGAAATGTCCATTGGCCTGTGCTGGAGGGGCCAGGAGGTCAGAGCAGACCTCCTCCAGCCCCCTGCGGGCTGCAGAGGAGTGTCCTTGGCTTTAATAAGCCCAGTCGTACTAGCCAGGTGCGCAGAGTGCCGGTGGGCTGGGCTTTGGAGACAGTAGCTAGCGCAGCCGTGAAAGGCTCAGGAGGCTTTGCAGAAAGCAGGCGTGAGAAGAAAAGGCCCAGAGATGTTAGTGTGCGGTCAGCTGCAGTGGCTTGTGGGTAGAGCCTGGATGGACCGGAGCGGGCCCTGGGAGTTCTGGAGTGTGACAGCCTCCGCCCTCCACCCCTGCGTCCACTCCACACGCCCAGTGTACCGCAGTGCTGGGCGGCGCTGGAGCCCGTAGGTAACAGCCGGGAGGAGAGTGAGGCAGTGGGCAGGCCAGGCAGATCCGTGAGGGGGTAAGGTGAGGAGAAAAACTTAGGCTGAGGCGGAAATAAGCCCAGCACTTGGGAGGCTGAGGCAGGAAGATCAGAGTTCAAGACCAGCTTGGGCTACACAGCGACATTCTGTCTCAACAACAAACCAGCAAACAAAAGCACTAGAAATGGTGTATGGTGGCCGTGGCTGAGGGCAGGGTGGCCATGCGTGAGGAAGGTCTCTGTGAGAAGGTGGCGACGTCACAGATGGGCCTGTGGGAGGCCCTGAAATGGGTGCCCAGCAGTTGAGAGTCTGAGCCGGGAGTGTGACCTCGGTTCCCGAGAAGGCCCGGAGGACGCAGCTCCAGTTCCGCGGGGGTGCCCGGGGGTGCCCGTGCGGCTGCGTGGCGCCGAGCTCCGTCCTCACGCCCCGCCCCCTTGTCCACAGTGCGCCAAGTGCCGCGAGTCCTTCCACGGGAGCCCCCTGGGGGGCCAGCAGTGCTACCGCCTCATCTCGGTCGAGCAGGAGTGCTGCCTGGACCCCACCTCCCAGACCAACTGCTTCCACGAGCCCAAGCGCCGGGCGCTGGGGCCGGGCCGCACCGTGCTGTTCGGCGTGCAGCCCAAGTTCACCAACGTGGACATCCGCCTGACGCTGGACCTGACCTTCGGCGCCGTGGACCTGTATGTCTCCACCTCCTACGACACCTTTGTGGTGCGCGTGGCCCCGGACACGGGCGTCCACAC
>NW_026588130.1:0-1501 GCF_907164565.1 Psammomys obesus | reverse complement strand
CATTTAATGTGAGCTCACAGTTCCAGAGGATTAGACCATCATGGTAGCGACCAGGACAGCCAGCAAGCAGGCCCACAGGACCCCGGAGCAGTAGCTGAGAGTTTACATCTAATTCATAATCAGGAATCACAGAGAGCTAAATTGGAATGACATTAGCTTTTGAAGCCCTAAATCCCCCCTCCAATTCCCTGCCCCCTGCCAGTGAAACACCTTCTCCAGCAAGGCCACACCTCCTAATTCTTCCCAAAACAGTTCCACCAATTTCAGAATAAGCATTCAAATACATGAGCCTGTGGGGGCCACTCTCATTCAAGCCTCCACTTACACAGAAATATAAAGGTCATAGGAAGGTGATGCAGACCGAGACCTGACCATAGCTAATAAATGCTCTAGCCACCCAACACAGAGGAGGCAAAGAATAGTTTCTGCCTTTGGAGCTGGAGTGAGTACAAGTCAGTGACATCTTGATTTGGAAAGTCCAGCCTTTTTAACTATGGTAGTGAAGGCTTCTATTACAATAATCTATTAATTCAGGCAAAAAAAAAACCCAGTATACAGACAAGTACACCACATGTTGTGTAGGTTCAGGGAGAGAGTGCACAAAGTTGTGAGAACATTAAGTATACTCTGTGTTGTGAAAGGCAAAGATAAATAGTAGGCATATTTTCAACATCAGAATTCTAATGCTTTTAGCCCAGCAATGGTGGCACTCACCTTTAATCTCAGCATTCAGGAGGCAGGGGCAGGTGCATCCAGGCCAGCTTTCTGGAACACCAGAGTCTGCCAAATGGTGTCTGATAGAAGAGGTTGAGGGAAGTCTCCCAAATTCATCTGAAGGGAAAGGAAGCAGGAGAGTGAGGTGTGGGGAGGAATTTGGCTAGACCTTGATGAACACTCAGGGAGTCTGCCTCCAGCCTCCCCTAGGGAGATAATGAGCACATACATATCACATAATTGTCCCTTCCCCCTGAGTAAGAGCCCAAACCCTTATAACCTTTACTGCTTACTTATTATCTGCAAGCCATATCACTCCCATGGTGGAACAACATTCTGCATGGGTGGCTAAGGAGCCACTGGCAACCAGCACTCCAAGAATCCCTCAGGTGGGCACTGCTCAGAGCACCAGGACCTTCAAAGTGGTACCTGCCTCCTACTGAAAACATTTTTTAAATCTGTGGCTAATAACTAATTGCATCTCAAAGAGTACAATTGCTTAAGAAATATCTGAGTTAGAAATCTAAAGAAGATAATCAAGAAAGTGGACATGGGTGAAGATGATCAATCCTCATTTAGAAAGACAAATGGGGTGTGCATATGAGAGGAGTCTACCGCAAAAGGCACCTGAAAGACTCTACCTAGCAGTGTTTCAAAACAGACACTAAGACTCATAACCAAACCCTCGGCAGAGGGCAGGGAATCATATGAAAGAAGGGGAGTTAGTATGATATGGAAAGGATAGGAGCTCTACAAGTACCAAATATATACGGGCACAGGGTCTTTT
>NW_026588129.1:0-1630 GCF_907164565.1 Psammomys obesus | reverse complement strand
ATAAGCATACTACAACCTATAGAGCCAAATAAACTAAGTAACATGGAAGGTTCAAAAGAGGGGAAATAAAATAGACATCACAGACATGGGAAGTGGAGGGGGAAAGGAAGTGGATAAAAGAGGGGGTGAAGAGAGGAGCAGTAGGGGTTTCAAATGTGGGGATAAAGGTGAGGGCTAGGAGAGAAGGGAAATTGGTGTTGGGGCATTCTGAGACAAGATGAAGACCTGGAATTCTGGAGAAGATATGGGGGTGACCCTGGCTAAGACTCCTAACAGCAGAGATATTGAGACTGAAGTAGACACATCCTGTAGCTAGAGGAGGGAGGGGGACACCAACCAACTCACAAAACCCTCACTTAAAATTTACCACCTACAAGATATGCAGGGATAAAAGATGGCACAGAGATTGAGGAAATGGCCAACCAATGACTGGCACAACTTGACACCCAAACAATGGAAAAGACCCAACTTCTCACATTATTAATAATATTCTGTTATACCTGTAGACAGAAGACCAGCATAACTGGTCTTCTGAGAGGCTTCATCCAGCAGATAATGGAAAAAGTTGGAGAGATTCACAGCCAAACAAATGTTAGACAGAACTCAGGGAGTCTTGTGGAAGAATTAGAGGAAGAATTGAGAGAGATGGAGGGATAGGACACCAAAAAAATACCTACCTGGGACCAGGGGGCCTTGTAGAGACTGAACCACCAACAAAAGAACATTCCTGGACTATTCCTAGCCCCCTTCACATATGAAACTGATGGGCTGCTTGTCCTCAAATGGATCCCCTAACAACTAGAGCAGGGGCTGTCTCTGACTTGGACTCTGTTGCCTTCCTCTGGATCTCATTTCCCTAGCAGGGCTGCCTTGTGTTGCCTCAATGAAAGAGGAGGTACTTAATCCTAATGTACCTTGATATGCTAAGATAGGTTGTTTGATGGGGGGATTATAGGGAAAGTGGGTGGAGGGTGGAACTGGAAGGAGAGGAGGGAGTGCAGATTTGAGGGGGATGTAAAATGAACAAATAAATTAATTAATGAAGAATTCAGCCAGTTCGGATGAGACTAGATATGCAATTGTTAGATGGAAGGGAAGGAGGACCTCCCCTATATGTGGACTTGGAGAGGGGCATAGGAGGAGATGAGAGATGGAGAGTGGGATTGGAAGGGAAGAAAAAGGGGGCTACAGCTTGGATGCAAAGTAAAGAAACTGTAATTAATATAAAAATAAAAATTTAATTAAAAAAGAAAAAATATAACTGACCCTAAGTCAACAAAAGTGACAAGATCATGAAAAAGATGAGGGAACTGTTCCATATTGAAAGAGACTAAATAAATAAAGAAACAATGCAACACTTAAATGAACCAACTTCTTTCAACATTTATGTGAGTAATAACATAGTCAACAAAACCCAAATTAAATGGAATATTATGTCGACATAAATTTCCTATTTTGATAACTGCACTGTCATTACATAGGACAGCATTCTTGTTTGTATAAAATTGACACTAAACCATTCTGAGTGACAGGGCATAAGGTCAGCAGCTCCCTCTCAAAATGTCCAAAGTAAAACAGCAATTAACTGTACATACTTGGAAATATCTTCAAGTTTGTTATTATTTCAAAA
>NW_026588128.1:0-8509 GCF_907164565.1 Psammomys obesus | reverse complement strand
GGCTTGGGAGAAATGTCTGAACCCAAGAGTTTGCCTGTAGGAAAATGTAAAATATAAGAAGAGAATTATTAGAGAGACGGAGAGGCTGAATAAATATGACACGATCTGGTGTACAGTGCTAAGAAAACAAACCATGACTGAGTTAGCACCCACTGTAGATTCCCGGCCACCATAGGTCACACAACTTTCTATTGTCCCCTCCTTAAAGATACTCTCAGTTATGAGGGCATTTTGCATGACTTTCAGGAGGCAGATGTTAACTGGAGGAGCTTACTTGAAGTCTGGCCTTTGCTGTGCCACAGGCCAGTGTGGATTCTTTACTCCATCTCCTGTGTTTCCTCAGGGTGGAGCACATGTTCTAGATGGCTGAAGGAAGACAGGGAATGGCTGTATGATATCTCTTAGGACGTTAATCTATGCTCCCTATGGTTTAGTGTCCCTACCCTTTGTCTCTTACGGTGTCTAAAGAATAGATCATTTTACCATGCATCTGTAATTCAGTTAGCTCACCCTCTACTTAGCTGATTCTCAAATGTGCTCCTTTGATATTATCTCACATAAGAAGTGTCACAAGGTGGGTTGCCTGTTTCAGTGGCCATCTCCCTCCAAGTACACTAGTCCCCACTGAATTGATCCCTTGGCTGTGCCCATGGATCTCTTCCCAATTCTGCAGTCCATGCTGTTTCTCTATAATTCCACAACGCCTCATTCCAACATCTAACCTACTCTCGGCTTGGGGGCTGGACTGTTCTTAAACATTCCCTTCCAAATGATTTGCATTCTCTTTTAAAGTCTTTTGCTATGTAACCACAACTGCTCCTTTTTGTTTCCGTTTTGATCTCTATTGTTTCTTAGCTGGCTGACTCCTTGTGGATATTACTTTAGTTCTTCTTAAATAGATTTTGGAAAGTGGCATTTAAAACAATCCATCCATATTTGCGTGTGATAGCTGTTTCTCTTTCTACCCTGTGGACTGGTTGTTTGGGAGGATGGGAGATACGTTTCTCAGTCCTGGCTTTACGACTGGGATGCCCAAGGCTGAATTTAGCAGTTGATGTTTCTTTGCCAAATTGTCTCTTATGATTAAGGGGTGGCTGTGCCTGGAGGCTTTGTGCTGCTTCATGTGAAAAGGTGAGTCAAAGCACAACCTAGAGAAGACATCAGATTTATACGGACTCAGTTCATGCTAACTGTGGAGAGGACATTCAGTAAAGGAGCTTATAAAACTAAAAAAGCTTCTGAACAAGAAGGGATAATCAACTGACAGATGAAGAAGTGGGAGAGAATCTTTGGAAGCTACGCATCTGACAGAGATTTAATATCCAGAATATACAAATAACACAAAAACAGGGGCTGGAGAGATCACTCAGCAGCTAAGAGCACTTACTATGGGGGAGCCTTTAACAGGCAAAGGAAACTGGAGAGCAAGACAGAGAGAGGGAGGGGGAAAGGATAGATAACACTACAGAGATTTGAGAAGCCATAGGAAATACGTATTTAAATAAAACACACAGAGAGGACGGCAGCAGTGGGAGGCAGACAGGAAGATGATTTAGGCTGACAGGGTTTCTCCTCATCCATAGACTATCTCACAAAACCCCAGTGCTAACCATGAGAAAATTCATTTTAGATTTGTATCAGGGGAGTCCAAGATACCTCCAAAACAATACAGGTTATTAATATTGCTCTTGCTTGCCACCAAGAAATTGTAAGTGTGATCATATTGCTGAAAAGACGTTAGATATAGGACTCTAGATATAGGATTTGGAGGAATCGAGATGGAACTAACCTGGAAGCCTCCTTCCTGAGAATTAGTTCTCATAGTACCAGAAGAAGATATGCAAACTGCCAAGGCAGAAAAACAATGAATGACCTATAAACCACAATGACCAGATGACAAGGTATCCTTACAGGGCAGTAATGCCAAGTATATCTTGGGGATAAACAATAGCCATCTAATTGGATTTAAGGCTTTCTCAAATGGAGAAAACTTTGCCTAACACTGTAATCCTAGCCTGCTTCTCTTGGCTGGCGAGGTTGTCTATCCTATAGGAGAGCCTATTACTAAACCCTAGAGAAAAACCACTTGCCCAAACCAGAATAATTCCTAACTGCATTTCAAATGCCTATCCTTGTGCAGAGAACTTAGTGTGTCCTTTTGGCAAATGGAAACGATTACAGAAACTTCAGCTGGTCAAACTGCAGACAAAAATTGGCCACGGTGTCCAGGCCTATTCCTACAGAACCCCTGCACCTAAGATTCAGGGTACATCCCAGAAAAGGGGGCAGAAATATGGCAGAAGACAGAGGACCAGAATATCTGCTGAGAGTTTCCTCTTCGTGTGACAGGGAAACTACACCCATGGAGTCTCAAGAATACGGCTGCTAAAATAAAACTGGAAAACAACTCCACCAGTTGACATGCCAGTCTGTATGAGAGAAATCTGACAAGGTTCTTCTCCTAGATGAAAAACTACAGACAATTAAAGGCTCTGAGAGAGAGAGACTCAAACTTCTCAAGGCTTGAGCCTCTGATGGGTTATCCAACACTGAGTGGTCAGCCTAAGCATCTACACAAACACTGACAACACTAGAGGGACTCAGCACACTGTACTTGAAATTCGTGATATAGGTGAGTGTTCATTAATTCTACTGTATGCATATACTAGAAAATAATGTATTATAAATATATCAATATAAAACATAATATACATTTCATACTATAATTCTGAGTAAAGAATGAGGCCATAAACTTTGGAGGGAGTTTGGAGGGCATATTAGAGTGTTAGTGGGGGGAAAGATTGGAGCAGAAATGGGGTAAACATAGTGCTAATGAAGTTCTCAAAAATAAATTATGGAAAAGAAAGCAATGCAAATAGAGTCAAGATGAACCAGTAACAGTACTCATGTATTTGAATGTGTAGTAAATCTATATGAAATAATATTTATGGGCATTTGGTGATTCAGATGAATGAAATGATTGGCATCTAGATGGCTCATAGCATGACTTCTTACTAGGATCCAACTCCAACTGAAGAAAGATGAGTTATTTCACAGAGCACATGAGCACATTCATGGGTTTCTTAGGAGTGGCTCTTCTGGCATGGTAGGCAATACTTCTATCTCTGAGCTGCAATTCCCACCTAAGAATATGAGCAATTAATGATGACCTTGTAAGCTATTCCTTGTTGAGAGAATCTTTTTTTTTTTTTTGACTTGAAGATTCTCTGACAGATTCCAGAGCATTGAATTTTCATTCTACACTCTGCATTTATTGACCTGTGGTTATTTCTATTGCTGCCTCATCAGGAGAGTCCAGGCAGCTGTAAGTTATGCAACTTAGGAGTGTAGAATAATGGCCACAGGCACACGAACGCCTTAGAATAAGGCCTAGCCTTCAAAATGTTTTTCATATTATTTTTCTCTTTAATAGCATAATACGAATACGTGGTGAAATCCTCTAATTTTTCCCGGCCCACATTTCAAGTATCACTCATCCAAAATACTTGCACCTACAAGCATTTCTGTTCTTATATGTTGTGGATGTGAAGTGCTCATGCTACATTGGATTTTAAAAGCAATAGCTACTACACAAATTAAGAATGAAAAGGATTCCAGGAAGCCAGAGGCTCCTGTCTTTCTGAAAGCCACAGTCCAAGGTCTTATGAGGTCTAATCACAACATCTAGGATATGAACCCTCAGGACAAAAATCTCTTTAGTGTGGAGTCTGTGTCTTTTTACCCTTTTCGTCACTCCCATTCTGGCAGGAACTGCTTGCCAGCTAAGAGCTTGGATGCTCAAATGCAGATGCAGAGACATGAAGAGTCTTTTCATGGTCTTGGGACTTAGATGTCTTTTGGAACAGGCACTTTGCATTAAATTGGGCCTTCTTCAGACAGCACTCAATTGTCTGCTGTTCTCACACTAAGTGAAGCTGTCAGGTAAAGGGGAAGGATGTGTCGACATCCTTAGACTCTGTTGTAAGAATGTTAGCATTAGCTTTCAATGTACTTAGGCATGTAGTCATAAGCACGACTAGAAATTTTGCAGTTTTCTGAAGAAAGGAACACAAAGTATTTTCCCAAATATATAGAGAAGAAATTAGTAAAATTCCCCGTTGAGGAGTCCAACTTAAAAGACCGTCTATAATAAGTAACTGATGTAATAGTAACATCAGGGAACAGCATAATCAAACACTTAATCTTCATATATTTTAACGTTTACCTAGTATGTGCATTTTAAATGCAGTATTTCAGTTTGTTGACTGACAAGGAAGGAAAAAATTGCTTATAAAGTAGCTTTATTTCTGTATTAAGTAACTCATAACTGTGAAGTTTTTGTCAGGCATAGTTGATCATAATTTTTTTTCTTTCTAAAATAAGAAAAAAAAATCTCACTGATTATACACTAGTAAGATAACAATTTAACAGCTTCCTTACCTGAGGGAATTACTCTGAGCTTTGTCCCACTTCCAAATGCCATGATCCATGATGACTTTTTCACACTGCTTAGAGCTTCTACAAAAACATGAGTCCTCTTGAGTTTCATTGTGCTGAACCATTTAGGGACTCTCTTAGAAAGCTGACTTGGATTCCATTGGAAAGTTTTGTGTCGAACTAGAGTTTGTAAGTTTTCTTCTAAACTGACTTCACAAACTCTTCTCTTTTCTAAGGTAGCAATCACTGGAAAGTATCAACAGTGGGACGGAAAAAGAAAGAAAGAAAAAAAAAAGCCTCAAACCAACTACGTTTCTAAGTTAGCAGGAAACAGATTCTGAGAATTAAGTCTCTCTTTTTTTTTAATTCCCAGATGTTTAATTTGTTGACCTTGCTAAGATAATTCATCAAATATGCCTGTTCTCAGAAATACCAAAGCCACTCTTTCAGAAATTTGAAGGTCTCTTAAGGGACAAAGCTTCTTAGCAATGGCAATTGAAATGTACCGAACAGACAAAGTTTAAGGCTGGTAAACGAAGCCCTGCATATATAATGGCGATACATGACTCTTTCCATCATGATTCTCCATCAGGAAGGTGCTGACTATGAAATGGCTTCTTCAATGACTTTCTATTTTCTCTCATCTAAGAAAATAAAATTATACAATTCTATCTCCATGGAATTATAAATTCCTTATTTAACTACAACGCGGGAACTAAATTCCAGTGTTCTGAAAATCCAGGGGAACAAGTCTCTTGAAGGTGGTTCAGGGAACTCCACACACTCAACTCAACATGAGGAAAGGAATGGCCAGAAATACCCTGGAGCCCAGGTGAGGACCCACCAGTTCTGGTTTACTGCCATGTCCTTTCCACACCCAAAGGTCCAGGCTGAATTACACCGAGGATCGAGGACTGCTGCTGATCAGAACAACGGACCATCAACAGCCCACTCACAACCACCAATCAGATGACAGGAAAAGACTGTAGACGAAAATTATGTACTGAATACCGTTTTAAACGTAAATGCTAAAATTTAGTTCTATAAACGTGAATGTTTCAGCTGCATGCTGATACTATAGCACGTGCATGCTCAGTACCCACAGAAGCCAAGAAAGAAAACTAATCCACTCAACTGGAGTTAACCAGTAGTTGTGTGCATGCTGAGGACCAAATCAAGTAATTCTGTGAAAACAGAATGTTCTCGAGTGGTAAGCCTCCTCTTCAGCCCCCAAGTAGCATTTTGAGACAAAAAGTAGTTTGTGCATCGAGTACACATCAGTTCATTTCCATAATGTTGCTGTCTTTTAATGATTTCTGGTTCCTAACTAGTTGGAGACTTCTATGAGAATGACAAGCAGGCTGTTTTCTTAAGCAATATAAATTTATATATATATATATATATATATATATTAGCATTATAGAATATTATACTACTGACACATGCAAGAGAGAAAAGTCATACACTTTCACCCACTGACATCACTGTAATTTTACAAGTGACATCACAATCCAATGCCATTCTTCTTTCATACTCTCTTTCCAGATGGTTCGAACTTGTGCCACATTGAGAATTAAAACTATTCAAAATAGTTCCTATAAGAAGCTTGGCCCAGCACTGATCATAAAAGAGGCAGAAAGAGGCACTGAGGTGCAGCCACCTTTGTGTCTATCTGGGCTCCAACTTCCCCATTTGCAGTGACAGCTTTGAGCTAAGTGAGTCCTAAGGACCCACACAGTCCAATGACCTGTGAACCTACTATTGGGAGAGCGCTGAGCCCTTGCTGGCTTCGGGACTATGAGTGCAGCTGAAGAGCAGGGATAGGAAGGTTTTCTTACGTGTTCCTTCAGATGCTGAGACACTGAGATCCCAGCAGGCACAGTAGTACATAGCTTCATCTGATGTGATAACACTGTTGATTAATGGGCTAAAGGCACGATTGTTCTCATCTCTTTCCAAGAGGGAGTGGGGTTTGTCTGGCTTGTCAGTCTTGACTAAACCATAGAGGATTTCTTTCAGGGGCTGCCCTGCTTTCAGTTGGCACCAGTGCACAATCGTGTTCTGAGTGGGAGACCCAGAGAGCTTGTACTTTGTGTGCACCACCTTATACGGTCTTTGGTAAAGGACAGCTGATCCTCAGATACCCTCACTTGGAGTCGCCATCTGAAAAAAAAGGAGAGAAAATAGAAAATTTCAAATCATTGGTATTCCCAGTTGTCTCCAAATATACAAATGGTGGAAGGGACGAAGAGAGCAAAATCAGCTTGCAAACCCAACCTAGTCATAGAAGGAAAAACTCAGGGGACTGGCATTTGTCAGTGCTAGTGGCAATGGACACCAGAGACAGCAAATAGGACCTCACAGCAGTAGATTAAGGTGAGGCTCTAGCTCTGTGAAGAAGGGTCAGAAAAAGAGGGTAAATCATGGTTCAGAGCTGTCACAGGGTCACCTGATCATGTCCCTGGTGCAAAGGAACTACTAGATAGCAGAAGCTTCATTATCACACCTATGTTATAACAGAGTAATCTTCCCCTTGATAGTGGCAAGTGTCCCCCACCTCTTGCCTATTGAGTGTTTCAAAGACAACTCTCCTGACATCATCTTAAGAAACTGATGTTTACATTTTTCCATATTACAAAAGAGATCTCTAACAGTATGTGATTATAAGAATCATACAGGATGGGTTTCATTGTTATACACAGTATAGACTGAGATGAGAATTCTGCAATCGTAAAAGAGAAATTGAGAGGCTTATAAATAACAAATGCCTTTCAGATGCAGTATTTCCCCAGAGTCTTATGCTTGATTCCCGTGATGCTAGTAAGCATATGGCTATGGTTCACCCACTGCTGTGAATGAATACCTTCCATTCTTATCCTGCTCATAATTATTCATTTTCAGCTAAAACATGCAGAGGAGCAAAAGGGTAATCTCATATTTATCAAGGTGTGCTATAGAAATTATTTTACTAATTAATTTTTAATTTTTTGAAAAACTGATGTTTCTCTTTGAAGGCATAACATAAAAAAGCCATTAACTTGTTTAAAAAGTAAAGTTATTGTGTGCTTGAATTTAAGGGAGTGACAGAGCTAGAAAGGAGGAAGGGAATAAAGAAAGGGGAGAGGTAGTGATAGAGAGAAAGAGAGAGAGAGAACGGAGGCAACTGAAACAGTACTAAATACATGCTAGATAATAAATACATATAGGTAAATGCTAGATAATAGATAATGGATGATAGATATATAGATTATGGGTAGTAGATAGATGATAGATGATTGATAGATAAGATTGATGATAAGTAAATAGTAGATAATACATGACAGATAAATATGTAAGTATATAAATGATAGCTAATGGAGAGCAGCTAAAGGACAGTTAAGAGATAGATAGAAAATATACAGTCCCTGATATCTACATTTTAAATTTCTCTTGGGCAGACTTTTCTCCTAGCACTGTTGCTCACTCTATACTTTCCCTGGAATATTTGGAGAGAGGCCACGGACAGAACTTACCTCCACCCCAGGCTTACACTTCTAACCCCCACCCCAGCCGAGGAAACCTGCTTCAGACATAGTTTTGCTCTTAAGTGTTGCCATTAAATCGCCAAATTAAAGATGACATGTCCTTACTTAAAGTATCATTGCAAAACATGGCTTTCACTTTATTGAGAATAAGAGAGTTGGATTTCAGAGGGAACTATAAGTGGTCATTTCCCAGGAACACGGATTGAGTTTATTACAAATGCTATTGCTCCAACAAGGGAAGAATTTGATAACGTTTTTTTTTTAACAATGAAAGAAATAGAAGCCATGAATCAAGGTACTATTCAAATACTTTAATGAAAATATCAAGTAGGTGGATTATAGCAAAGTGGGGAAATGTGTAGCAGAGGCATCAGATAATATCTCATAGCACGCTCAGCCTTTGGGCTGGTGGAAGCCAGTGTTCTCTTAACATATTCCAAAGAGATTTATCTGCTAGTTATAAAGATGCTTGTTAAACATAAACAAGAACAATTAAAAATTGTTAAGTGGTTAAAGATAGTTCAGGATACTATGGCTTCAAGACGACA
>NW_026588127.1:0-1002 GCF_907164565.1 Psammomys obesus | reverse complement strand
GAAGCTGTGTTTGATGTATTTAAAAGAAGGGTGGATTCTGTTTTATCATCCATTTTGTGAGCCTGTGTCTTTTTATTGGTGAATTTGGGTCAATGGTATTAAGAGATATTGACAAACAGTGATTATAAATCCTGGTATTTTGGTGATGGTGGTGGTGGTGGTTGTGGTGGTGGTGGTTTTAGCACCCTGTGTTGGGCTATATTTATAGATACATATGGTTGAAATTTGACCTTATCATGAAACATTTTATTTTCTCTATTTTCTGATTGAAAGTTTCTGGTCATGGTTAGTAATTTGTCTTGTTTTCTGAAGTTTTTTAAGAGTCAGAAGCACACTGTCTAAGCCCTTCAACTTCCAGCATCTTTACTGAGAATACAGGATTAATTTCAAAGATTTGCCTTTATTTATTTCTTGGTTGTTTTTTGTTTGTTTTGGTTTGTCTGTTTGATTGGTTGGTTAGTGTGGTCTGTTTTATTTTATTTTATTTTTTTCTGTTGCAGCTTTTCATATTCTTTCCTTGTGCTGTATGTTTAGAGTTTTGGTTATTCTGGTAAGAAGACTTTCTTTTCTGGTCCAGTCTCTTTGGTGTTTTGTATGCTTCTTGTGTCTTGATAGGCATCTTCTTCTTTAGGTTAAAAATTTTTTCTTGTATGATTTTGCTGAAAATATCTTCTGGACCTTTGATCTCATCCTTCTTCTGCTAATCTGATCTTTAGCGTGTTTTGACTTTTCATAATGTCCCAGAGTTCCTGGACATTTTGTGGTAGAGAACATTTATATTTAACATTTTCTTTGACACATGTATCTATGTCATATTTTTTCTGTTCATTTTTACTGTTGTTTTATTTTATTTTCAGACAGGATTGCTTTTTATAGCCTTTGCTGTCACTTTGTAGACCAGGCTGGCCTTGAACTCACAATAGTCCAGTGGTTTCTGCTTCCCTGAGTTCTGGTGTTAAAGGAATGTACAAACACACCTGTCTTCCATTTCTTCTATTTGTT
>NW_026588126.1:0-2902 GCF_907164565.1 Psammomys obesus | reverse complement strand
GAGAGAGAGAGAGAGAGATCGTCGGGGTCTCTCTGTGTGGCCCGGTCTGCCCCGGGCCGGCCTCGAACTCGCGGAGACTCCCCCGCCTCCGCCCCTAACTCGAGGTGCGGTTCATGGAGCGGGACCTTCCAGATCGCGCTCCGCGTCACTTCACGAGGGCAAGTGCCGCTGGCAGCCCGGTCTCCAAGGGGGTGACCGAGTAAGGGGAACAGGGGCGTCTCTGTCCCAGTAAGGGGAACATGGGCCGTCTCTGTCCCAGTAAGGGGAACAGGGGCCGTCGCTGTCCCAGTAAGAGGAACATGGGCGTCTCTGTCCCAGTAAGGGGAACAGGGGCCGTCTCTGGCGTGAAATGGGTCCTAGTAAGGGGAACAGGGACTGTCTCTGTCCTAGTAAGGGGAACAGGGGCCGTCTCTGTCCTAGTAAGGGGAACGGGGAATGTCTCTGACCTAGTAAGGGGAACAGGGGCCGTCTCTGTCCCCGTAAGGGGAACAGGGACGTCTCTATCCCAGTAAAGGGGAACAGGGGCCGTCTCTGGCGTGACGTGGGTCTCAGTAAGGGGAACAGGGGCCGTCTCTGTCCCAGTAAGGGGAACAGGGGCCGTCTCTGTCCTAATAAGGGGAACAGGGACCATCTCTGGCGTGAAGTGGGTCCCAGTAAGGGGAACAGGGGCCGTCTCTGTCCCAGTAAGGGGAACAGGGACCGTCTCTGGCGTGAAGTGGGTCCCAGTAAGGGGAACATGGGCGTCTCTGTCCTAGTAAGGGGAACAGGGGCGTCTCTGTCCCAGTGAGGGGAACAGGGACCGTCTCTGACCTAGTAAGGGGAACAGGGATGTCTCTGTCCTAGTGAGGGGAACAGGGGCCGTCTCTGTCCCAGTAAGGGGAACAGGGGACGTCTCTGTCCCAGTAAGGGGACGTCTCTGACCTAGTAAGGGGAAGAGGGGACGTCTCTGTCCTAGTAAGGGGAACAGGGACGTCTTTGTCCCAGTAAGGGGAACAGGGGACCGTCTCTGCCGTGACGTGGGTCCCAGTAAGGGGAACAGGGATGCCTCTGTCCCAGTAAGGGGAACAGGGGCCATCTCTGTCCTAGTGAGGGGAACAGGGACCGTCTCTGTCCCAGTAAGGGGAACAGGGGACCGTCTCTGTCCCAGTAAGGGGAACAGGGACCGTCTCTGGCGTGAAGTGGGTCCCATAAGGGGAACATGGGCGTCTCTGTCCTGGTAAGGGGAACAGGGGCGTCTCTGTCCCAGTGAGGGGAACAGGGGCGTCTCTGTCCCAGTAAGGGGAACAGGGACCGTCTCTGACCTAGTAAGGGGAACAGGGATGTCTCTGTCCTAGTGAGGGGAACAGGGGCCGTCTGTCCCAGTAAGGGGAACAGGGGATGTCTCTGTCCCAGTAAGGGGACGTCTCTGACCTAGTAAGGGGAAGAGAGGACGTCTCTGTCCTAGTAAGGGGAACAGGGGACCGTCTCTGCCGTGACGTGGGTCCCAGTAAGGGGAACAGGGATGTCTCTGTCACAGTAAGGGGAACAGGGGCCGTCTCTGTCCCAGTAAGGGGAACAGGGGCCGTCTCTGACCCAGTAAGGGGAACAGGGGACGTCTCTGTCCCAGTAAGGGGAACAGGGGCTGTCTCTGTCCCAGTAAGGGGAACAGGGGCCGTCGATGTCCTAGTAAGGGGAACAGGGGCCATCGATGTCCCAGTAAGGGGAACAGGGGCCGTCGATGTCCTAGTAAGGGGAACAGGGACGTCTCCGCCGTGAACTGGGTCCTAGTAAGGGGAACAGGGGCCGTCTCCGCTGTGACGTGGGTGTCCTACCGAGAGTCCCCACGAGGCCAGCGGCGGGAACGCTGCCTCTGGGACCGTTTGGCGGGGGGAGGGGGGGGAGTCCGGAGACCCCCACAGCCCCGCGAGCCAGGAAGAGCGAGCAGGGGGGCCCGGCCCCCACCCACGGCGGCTCCGCCCCCTACCTGGGGGTCCTCGCACAGCACCACGGCCTCCCGGAAGCTGATCCGGTAGCGCCTCAGGCCGCTCCGCCTGCCCGCGGCCCCACACACGGGGCACGCCCCGCCCCCGGCGGCGGCGTTCGGGGGACCGTCGTCGTCCTGCGAGAGGGACACCGATGAAATAAAATTAGAATACATTAGAATGACATTAAAATAAATTAGAATAACATTAAATTACATTAAAATAAAATTAAATTACATTAAAATTAAATTAAAATTAAATTAAATCCAATTAAAATAAAATTAAAGTGAAATAAAATAAAATTATATTAAGTTTTAACAAAATTAAAGTAAAATTAAATTAAATCACAATAAAATTAAGTTAAATCAAATTAAAATAAAATTAAATTAAATACAATTAAAATAAATTAAAAGAAAATTCAATTCAAGTCCATTAAAATAAAATTAATGGACTTAAAATAAATGGACTTAAAATAAAATTAAATTTAAAAGATAAAGTAAAATAGAAAAATTGAAACAAAACTAAGTGAAATTCAATTAAAATGAAATTAGTAAGATAAAATTAAAATTAATAAAGTTAAATTAAATTAAAATTAGTAAAATTAAATTAAAATAAAATAAATAAAATAAAAAATAAAATAAAATAAATAAAATAAAAAAATAACTAAATAAAAAATAAAATAAAATAAAATAAAATAAAAAATAAAATAAATAAAATAAAATATAAAATAAAATATAAAATAAAATATAATATAAAATATAATATAAAATAAAATAAAATATAAAACAAAATAAAATATAAAATATAAAATAAAAAATAAAATAAAATAAATAAAATAAAAAAATAACTAAATAAAAAATAAAATAAAATAAAATAAAATAAAAAATAAAATAAATAAAATAAAATATAAAATAAAATATAAAATAAAATAAAATAAAATA
>NW_026588125.1:0-1189 GCF_907164565.1 Psammomys obesus | reverse complement strand
TTACTTTTTAAATTTTCTGTTGGAGTTTTGAGAAAGGCTCTGGCTGGTCATCTCACAGATGTGTCCTTCTCTCCCTCCATAGTGCTGAGCTTTAAGGAGTAGACCACCACACTCAGTCCTTAGGAACATACACAAATTCTCTAACTTTGTCCTGTATAAAATCTGTTGGTTTGGGTGTAGCCATGGACACCTTCATTTAATACCAGCATGAGCAAAGCAGTGGCAGGAGGATCTCTGTGAATTCAGGTCCAGCCGGAGTTCCATAAGAATTATCTGTGTTTAAAAGAATGCATGCAATGTTATTCATATAGAAACATTTTATTTTATTTTTACAGAATGTATTTGGACTGTGGAACTCTTGAGAAAACTGGATATTCATGAAATGCTGACCTAATACGTTGGTGAGATAATGGGCAGACTGATGGGATCAGTGCTGTCTCTCTACTGGATAGAGAGATCAGAACATTCTATTGATCTTTGCAAACAACTTTCTTGCTGTTGTGTTGTTTTTGCTTTTGTTTTGTTTTTGGAGACAGGGTTTCTCTGTGTAACCGTTTTGCCTGTGTTGTATCTAGCTTGGTAGATCAGGGTCGCTTCAAACTCACCAGGATATACCACCAAGTTCTACCAGGCTCTGCCTCTCAAGTGCTGGAATTAAAGGTGTGTGCCCCTACAGTGGAAGATTAGCAAGTTTTATAATGGTATCTTTCAGGGTTTTAGTATACTGAAATGCTGATATTAACTACAAACCCTACTGTTACCTTGGGCATTTAAAACATTTCTGTCTATTAAAAGTATCAATCATCATTTTGGGTTTGGATAAAGACTTGAGTATCTTCACATCCCATGGGTATGAGAAGGGACATTTTGGGCACTGTCCATTCATCACTTTATCCAAAATAGTAGAACCTACTATCCAACCTCTTCATGGGTTGGAGTATCCAACAATTCTTTACTTTCCTGACAGTTGTGTTGCTGTTGTTTCTTTTCTTTTCTTTTCTTTTCTTTCTTTCTTTCTTTCTTTCTTTCTTTCTTTCTTTCTTTTTTCTTTCTTTTTTCTTTCTTTCTTTTTTCTTCTTCCTTCCTTCCTTCCTTTTTCTTTCTTTTCTTTTCTTTTTTTTTCTTAACAATTACTTCCTCTGTGTAACAGAACTGTGGCTGTCCTGCACTTACTGTATAGACCAGGCTG
>NW_026588124.1:2358-4359 GCF_907164565.1 Psammomys obesus | reverse complement strand
CAAAGTGAGTCCAAGACAGCCAAGGCTACACAGAGAAACCCTGTCTCGAAAAACAAGCAAACAAACAAACAAAAATTCTAGAACCTTTTTTATTCTTTCAGTTTATCTAAAGGGATATGCAAAATTAGGAATATTTTTGTTACCTTACTATAGTAAGCACAGAAGACAGTAGTGATGTTTTATTAAAAAACTCAAGTTAATAATTTTGCTTGCCAAAAGAAATCTACTAAATTTAAAACCATAATCCGAGTATGTCGGAAGCATTCACATTACATTTAGAACAAGAAATTAAATTATGCTACCACCCAGGCCCAGATCCAGACTTGAGTTGGCACACGCCAACATCTATACCATCTATGAACTGCTGCATGGCATCAAGGGTTTGGTCCTGCAGATCCAAAGCCTCAAGGTTCTCCATGGCACAGGGCAACAACAGGATATCTGAGAGGAGTCCCAGTGAGGATCTAGTATTGATAGACTAGTGGAAGCCAGAGGCCTGGAAGCATACCAATGACTCACTGCAATGAACATTTGCAAGGAAAGACTGTGTGGACAATGGGGAATACTGTGTGACACACTGCAGTTTCCATGATGAGAGGGTTTTGTTGTTGTTGTTCTTTGTTTTTTTATTTTCCTTTGGGGGAGGTTGCAGAGGGAAGACAGGAAGGACAGGAAGATGAGCGGGATTAGGGCACGATATGAAATTCATAATCAATAAAAAGGTTTTTTTTAATTTTTATTTATTTTTTCAATAAAGTTTTTAAAAACTGATTTTCTATGTACTTCAAGAGTTAGAAATGTAAATTATTTTCATATTGAACTTATATTTTTATAAGATTTGTCTTAGTGCAACATATATTATGCTCTGTAAATTTACAAAATATATTTCCCATTGGCACAAAAAATAAATAATTAAAATGGCTTTTTCTTTATAGTTGTTAAGACAAATGTTTCTTGTAGACTGTTGATAAGTTCTAAGAGGAATTTTAATGGCTAGCCAGCAATGGGTAGCAAGTACTGCTACCCAGAAGGGCTGGTTTGAGTAGCTGGGATCAGCAGGTTAAAAAGTGCTGGCTCCTACAGTGTGTGTGAAATCAACCTGTGAAGAGCTCAGACTTGTCTCTGTAGTCATTTAATTAGAATAAGATAAAATAGCAGGTATGCTCTTGCTAATAAGAGCAGTATTTGGTAGGATAGTTAAT
Organism: Psammomys obesus; assembly: GCF_907164565.1. Lineage (NCBI taxonomy): Eukaryota > Metazoa > Chordata > Mammalia > Rodentia > Muridae > Psammomys > Psammomys obesus. Next base: position 3,157 of record NW_026588124.1, on the reverse strand, counting down.
GTTGTGTCTTGTAATAAAAAGTAAGAGCTCATGAGTAAAACCTTTCTGCATCAAGGTATGTGTTTATTTAGTTAACAAGGACTCTGCATCTACTGCCTACTTATTTAGTAATCATGTTTAATTTACATCATGAAAGAAACTATTAAGTAGACAAATGAGAACTGTATTCATAAAGATAGCATGATTGCTTATTGTTTAATTACATTTTTATTCCTTTTTTTCTGAACTTGTGACTAAAATAAAAGGGTAACATTGTTTAAATTATGCTTAAAACACAGCCAGCTAAACACCATTGATTTTTGTGCTGGGTGGGTTGAATTCATTTTCTAACTTTTTTTTCTGAGATAAATTTGCCTCATGCTGTTTTCTCAAGGCTCTAGTTTTTTTTTTAAATCACTGTGTATTTAAAAAAGAATTCAAGAATATTTTTAATAGGCTGAGTTATTTAAACGAGTAAAATGTGTCCAGATAAAATTTCTCCTGAGAATTCTAGTTAGAATCTGTAATAAATGTTAATCAGTCTTTTTCATTTTCCTAAAAACAACAACAAAAAACTAAAGCAGTAATCAATAACTTGTAATTTTAGAGTACTGAAATGTTAAAAGACTGTGGGACTCAATATTATATTGTGATATTAAGATGTTAATATAAAGAATGAAAAATAAAGGGAAGATTATGCTTTATGATTTAATAAAAGATATTTGTGTGTCAAAAGTGAAAACATATCCCCCCAAAATATGTGTGTGTGTGTGTATATATATATATATATATATATATATATATATATATATATATATAT
>NW_026588124.1:0-2348 GCF_907164565.1 Psammomys obesus | reverse complement strand
TATATATATATATATATATATATATATATATATATATATATATATATTTTTTTTTTTTTTTAATGGGCAGGAGGTCATAGGCCTTATGAGGGATCCTATTCCTATTGTTTTGCTTCATGGACACGTTGTCAAACTGCCTTGTAACAATGTCTCATGTTTATACACATAGATAGTGCTGCTCTCTGCCTTCAGGTGAAAAGATATTCTGCAGGGGATAGCAGTTAATGAACATTCATAAGTAGTCAAGTGTTAAGAATAAGTGACTGTTAAGCACTGAGTCCTAAAAACGACAACTGCGTCACTTCTTTCAAGGCTCAGGGAACATCTAGGAAGACAGACAGAAACAGTGCTGAGAACCAGAGAATGAGAAGGAGTATTAGGGAACTATGCCTTCTGGACACGACATGTGTGCTGAACACACAGAAGATGTGGTTACCTGCACAACAGTGTACCTATCAACATTCTACCATGGACAAGGGGAGGGACGCATCATTCCTCACAGAGACATTTAATGGGGGAGGAAGGGTCATTTTCTTCAGGGGTAAAGCTATTGATAAATTGCCCATGGTCCAGGAAATAACCCCAATCATAGTCACCTCATACACGCAACCCTAATGAAGCTCAATGGGTCACCAATAACAGTAGAAGGGAACTTGGTAGGAAGAAGAGTTTTAGTGGGAGAAGCAATTAAGAGGTTAATGAAAGGCAAAAAAGGACCAAAATTCATTATAATCACATAGGATAATTTCAAATAAAAAAATAAAGTTTCAGAAATAAAGGTACCTTCTCCATGCTTGTCAGTGTACTGGAAGGCTTGAACCAAACGCAGTGTCTCCTCTACGGATCTACCCACAGGAAGGTCATTCAGAGTAATCTGTCTTAGGATTCCTTTGTCATCAATAATAAAGAGGCCTCTGTGAAGCACAGGGATGATAAAGGTGATTCCGTTTCTTCTCGGTAAGGTAAGTATTCTACTATGTACACGACTTGCCTACTCTATAGCCAAATACACTCCGGGGTTTTCCCCATCGACTATACACTTTTGAATTATGACTGGTAAATGGCAGTTTGAAATTTTTGTTTTGGGAAACTGGACAGATATCTGAGCAGTTAAGAGCACATGCTGCTCTTCCAGGAGAACCAAGTCTTCTCAGCACCACTTCAGGCAGCTCAAACACCTCCAAGTATCTGATGCCTCTCTCTGAAGGCAACTTCACTCATATGTATGTATCTACACATGGACATGCACACATACATATAATTAAATATCTGTTTGGGGATAAGGGACTCCTCACAACCTTCAGGGTTCAAAAGCAGGCAATGGAGGGGCTTAAACCCTCCTTGTGTATCTGCAGACAGTTAATAGTTGTTTGGAGAAATAAAATACATTTTCATGAGCCCCTGGTAAGGTTTCCATTGTCCTGAAACCACCCTACTTAAATTCACTGGGTCACACACATACACATATGAAAAAAGACATGAAAGTAAAAGGACTAATTAGGAGAGGAACAGCAGGAGTAGGATAAGAGAGCATAATGGGGAGTTTAATATGATCAAGATACATTCATTACATACATCTATGAAAATATTATAACGAAATCTAGTATTATGTATAATAATGCATGTTTAAATGGCATACAAAAAAGCTCCAGGGAAGCAAAGGCAATAGATCTTTGTTAGTTGGAGGTCAGCCAGTTCCAGGCCAGCCAAGGCTGCACATAGACTCTGTCTCAGAAAAAATAAACAATCCCTCCTCTGAAGGAAAAAAAAAACAAACAAAAAACCCTGAACCTGACTTTCAAACAATCCCAGCATTTGGGAGACAGAGGCAGGATAATTAAGAGTTCAAAGTCTTAACTATGTAGTTCAACTAGGCCAGCCTCACCTAAAAGACTTTATCTTAAAAAAAAAAAAAAAAAAAAGGAAAAAAAAAAGAAACAAAGAAAAGCTATTATTAAAAATAAAATAAGGGAAAAATTCATTAAATTTCATTATTAGGTAATATTACTTGGTCAATGTCCAGACTATAGTTAAAATTGCCCTTTTTATCAAAGAATTCTGTTTATACTTATTAGCTCATGTAATCCAGTGTAACTATCTGGGTAAAGCTGGGAGTGGTTGAAGACAGAGACAGGCAGATCTCAAGAGTTTGAGGCCAGCCTGGTCAATAGAGTGAGTTCCAGGACTCACTCTGAAAAACTTTGAAAATTAAAAAAAAAAAAAAAGCAGAAGAGGCTGCTGCTTGACATAATGTCTTAATCTTTCCAAAGATATGGGTTTGTGACGTACTAAGTATGAATAAGAAAAACATAACTGGAGCCAGTTCAGAAAAAAGGAAAAGGAGCTAA
>NW_026588123.1:0-1021 GCF_907164565.1 Psammomys obesus | reverse complement strand
TCAAACAGCCTGCCCTTGAGATCCTGTTAGAAATAGTCCGTGTTCCCCTTACTTTGGAAAACTACTTGGTTACTGAGCTACCACGGGCCACATCCGAGCAGAAGTTCTAGGTTATATCCATAGATGGTCCTTGGTTGAGTGTCAGTCTCAGAAAAGACCCTGTGCCCAGATATATTTGGTCCTTGTAGAGCTCCTATCCTTTCCATATCATACTAACTTCCCTTCTTTCATATGATTCCCTGCACTCTGCCAAGGGTTTGGTTATGAGTCTTAGTGTCTGCTTTGAAACACTGCTAGGAAATGCTCAACCTCATTAGCCATTAGGGAAATGCAAATCAAAACAACCCTGAGATTTCACCTTACACCCATCAGAATGGCCAAGATGAAAAACTCAAGTGATAGCACATGCTGGAGAGGTTGTGGAGAAAAGGGAACCCTCCTCCATTGCTGGTGGGAATGTAAACTGGTTCAACCACTTTGGAAGTCAATCTGGCGCTTTCTCAGACAACTAGGAGTAGTGCTACCTCAAGACCCAGCTATACCACTCCTAGGTATATACCCAAAATTTGCTCAAGTACACAACAAGGACATTTGTTCAACCATGTTCGTAGCAGCTTTATTTGTAATAGCCAGAACTTGGAAACAACCCAGATGTCCATCAACGGAGGAATGGATACAGAAATTGTGGTATTTTTACACAATGGAATACTACTCAGCAATCAAAAAGGAGGAAATCATGAAATTTGCAGGCAAGTGGTGGGATCTAGAAAAGATCATTCTGAGTGAAGTATCCCAGAAGGAGAAAGACAAACTTGGTATATACTCGCTTATATAGACCTACAAGATATGATAAACATAATGAAATCTCCACACCTAAAGAAGATAATCAAGAAAGTGGACACAGGCAAAGGTGATTAATCCTCATTTAAAAAGACAAATGGGATGTGCATTGAACTTATGACAGGAGTCTACCACAAAAGGCATCTGAAAGACTCTACCTAGCAGTGTTTCAAAGCAGACA
>NW_026588122.1:0-1640 GCF_907164565.1 Psammomys obesus | reverse complement strand
TAAGTCTGGTTATGGCCCCTTCTGTGTAGACACACAGGAGAGGTCCTACACTGATACTGATCAGGGCTGGTTAAAGGAAGGATACAACCCTGGGTTCTCCCTATGTGTTTTCATGTGTATGAATGTGTGGTGGCCAACCCCAGTTTTCTTATAGATTATCTGTGTTTCTCTGTGTTGTGGATATGAACAGATTTTTGTTTTGGTCCCACATTGTGGCTGTGGGACCAAATGATCCACAGCAGCAAACTACCTGCTTTGTTCAGACTCTGAGGAATAATTTTTGCCAGCTGCAGGTAGTTTCAATTTGAGGACTTTGAAGAGAGAATAAATACAAGAGCCCAGAGAGTGTGAAGATCAGAGAAAGAACAGTGCTGCGCCTTCTTCCCCATGGCTGCTCCTGGTGGCTGTTGTGAGACAAGAAGATAAAAATCTCCTGAAAGAAGGACTGGACTAGTTCCAAGGAACCCAACAACCCTAGCCAGGAGTAAGCAGCTAAAAAAGAACTGTACCCCCTCTCCTGTTGAATCTTTCTCTCTCTTACATAGTGTTGGGGTGTTGGAAAGTACTGGGGTAATTAGGGAGAAAAAGATACATGAAATGTAATTAAAAGTTAAAAAAAATTTAAACACTCTGTGTGTGACTTTCTCCGTGGGTCTGTGTGTTTCCTGTCAGTTTTGTATTTCTTTAATGACCAGTGGTTTTCTCTGGTATTGAAGAGCTTAAGATAGCTTGAATATAACTCCATTTTGAAATAAAGATCTTGACTGGAAACTGAATTCAAGCATCAGGAAATATCACAGACTGTACACCTGGCAGAAAACAAAGTTAATTCTCCTAGCAACAGCCTCCAGGAAATATAACAGAATAAATGCTTCATAGAAAATAGAGACAATCTCCCTGGCAATAATCAATGGGAATCAGTTGAGAATCGGGTGGGAAAATTCTCCCCAATGTTTCAGCTATGGTTTAGAAAAATGGCCATTGTGATTATATGCCTTAGCCATTGTGATTATGTGCCTCAGAAAAGGTCACCCCGCAATGCTAAACTTCACCCAATTCTGTAACGCCAAGGCTTGTGCCCCCCTGCTTGCTGCCATGGAAACCCCCGGCTCACAGACTTTCCCTTTAAAAATCCTGTTCACTCAGAGCTCGGGGTCCCACTTCTCTACTGCTGCGCCAGTGAGACTTGGGTCCCGAGTTCGATCGCTCTCGTAATAAAGTTCTCTTGCAATTTCATCGAGTCGTTTCCTGGTGGTCTCTGAGGGTCCTGTGAACCTGGCATAACAGTATTAGGACCCCTAGTGGCTTAACACATGTGGCCCCTCCTGTTGGGGACCTGAATTTCTTTTGTCAGTCACTTCTCCAAGAGAACCATCCCACAAATAGCACCTTTCCCTCCCTTCTGCAAGAATGAAAACCTTTATGATCAGAGCCCAAGCTTCCTGCTCCAGAGGATTGCAGCTCTCCTGGAAGACGCTGCTCCCACTCTCCTGGGGCATGCTCTTCTCTGCACAGGATGCAAAATTAGGAGCACATTGCTTGCGAAGGAGGTAGATTGAATTGATCACCTGTATACATTCAAAGAACAGATTTGAGCAAGTGGGTGCCAGTCAACCTTACCCTAAAACCACCTGGGAAAC
>NW_026588121.1:0-5467 GCF_907164565.1 Psammomys obesus | reverse complement strand
TGCTCCTGCTGGAGTCCCTGCACTGGATTCTCTCACTGGTGGATGATGTTCTGAAAGTTGTAAGATACACTAAGCCTTTCTATACCTAAGTTGGTTTCTATCTGTCTTATGTCAAAACATCAGAAGGTAAACCAGGACAAACTTTTGAAGAAAATGTCTATTTCATTATGTATAGCACCCACACAGAGCCGGCGATACAAGAACCCCTAACTTTAACTTAGGACACTAACCACCCTTTCCTTCCAACTGTGTCCTTTGGTATTCATTAGCTTGATTTAAAGGCCTTGTTAAACCTTCAGCAAAGTGGCTGGATACAAAATTAACTCAAAGAAATCAGTAGCCCTCCTGTATGCAAAAGACAAAAGTGCTGAGAAAGAAATTAGGGAAACAACACCCTTCACAATAGCCACAAAGGACATAAGGTTGCTTGGAGTAACCCTAACCAAGGAAGTCAAAGACTTGTATGAAAAAAATTTCAAGTCTCTGAAGAAAGAATTAGAAGACGATATCAGAAGATGGAAAGATCTCCCATGGTCATGGCTTGGCAGGATTAACATAGTAAAAATGGCTATCTTACCAAAAGCAATCTACAGATTCAATGAAATTCCCATCAAATTACCAACACTATTCTTTACAGACCTAGAAAGAAAAATTCTCAACTTCATATGGAATAACAAGAAACCCAGAATTGCTAAAACAATCCTCTACAATAAAAGATCTTCTGGAGGTATCACCATCCCTGATCTTAAGTTGTACTATAGAGCAACATTTTTATAAACTGCATGGTACTGGCATAGAAACAGAATGGTGGATCAATGGAACCGAACAGAGGACCCAGAAATAAACCCACACACTTATGGACACCTGATTTTTGACAAAGATGGCAAAACCATACAGTGGAAAAAAGATAGCATCTTCAACAAATGGTGCTGGTCCAACTGGATGTCTACATGTAGAAAAATGAAAATAGATACATACTTATCACCCTGCACAAAACTGAATTCCAAGTGGATCAAAGACCTCAACATAAAACCAGACACATTAAATCGGCTAGAAAAAAAAGTGGGGAATACCCTAGAACTCATTGGTACAGGAGAAAACTTCCTGAACAGAACACCAACAGCACAGGCTCTAAGAGCAACAATCAATAAATGAGACCTCATGAAACTGAAAAGCTTCTGTAAAGCAAAGGACACCGTCATCAAAACAAAGCGACTGCCTACAGATTGGGAAAGAATCTTCACCAACCCTTTATCTGACAGAGGACTCATATCCATTATATATAAAGAACTAAAGAAGCTGAAAAGCTGCAAACCAAGTAATCCACTTAAAAAATGGAGAACAGAGCTAAAGAGAGAATTCTCTGTAGAGGAATATCGAATGGCAGAGAAGCACTTAAAGAAATGCTCAACCTCATTAGCTATTAGGGAAATGCAAATCAAAACAACTCTGAGATTTCACCTTACACCCATCAGAATGGCCAAGATGAAAAACTCAAGTAACAACACATGCTGGAGAGGTTGTGGAGAAAGGGGAACCCTTCTCCACTGCTGGTGGGAATGTAAACTTGTACAACCACTCTAGAAATCAATCTGGCACTTTCTCAGACAACTAGGAATAGCGCTTCCTCAAGATCCAGCCATACCACTCCTAGGCATATATCCAAAAGAGGCTCAAGTACCCAAAAAGGACATTTGCTCAACCATGTTTGTAGCAGCTTTATTTGTAATAGCCAGAAGCTGAAAACAACCCAGATGCCCCTCAACTGAAGAATGGATGCAGAAATTGTGGTACATCTATTACTCAGCAATGAAAAAAAAGGAAATCATGAAATTTGCAGGTAAATGTTGGGACCTGGAAAGGATCATCTTGAGTGAGTTGTCACAGAAGCAAAAAGACACACACGGTATATACTCACTCATATAGACATACAACATAGGACAAACCCACTAAAATCTGTTCATCTAAAGAAACTAAGCAAGAGAGAGGACCCTAACTAAAATGCTCAATCCCCATCCTGAAAGGCAAAGAGGATGGACATCAGAAGAAGAAAACAGGAAACAACCTCAGAACCTGCTACAGAGGGCCTCTGAAAGCCAGAAGAAGGAAAAAGGAAACAAACTAAGAACCTGCCACAGAGGGCCTCTGAAAGCCTCTGACCTGCAGATTATCAAAGCAGATGCCGAGCCTGATGGCCAACTGACGAGCAGAGTAAATGGAATTTTATGTAAGAAGTGGGAAATAGTAAGAGCTGGAGAGGACAGGAACTCCACAAGGAGAGCAACAGAACAAGAAAATTTGAACACAGGGAACTTCCCAGAGACTCATACTCCAACCAAGGATTATTCATGGAGATAACCTAGAACCCCTGCACAGATGTAGCCCATGGCAGTTCAGTGTCCAAGTGGGTTACATAGTAATGGGAAGAGGGACTGCCTCTGACATAATCTGATTGGCCTGCTCTTTGATCACCTCCCCCTGAGGGGGGAGCAGCCTTACCAGGCCACAGAAGAGGACAATGCAGCCACTTTTGATGAGAACTGATAGACTAAGATCAGAAAGAAGGAGTGGAGAACCTCCCCTATCAGTGGACTAGGGGAGGGGCATGCATGCAGAATGCGGAGGGAGGGTGGGATTGGGAGGGGAGGAGGGAGGGGCTTATGGGGGGATACAAAATGAATAAAGTGTAATTAATAAAGAAAGGACTTGTTAAAACAGACTTCTAGACTCACTCCCCAGCGATTCTGATTCACTAGGTCTGAATAGAGAGCCAAGATTGCCATTTACATCAAGTTCCCATTTGACTATGTGTTTGCTGCTATATGAACCCCACTGTAATGTGGGAATTTAGTATCTCCAAAAGGAATAAAGAAAGAAGGAAAGGAAAGAAGGAGGGAAGACAGGAAGGAGGGAAGGAAAGAAGGAAGGAAAGAAGGAAGGAAAGAAGGAAGGAAAGAAGGAAGGAAGGAAGGAAGGAAGGAAGGAAGGAAGGAAGGAAGGAAGAAAGAAAGAAAAAGGAAACTAGAGGCTAGAATAAAAGGTGGTGAATGTTTGTAAACATGTACTCCTAACTTCCCATTTCAGCATCCCATTTCATGGTTGCCTCAGCATACAAGGGAGATGATCAAATTGTAGATATCATGCTAGGTTTTAGGCAGCAAGGAAGCAGGGATGGCAACAGCTTTTCTCCTAGATAACAACTCTATGCAGAATAGTGTGAACTAGTGAAGCCTCCTACATTAATTAGATATAGAACATCTAAGTGCACTGTTGTCACAAGTCAGCTTTTGAATGTAATGATAATCATTTTTCAGAGGTTTTGATTTACCATCCTTTGCTTCTAGAAACTATTATGGATTTCTCCTCCACTTCAGACTGTTTAGTTCCCAAATAGAAGACACATAGACCTTTAAGATTTACAATAAGCCCTAAAGCACTAGAGCTGGGCAGATATCCACCCGTTAAGCTATTTTGCTATTTTCCAGCCTTATTTTCCAATATCACCTGCCATGATTCTTCTTCTCCGGCTGCTTCTGCTCCATCAGGCCAACCCTCATGTCCATGTGCTCCGGCTCCATACTACCCGTGGTGACCTAATTCCTCTCCAGCTTCTTCCTCCTTCTTCTGCTTCCTCTCCTTCTTTCTCATGGTCCCTCTGAGACCGTAAGTCTGGGAACCTAAGCTTCACCTACTTCTCTTTTGCCCAGCTATAGACTGTCAGCAATTTTATTTAACCAACTAGAAAAGGTTGGTAAGCAAAGTCTACACAACATCCTTGGTGTATGTGAGAATGTATTTCTCTGGGCTGTAACCAGATCTTGGGGGCCAGTAATTAACAACTGAATGCATAGCACCAGACCAACCTCAACAGTTGAGATCTATTAAGAATGTTCAAAGGAAGACCGGATCCTGGCACAGGCAGGCAGAAACATCTATGTTGCTTACTCTAGTTACATTAAGTCACCAAGTCCAGAGAATGGCTGTTACCAGCCTCATAAACACTCCCATAGGCTTCACCTCCATTTCCACTTCCCTATAATGTGCTTCCATCATCGCAGCCTCCTGTCCTGGTTTAGGAATAAAAGTGTTTTGAGGGAGCTAAAGCTGCTTAGGATTCTTCAGTGATTTCATGTTTCGTTCAAAATAAATAGTTATTAGCTTTTAGTTTCATACAAAATTCTTCCCTACCATTCACCTCTGCTTTGGATTTTCTTTATTTTTTAATTTAATTTAATTTTTAAAATATTAGTTACAGTTTATTAACTTTGTATCCCAATTGTGGCCCCCTCCCTCATTCCCTCCCAATCCCACTCTCCCTCCTTCATCTCCTCCCTGACCCTTTCCAAGTACACAGGTATTGGAGGTCTCCCCCCCTTCCATCTAACCCCTAGCTTATCAAGTTACTTCAGAACTGGCTGGAGCGTCCACCTCTGTGGTCTCGCAAACTGCCCCTCCCTCTGGGGGGAGGTGGCCAAAGAGCCAGCCATGGAGTTCAGAAACAGTCCCTGTTCGCCTTACTAGGGTAGCCACTTGGATACTGAGCTACCATAGGCTACATCTGAGCAGGGGTTCTAGGTTATATCCATACATGGTCCTTGGTTGGAGATACAGTCTCATAAAAGACCCCTGTACCCTGTGGAGCTCCTGTCCTCTCCAGGTCATACTAACTGCTCCTTCTTTCATATGATTACCTGCACTCTGCGGAAGAATTGGTTATGAGTCTCAGCATCTGCTTTGATATACTACTCGGTAGAGTCTTTCAGAGGCCCTCTGTGGTAGGCTCCTGTCCTGCTGCTTGTTTTTTCCTACTTCCAATGTCCATCCCATTTCTCTTTCTAAGTGAGGTTTGATCATCTTGTTTATCTTCTTTAGGTGTACAGATTTTAATATGTTTTTCCTAACTTAGAGGTATAATGCCCACTTATAAGTAAGTATATACTGTGTGTGCCTTTTTGCTTCTGGGATACCTCCCTCAGGATAATCTTTTCTAGATCCTACCATTTGCCTGAAAAGTTCATGATTTCCTCTTGGATTTTATACAAACACAACAGAGTGTTTCTCCTCTTAGTGCTCTTTGCTTTTTTGTCTAAATGGACTCTTGCCTGAATCTTTGGTGATGCTATTCATCCTGCAAATTTTAATCATGGGAGAAGTGGAAAAATGTGGAACTGAGCAAAATCCTTCCCTGATCCTCTCCCCACAGAGACAACAATCTCTTCACACATCATGTTACCTTCACAAGGACTGAAGAAAATGGGAGGGTTATTTTTTGCTTTAGTGTAACAGAATCAATAGGCACACTGAAGAACGCAGAGGGAAAGAAAGTCCAGTATTGTCCCTCCTCTATACACTGTGCAGCAAGAGAACACCTAGTGCTTTCAAGAAGTGAAAATCATGTGTTGGTATAATGTTCTTTTAAAATGTATACACCTTACCCTTGTTCATTCAAATGCTGATTTCTCCTCCC
>NW_026588120.1:0-5219 GCF_907164565.1 Psammomys obesus | reverse complement strand
ACATCAGAAGAAAACGAAAATAGGAAACAACCTCGGAACCCGCTACAGAGGGCCTCTGAAAGCCAGAAGAAAACAGGAAACAACCTTGAAACCTGCCACAGAGGGCCTCTGAAAGCTTCTGCAGTATAGACTGTCAAAGCAGATGCTGAGCCTGATGGCCAACTGATGGGCAGAGTGAATGGAATTTTATGTAAGAAGTGGGAAATAGTAAGAGCTGGAGGGAACGGGAACTCCACAAGCAGAGCAACAGAACAAGATAATTTGAACACAGGGAACTTCCCAGAGACTCATACTCCAACCAAGGACTATTTGTGGAGATGACCTGGAACCTCTGCACAGGTGTAGCCCATGGCAGTTCAGTGTCCAAGTGGGTTACATAGTAATGGGAAGAGGGACTGCCTCTGACATAATCTGATTGGCCTGCTCGTTGATCACCTCCCCCTGAGGGGGGAGCAGCCTTACCAGGCCACAGTAGAGGACAATGAAGCCACTTTTGATGAGAACTGATAGACTAAGATCAGAAAGAAGGAGAGGAGGACCTCCCCTATCAGTGGACTTGGGGAGTGGCATGCATGCAGAAAGGGGAGGGAGGGTGGGATCGGCAGGGGAGGAGGGGGGGCTTATGGGGGGATAAAAAAAAAAGGAACAGAGAAAGAAAAGTGAAGGTCTGACAGCAGCTTACCTGGTTTTCTGCCAGGTGTTGATGCTGATTATCTGTAAGGCCATGTTGTCGAACTGTCTTCTAAATATTTATATTTGTATCCATAAATTGGTACTGCTCTTAATCTAGTTCACAGACATGTTTTGTTGCAAAGGTTAATGCAGAGACACCTTACTGTTCGAAGGGCTGTGAGTGCCCAACCCATAGATAAAACATCTATACCAACATCTCCCACCAAGGTTCAGGAAAGGAATAGAAGAATCAGAAGATAGACAGGAACACTGTGAAATGATGTCCTCTGAATATAACATGGCTGATTCTGAATATGACAAACCTATTTCAACACAGCCATCTCATGCCTACTTAGATTTAATAGAATATCAATTATGTTAACTGATAACTTTTGTGGCATAGCTGCCAAAGGTCAATCATTAATAACTATTAATCTTCAAGTAAATCTGTTTACGATATGTTTACAAAAAACTACAAGCAAACATTACAATTCCATTTGAAGTTCTTTATACATTTTGTACTTATATTTATTTACCAGAATGTTTTCAGTAGTCTGGTATTAAATGGATATTTTTAATTATTTAATATTTAATGGGTCTTTTTAAATAATTTTATTTCATTTTTGTCATAATTACACACTTATCTCTATAATCCAGATGGAGAATAAGAAAAATACAGAGCTCAAAAATGTAGTGACAGCACAAAGACCATGAAATACTGGAAGCAGGTGGAATAGAGAACAGTCTCCTGCATTATTGTAGAAATGTTCTGGTGGTTACAATGCTCACAGGTCAAGTTGTCAGAGCTGTCCACAGTTGGAAATAGTTATCTCATTGGCCCTGCCATGCCTCCACCCAAATTCTCATGGCTTCCACACTCTAGTTGCCATCTCTAACTTTCCTAAAGACCATAGAGTTCCCAAGGTGCCTTGGTAGTACAGAAGAAATTCTGGGAATAACTTATGGCTCATCAAGCATTTGTGGACAGGTTCCAAAAACTATATACTTCAAGATAAAGTTCTCATGCTGAAATTTTCCCCCGCAGATGAATTTGCTCCCATTGATATTATAGCATGTGAAGTCACCACCCCGGCATGAGTTCTGGAATCATTCTGCAAAAGGCAGAACATGTCCATCAATTCCTGTCTCCAAATCTGGAAACTGTGAGACTTTGTAAACCCCTTAAAGGACACACAACCCATGGGCTTGTCACAAATGGCATTGTCAAAAAACTAAGAATTTAGAGACATTCTATGCTCCCAAAACACCTAACCACCAGTTAGTATGACCTCTGTGAGTGAAGATGCCTAATAAGCAGACAATAGGGAGAGAGGCCACAGAAACACAGTAAATATAACACTTTTTCCTTATCTTCCTAACCTTAGACAAACCCCTCAAGGACCCTTAAATCCCACAGCCTTTCCAGGAGAAGCAGGACTCCAGCTTCCTAAGTTTCCCCTCTCTTTCCAGAGGGCCTTTCTTTCTGTGTGATTGTGTGTGTGTGTGTGTGTCCACAGGTGCGTATGTGCGTGTGTATGTGTGATTCTTTATTCCTATAATATTCTTCCAACATGAAAAACAAAACAAAGTGAACATAATACGGCCAATTACTATTGGCAGCAAGCAGCTATAGGGAACTGTGGCACTTGTAAAGGCTTAAATATTTTATTTATTATTTATTTAATATTGTATTCATTATTTATTTATTTTATTCTCAAAATTTTAAACTCCTCCTGACAATCTCTGAGTCACTTTTTTTGGTTGAAAATAGGTTTTCTTTTTTTTGAGATGCAGTCCCCAATTCCCTTACTAGAGTACCCACTTGAAGCCTAAGCTGCCCATCTGCTACATCTTTGTATGTACGCATGCATGTGCTAGAGCCTAGATCCAGTTCATGCATGGTCATTGGTTGATGCTTCTGTCTCAGCAAACCCCTCTGGGTCCTAGTTAGTTGGCTCTGTTGTTTCTTTTGTAGAGCTCCTGTCACTTCCAGGTCTTTTTCTCTTTCCTCCTACTATTCCCCAAGACTCCCTACACATGGACCAATGTTTGGCTGTGATCTCAGCATCTGTTTTAAGGCACTGTTGGGTAGAACCTCTCAGAGGACAACTCTAACAGGCTCCAGGGTAGAGGTCATGTTCAGTCCTGATGCAACTTGATGAGATGGGGTGGATGGGAAAGGGAGCCTTCCTTTTCTGAGGAAAAATGAGGGTGGAGGTGGGGGAAGAGACTAGGACTCCAAGGATGTAAAGTGAATAAAATAAATAAAATAAATGAGGAAAAACACACACACACAAGAGAAATAAAACAGTTTTTCTCAAATAGCATATTCTGACCACAGTTTCTCCTCACTTGTTTCTCCCCAGATACTCCCTACTTCCCTATTTAACCTTCTTTATTAGGCTCTTCCTTTCTTTTTGAATAACTGAGTTCTTAAATAATGCCTTGTAGATTGAAAATAAGAGTCTCCACACAGCAGCAAAAATAGGGGAAATGAGGAGGATATCTTTCTTTTTAATAATAGAGGTTGTGATTCTTCATCACCTCTAGAGTGCTAAGTCTCTTCTCTTTAACTGGTCTCAAGCATCTCTCTGTTCCTTGTTCCACACATTGCATCCATTGCATCCTCATAGGCTACTGCCTTTCTCAGATGCCACTCTCAGAGGACGCCTGAAGGTCCCATCTCATCAACTTTTGTTCTGCAGTGCAATGGGGGCTTGACATATGAAGACTGGGGCCTTATGCTTGAGCTCTTCATAAATATATCCAGGATAGCACTAATATCATTAGATCAAATGTATTTAAACTTTGAGCATCCTGGATACATCTACATATTAGTATTGTTAAGTGATAAAAACAAGGTTAGAGCTTGTGAACTAATATGCAAAGGTGGGACAATGTCTGGGGAAGTACAAAAGGAAGTGATTTTGTAGTCACAAGGCTTCCTGGTTCAGCCTTATGAGTTCTTTAGGCAGGGGCACAGGAAAGAACAGGAAGCCGGGGAACTGGGAAGTGCCTTGTACTGTCATGTTCCCTAGTTGTGAAAACAGCAGCATGCTTGGGTGATGCTTCACCAACTACACAGAATAAAGAGGCTCTTGAACCAGACTCCTCATCCACAGACTGCTCTAAAAGTCTCCTCCATCCTTCACATCTGGTCAAATCCCTGCTGAGATGTCCTGCCAGCAGAACCAGAAGCAGTGCCAGCCTCTTCCCAAGTACCCCGAGAAGAGCACAGCACAGTGTCTGCCTGCAGCCTCCTCCTGCTGTGCTGCAAGCTCTGGGAGCTGCAGTGTCCCCAGCTCTGAGGGAGGCTGCTGCCTGAGCCACCACAGTCGCAGGTCCCACAGATGCAGGCGCAGGAGCTCCAGTTCCTGTGACTTTGGCAGTGGTCAGCAGTCTGGGGACTCAGGCTGTGGTCACAGCTCCGGGGACTGCTGCTGACCTGGAGTCTGAGGCTGAGATATGAGAGTCTGGAGGAAACAAAGAGTATTGAGAAGTAGCTTCATCTTGGCTCGTTCTTTCTCAGATATCCTAATTTTTCTTAGTCTAAGTGTTCTCTTAATCGATTTTCCAAAGCTTGTTTCTTTTTGTATTTTGGTAATTACATCACCCGTGTCTGTCCATGTACACAAATAATACTGTTTCTCAACATCAAAAAAAAAAAAAAAATAAGGGAAATGTAGTTGAATTCAACACCTCTAGAAGTATTTCTTCACTTCTTTGGTCTACAAACTCCCTTTCAAATGTATCTCCAAATAAATACAATATGTTTTATTTATGTATCATGGATACAGTCTTCTGATCAGACAGGTCCACCATTCTTACATTCAGAGTAGTATGAAACACAGAAAATTTATATAATGTCATTACCTATTTAATTTTAGAAGAACAACAGCTATGTCTAGAACATGAGAGCTAAAAATCCTAATTTTAGTGTGAGCAAGTGCATCTGAATTTGCAAAGTCACAGGATACCTAATAGAAGCAGAGATCATTGGCTACTATTATTGGATTTTAAAATAACCTCTAATTATATGGAGTGTTTGAACCTGTTATAAATTTTAACATTAGAACATTCTTTATAAAGGTAAGGAAGCTTTGATCATAACCTTTAATCCTCTGTCTCGTTCTACAGTGTGGGGTGTACTCTTCTAGACCTTTCTTGTGCTTTACATTTATATGTATTTGTCATTTTGAAAGTACATAGCTGCACCTTCTTTCCACAGTTTTTCAGATGGTACAAGGAATTAATTGAGCTCTGTGAAGAAGAATTACATGCAGTTTAAGGAATTATACATGAGTGTTCATGTAAGAACATAAGAAATAACAAGGCTATCAAAATGAATGAACTCCAAAACAACACAGGCTATTGTCACTGCCTTTGGTTATAGTCCATAGCTATATTGTAAGAGCATATTGTTGAAGACATCACATACTTTGGCTGGAGAACATAAGTGAATCAATTGAACTGACAAGGAAGCTCTCCTCATAGCAAATTTTACAATACCAGAAGTGTTATGTAGGCTCATGGAGATTAAAAAAAAA
>NW_026588119.1:0-3084 GCF_907164565.1 Psammomys obesus | reverse complement strand
TCCAGGCCCTTCTGGCTTTCATAGTTTCTGTTGAGAAATCTGGTGTGATTCTGATAGGTCTACCTTCATATGTTACTTGGCCTTTCTCTGTTGCTGCTTTTAAATTTTTTTCTTTGTACTGCAGGTTCAGTGTTTTGACTATGATGTGATGTGAAGAATTTCTTTTCTGGTCTCGTCTATTTGGTGGTCTGTAGGTGGATGTATGGTTATGGACATCTCTTTCTTTAAGTTGGGAAAATTTTCTTGTATAATTTTCTCGAAAATATTTTCCGGACCTTTGAGCCTGATGTCTTCTTTTTCTTCTACTCCTATTATTCTTAGATTTTTGTCTTTTCATGGTGTCCTTGCTTTCTTGGATGTTTTGTGTTTGGAACTTTTCTGATTTTATTTTTTCTTTGAGAGACGTGTCAATTTCTGCAAGTGTATCTTCAGCTGCTGAGATTATCTCTTCCATGTATTGTATTCTGTTGGTGATACTTAACTTTGTAGTTCCTGATCTTTTCTCTATGTTCTCCAGGTCCAAGTTTTTCTCCCTTTGTGTTTTCTTTATTGATTCTAATTCTGTTTTCATGTCTTGCACCATTTCCTTCATCTGTTTGAATGTGGAGTCCTGCTTTTCAATGACAGATTCTATTTTTTTTTTTGTCTGTTTCCTCTCTATATATCATTAATTATGCTTCTACTTCTTTGGCTATATTTGCCTGTATTTCTATGAGAGCTTTGTTCATTTCTTCTTTATTTGCCTTTATTTTGTGGTCATTTCTTTGAGAGCTTTGTTCATTTCTTCTTTGTTTGCCTCAATTTTCATGGTCATTTTTCTGAGAGTTTTATTTATTTCCTCTTTGTTAGTCTCGATTTCTCTGGCTATTTCTCTGAGGGCTTTGTTCATTTCATCTTTATGGGCCTGTAATAGCTGGAAAAACATAATTTTGAAGTCGTTTTCTTGTGTATCTAGTGAATTGAAGTGTCCATTGGTATGTGGGGTTGCTGGTGAGGTCATTATGTCCTGATTTTTGTTGTGTGTGTTCTTATGTCTGCCTCTAGCCATCTGGTTATTTATAACCCTCACTGTTTGCTCCTCGAGTTTGTAGTTCAGCCTAAGATTGTCTCTTTCTGTTTTCTGGACTGTTTTTTTTTTTTTTCAGGAAATGAGAGAGGTTCATTGGTTTGGGAGTGTGAGTTGTGGTTTCAGGTTTGCCTAAGTAAGGAATGTGATGCTGGCACTATTTGCATATGCTTTTAGCAGGTGTAGTGTGCATGCATGGATTCTCTGACAATTGCTGTGGCCTACAGGCCAAACTAGTATGCAGCTCTGTCTGGGATCCAGGGATTGTTTGCCTTGGTTACACTGTTGGACCCAGAAGGCAGAGGCTTCAGCGTTGGGGTTGCTATCCCAAGAATCACTACAATGCCCACACTAGGGGTATGGGTGGCAGGGATCTTGTCTGGTTGCTTGAGTAGTGAAGCCCTGGGTCTGGGGAAAACTCTCCCTAGAAGGCTCACTCACTCCCTTGCAAGACAAGTTTGAATGCACAGGAGTTCCCCTTGCTCTCTATTCTCTGATTTGATTCTTTTGGGGCAAATGCTTGGGTAGGCTAACAGTCACCTCTGTGGCACTGTAGCAGCAGGACTCGGTGTCCACCTGCCCTGTGTGTGGCCTCTCTCCTTCCCCTCCACCAGGGAAGGGTTATGTTGGCTGGTCTTGGGGTAGTGCCAGAAAGAGATTGGTTGAGTGTCCTCAATCCCAGATCCTGGGCCCAGATCTCTCTGCCAGAAGCAGCTTGGCACTAGAACCTGCCTGTTTGCTGGTTCCGGGGAGTATCAGGTAGGCCTGAGTGTCTTCAGATCCAGAATTCGGGTTTCTCTGCCAGGGGCCACTGGGTGAGCTGGAGAGGAGTGCTGTGGCCTGTGGCAGGCCGCCTTTCTGTCCTTCCCCTCTGACCTTCCCCTCTGATAGGGCAAGCTTATGGTGGTGCTCTCAGGAGAGTGCCAGGAGGGGTTGGGACTTCTCAATCCCCTATCCTGAGTTTGGGTTTCTCTGCAAGGGGCCGGGGGCCGCTTGTGTTAGGAGTTGGTGCTAGACCTTATTGCGCTGGATCTAGGAGAGTCTCAGGATATGTTGAATGACCACAGTCCCAGGTCCTCAGCTGAAGTTTGTTTGCTAGGAACAGCCGGCAGCACTGGCATCTGGGCACTGTGAAGTATCTGTGTGCCTCTCTATCCTTCAACTCGGCCAGGTCAGGGTTATTGCTGCGTTCTCAATCTCAGGGGAGTGCCTGAAAGGATCGGGTTTTCTCAGCCCCGAATCTCGGGGTTTTTGTTTTGTTTTTGGTTTTTTTTTTTTTTTTTTTTTTTTTTGGTGGAAGCTGCAGCTCTTGCTGGGGCTGGAGTACAGACAGTGTGGTCTGTGGCAGATTCTGCTGGACACTTCCTGCCTACTCCAAAGAGGGAGTAGGGTGTTGGGTGCCGGGAAGTGCCTGGGGATCACTTTCCCGGGGTGTCTCCTCCTGGAGGAGTCTGCCTTGACCTGATTCTAGATGGACTCAGTTCATGGTTAGTCTCTTTCTTCTTGGAAGTCTAGATAACTCTGTTCTGGGTTAATCAACCCCTTCATTCACCAATTTCTGCATTGCAGGTCCTCTGCTCTTCAGCTAAGCTGCACACTAGCCACCGCCATCTTCCGATCCTATTATTGTCATTCTTTTTTTTTTTTTTTATTAATTACACTTTATTCATTTTGTATCCCCCCATAAGCCCCTCCCTCCTCCCCTGCCAATCCCACCCTCCCTCCCCTTTCTGCATGCATGCCACTCCCCAAGTCCACTGATAGGGGAGGTCCTCCTCTCCTTCTTTCTGATCTTAGTCTATCAGTTCTCATCAAAAGTGGCTGCATTGTCCTCTACTGTGGCCTGGTAAGGCTGCCCCCCCCCCAGGGGGAAGTGATCAAAGAGCAGGCCAATCAGATTATGTCAGAGGCAGTCCCTCTTCCCATTACTATGTAACCCACTTGGACACTGAACTACCATGGGCTACACCTGTGCAGGGGTTCCAGGTCATCTCCACAAATAGTCCTTGGTTGGAGTA
>NW_026588118.1:0-3179 GCF_907164565.1 Psammomys obesus | reverse complement strand
TAATTGTTTATCACAAATATTTCCCAGTGGCCTTTTTCTTCAAAACCCAATGCTGGTAAAATGACATTGGTATCATCAGCGGCCATTCTTTAGGCATTCGTACGTACAGATACAGATGTTATGGGGGCCATTTTACCTGCTTACACTCTTCCCATTCTTAGGTTCAGGTTGAATGTATAATTTTGAATTCTGTGGTTCCAACACAATGGTTGCCCCTCAGACTTATGGAACCTCTCTTGCATTGTCTATACAACTTCATGTTGTATGTCCAGGGAATACTCCTATCTCCCCTATGTTGGTCACCTTGTGATTTTACATTTTGTGGCAAAACAGTGAGAATATTGGCTACTTATAGAGTGTTTTTGATTAAAGCAGAAGACTATCACTGGCTGCATACCCCAATGGGATACCTTAATAGGCTTTCAACATTTCATATTTATCTTTTGTATGCCTTTTTTTTTCAGGCAGTTTATGCTTTTCTTTTCCTAAAATGTGAATGAATAATTTATTAGCAGCATGTATAATAGTATCAGATACAATTCATTCTATTTTCTATAGTATAGTGTATATATGGTCTTTTGGAGGGAAAATTGCTTTTATGTGGCAATTTATTTTAATGACATAATCATGAAATTCCACATGTAGCTATGATAACCAAGCACATTGGCTTGGGGTGATCATTGGTGTGCCTTACTTTCCACTAATAAGAATCTTTTCATATAGGTCTTTCACTTGCTTGGTTAGGGTCACACCGAGGTACTTTATGTTATTTGTGGCTATTGTAAATAAAGGGTGTTGTTTCCCTAATTTCTTTCTCATCTCTTTTGTCTTTTGTATACAGCAAGGTTGATTATTTTGGAGTTAGTTTTGTGTCTAGTCACTTTGCTGAAGGCTTTTTATCAAGTGAAGGAGTTCTCTGGTAGAATTTTTGGGGTCACTCATGTATACTATCATATCATCTGCAAATAGTACTACTTTGACTTCTTCTTTTCAAATGAGTATTCCCTTGATCTCCTTTAGTTGTCTTATTGCTGTAGCTAGGATGTCAAGTACTGTGTTGAAGAGATACAGAGAGAGTGGACAGCCTTGCCTTGTCCTTGATTTCAATGGGATTTATTTAAGCTTCAAGTCTCTGAAGAAGATGGAAATGTCTCCCATGCTCATAGTGAAAATGGCCATCCTACCAAAAGCAATCTGCAGAATCAATAGAATTTCCATCAAAATACCAACACAATTCTTTACAGAACCTGAGAGAACAATGCAAAATTATACACTGAAAAACAAATAACCCAGAATTGTTAAACAATCCTGGACAATAACAGATCTTCTGGAGGTAACTACATGACTGATCTCAAGCTGTACTATAGAGCAACAGTAATAACCACTGCATGGTACTGGCAGAGAAACAGGCTGGAGAATGAAGGGAATCAAATAGAAGACCAAGAAATAAACCCACACACCTATGGATACTTCATTTTTGACAGTGAAGCCAAAACAATACAGTGGAAAATGATAGCATCTTCAACAAATGGTGCTGGTCCAACTGAATGTCTATATGTAGAAAAATGCAAATAGAACCATATTTGTCACCCTGCACAAAACTAAAGTCTAAGTGGATCAAGACCTCAATATAAAATCAGACCCACTAAACCTGTTAGAAGAAATAGTGGGGAAGAGCCTGGAACTCATTGGCACAGGAGACAACATCCTGAACAGAACAGCAACAGCCCAGGCTCTAAGAGCAACAATTAGTAAATGGGAACTCATGAAACTCTAAAACAAAGACACTCTCATCAGAATAAAAGTACAGTCTACAGATTGGGAAAAGATCTTCACCAGCCCTATATCTGACAGGGGGATAATATCCAGAATATATAAAGAACAGATGAAGGGAAACACCAACAAATCAGGTAATCCACTTAAAATGGGGTACAGAGCTAAACAGAGAATTCTCAAGAGAGTAATGTGGAATGGCAGAGACACACTTAAATGAATTCTCAGTGTCCTTATGCAAATCAAAATGACTCTGGTATTTCACCTTACACCCATCAGAATGGCTAAGACCAAAAACTCAAGTGACAACACATGCTGGAGAAGATGTCGAGAAGGAGGAACCCTCCTCTATTGCTGGTGGGAATGTAAACTTATACAAGCACATTATAAATCAATCTGGCTCTTTCTCAGACAATTAGGAGTAGTACTATGTCATGATCCAGCTATACCACTCCTAGATATATATATAGATCCAAAATATATACAATAATATAATATTATATATATAGTATATAATAATATATTATATATAATAATATATAACATAATATAGTATAATATAATATAAAATATATACATAATATATATATATGTATACAAAATATGTTCAAGTATATAACAAGCACATTTGCTCAACCATGTTCAAAGAAGCTCTTTTCGTAATAGCCAGAATCTGCAAATAATCTAGATGTCCCTCAGTGGAGGAATGGATACAGAAATTGTGTTACATTTACACAATGGAATACTACTCAGCTGTTAAAAACAAAGAAATCATGAAATTTGTAGGCAAGTGGTGGGAACTAGCAAAGATAATATTGAGTGAGATATCTCAGAAGCAAAAAGACACACATGGTATATAGTCACTCATAAGTGGTTATTAGACATATAATACAGGATAAACATACTAAAATCTGTAGTCCTAAAGAAGATAAACACCAAGGAAGACCTTAAAAACGATGCTCCATCCTCATTCAGAAGGAAAAACAAGATACACATTGGAAGCAGGAGAAGACAGGGAACAGAACGGGAACCTACCATGGAGGACCTCTGACTCTAATCAAGCTGTTAAAGCAGATGCTGAGACTCATAGCCAAACTTTGGGTAGAGTGCAGGGAATATTATGAAAGATGGGGAATATAGAAAAACCTGGAGGGGACAGGAGCTCCACAAGGAGACCAACATAGGCAAAACAAAAAACAAAACCTGATCCCTGGGGTCTGTACAGAGACTGATACCCCAACCAAGGACCATGTAAATGGAAGAAGTAAAACCCCTGCTTAAATGTAGACCATAGACTCAGTCTCCAAGTGGGGACCCTAGTAAAGGGAGTAGGGGGTGTCTTTGACATGAACTCAGTGACTGGCTCTCTGATCATCTACCCCTGGGGGGTGCAGTCTTGCTAGGCT
>NW_026588117.1:0-1291 GCF_907164565.1 Psammomys obesus | reverse complement strand
GAATGGCTACTCCTGCTTGTTTCTTGGGTCCATTTGCTTGGAAAGTCGTCTTCCTACCTTTTTCCCTCAGGTAATGTCTATCTTTGTGCCTTAGGTGTGTTTCTTGTATGCAACAGATTGCTGGGCTTTGTTTATGTATCCATTCTGTTAATCTGTGTCTTTTTACTGGAGAGTTGAGTCCATTGATGTTGAGAGAGATTAATGACCAGTGGCTGTTAGATCCCTTGATTTTGATGTTGGCTGTGGTCATAAGGTTGTGTGCTTGGTTGCTTTTTTTTTTTTTTTTTACTGTAGTAAGGTTAATTATTTCCTGTGTTTTCTTGACAGAAGCTAATTTTCTTGGGATTTATTTTCCCTTCCAGTGTCTTCTGTAATGCTGGATTTGTGTGTAGGTATTGTAGAAATTTGTTTTTGTCATTGAATATCTTGTTTTCTCCATCTATGAGGACTGAGAGTTTTGCTGGGTATAGTAGCCTGGGCTGACATCTGTGTTCTCTTAGGTTCTGCATGATGTCTGTCCAGGCCCTTCTGGCTTTCATAGTCTCTGTTGAAAAGTTAGGTGCGATTCTAATGGGTTTGCCATTATATGTTACTTGGCCTTTTTCCCATGCACCTTTTAGTATTTTTTGTTGTTGTTGTTGTTCTGTATACTTACTGTTTTGATTATTATGTGACGGGAGGATTTTCTTTTATGGTCAAATTTGTTGGGTGTTCTGTAGGCCTCTTCTATTCTTATTGGCTTCTCCTTTAACTTAGGAAAATTTTCTCCAATGATTTTGTTGAAAATATTTTCTGGGCCTTAGAGGAGGGAGTCTTCTTTTTCCTCTATACCTATTATTCTTAGGTTTTGTCTTTTCATATTGTCTTGGATTTCTTGGACGATCTGTGTCAGGATTTTTTTGGGTTTAACACTTTCTTTGACAGATACATCGATTTCTTCCATTGTATCTTCTACACCTGAGATTCTTTCTTCTATCTCTTTTAGTCTATTGGTTATGCTTACCTCTGTAGTTCCTGTTTTCTTCCCTAAATTATTCCTCTCAATTATTTCCTCCATTTGTGTTTTCTTTAATTTTTCCAGTTCTATCTTCAGGTCTTGAGTTGTTTTGCTTACTTCCTTCACCTGTCTGCTTGTATTTTCCTCTTTTTCTTTTAGTTTCTTCAGCTCTGTTTCTTTCATTTCTTTCAGTAATTTAATTATTTCTTCTCTGATGGTTTCAAGCTGTTTGGCTGCATCTTCCGGTATTTCTCCATGGATGGCCATAATCTGCTTGTCTTTAACTTCCTCCAT
>NW_026588116.1:0-1555 GCF_907164565.1 Psammomys obesus | reverse complement strand
AAAAAAAACAGGAACTACAGAGGTAAGCATAAACAACAGACAACAAGAAATGGAAAAAGTATCTCAGGTGTGGAAGATACAATGGAAGAAATTGAGGTATCCATCAAAGAAAATACTAAATCTAAAAAAATTCTTGACACAAATCATCCAAGATATCCAATACAACACAAAAAAACAAAACCTAAGAATAATAGGAATAGAGGAGAAAGAAGATTCCCTCCTCTAAGGCCCAGAAAATATTTTCAACAAAATCATTGAAGAAAATTTCCCCAAATTAAAGGAGAGGCCTATAAGAATACAACAGTCCTACAGAACACCTAATAAATTAGACCAGAAGAGAAAATCCTCCCATCACATAATAATCAAAACAGTGAGTATACAGAATAAAGAAAAAATACTAAAAGCTACAAGGGAAAATTCCAAGTAACATATAATGGCAAACCCATCAGAATCACACGTGACTTCTCAACAGAAATTATGAAAGCCAGAAGGGCCTGGACAGATATCATGCAGACACTACAAGAACACAGATGTCAGCCTAGGCTACTGTACCCAGCCAAACTCTCAGTCCTCATAGACGGAGAAAACAAGATATTCAATGACAAAAAACAAATTTCAACAATAACTACACACAAATCCAGCATTACAGAAGATACTAGAAGGAAAAATACAACCAAAGAAAACTAACTACTTTCAGACAGGAAATAAATAAACTCACTACAGCAAAACAAAGAGTAGCCAAACATACTACCATAGCCAACATCAATATCAAAGGATCTAACAACCACTGGTAATTAATCTCCCTCAACAACAACAGACTCAATTCTCCAATAAAAAGACACAGACTAACAGATTGGATGCATAAACAAGACCCAACAATCTGTTGCATACAAGAAACACACCTAAGTCACAAAGATAGACATTACCTGAGGGTAAAGGGTTGGAAGACGGATTTCCAAGCAAATGGACCCAAGAAGCAAGCAGGAGTAGCCATTCAAATGTCTAATAAAAAAAGACTTTCAACCAAAATTAATCAAAAGATATAGAGAAAGACACTTCATACTCATCAAGGGAAAATTCCACCAGGAAAATATCACAGTCTGAACATGTAAGCCCCAAATGCAAAGGCACCCACATTTGTAACAGAAACATTAATAAAACTTAAACCACGCATAGACCCACACACATTAATAGTGGGAGACTTCAACACCCCAAAAGCAACAACGGACAGGTCAAGAAAGAGAAATTATACAAAGAAACAATAACTCTGACAGAGGTCATGAATCAAATGGACCTCATGGACATCTACAGAACCTTTCACCGAACACAAAAGAATTTCCTTTTTCTCAGGACCTCATGGAAACCTCTTGAAAATAGATGATATAGGGGGTCACAAAGGAAGACGTA
Organism: Psammomys obesus; assembly: GCF_907164565.1. Lineage (NCBI taxonomy): Eukaryota > Metazoa > Chordata > Mammalia > Rodentia > Muridae > Psammomys > Psammomys obesus. Next base: position 148 of record NW_026588116.1, on the reverse strand, counting down.
ACAGATCAAGAAGATTGAAATAATCCCTTGTATCCTATCTGACCACCATGGTCTAAATCTGGACCTCAGTGACAAAAATAGCAAAAGGCCTGCACACACACGGAAACTGAACAACTTGCTACTAAATGACAGCTGGGTCAGAGAAGAA
>NW_026588115.1:195-1620 GCF_907164565.1 Psammomys obesus | reverse complement strand
TTTTCTGATTTTACTTTTTCTTTGAGAGAAGTATCAATTTCTGCAAGTGTGTCTTCAGCTCCAGAGATTCTCTCTTCCATCTCTTGTATTCTGTTGGTGATGCTTACTTTTGTGGTTCCTGATCTTTTCTCCAAGTTCTCCAGCTCAAGAGTTTTCTCATTTTGTGTTTTCTTTATTGATTCTAATTCTGTTTTCATGCCTTGCACCATTTCTTTCATGTGTTTGAATTTGGATTCGTGTCTCTCTACGATGGACTCTATTTCTTTGTTCATTTCCTTTTTTTATGCCACTAATTTTTTCTCTGCTTGTGCCTCTATTTGTTTGGCTATGTTTTCCTGTGTTTCTTTAAGGGTTTTGTCTATTTCTTCTTTCTTTACCTCCAATTGACTGGCCAACTCTTTGAAAGATTTGTTCATTTCCTCCTTATGAGCCTCAAATAATTGAGCAAGCATGGCTTTAAGGTCATTTTCCTGTGCTTCTGATGAATTGGAGTATCCATCGATTTTAGGGTTTGCTGGTGAAGTCATGATGTCCTTGTTTATGTTGGAAGTGTTCTTTCGCCTACCCCTGGCCATTGGCTTATCTGAGACCTTCCCTGTTTGTTTTTGGATTCTGCCGATCAGACTGGTACTGTCTCTCTCTCGAGTCTGGAGAATTCTTCAGGAAGTTGAGAGAGGTCCCGTGTCCTTAGCGTGTGCTGAGGACTAGCTGTACCTGTGGGAGGAAAGTACGCAGGCGCAAACAGAGGCAAATGCAAGCGTGCGTGCGTGCGTGTGTATATGTGTGTGTGTGTGTAAGTGGGTGTGGGCGTGTGTCTCGAGGGACAGAGTGATGGCTAATGTTGAACCCTTGAGTGTGTGGGAGGGGCTCTGCAATGTATATGTCGCAGGCGCTAGTGATGATCGCAGCGCAATTTCTGGCATTAACTGCCTTAACTCCTCAATTAGACCCACAGAGCAGGAACTTCAATGTTCCAAGTGCCCCTCTATTTCCCAAAGTGGGTATATGGGTGGGAGGGGGTTCGATGCCTGGCTTCTGTTTTAGAAGGACCCAGGATCAGTGGAGCTGCAGATTCTCAAGGGTGCACTCACTTACAGGCAGGTCACTTGGCAGAGATCGGGGTATCTGGGGTCTCTGCTCTCTGGTTTGGCCCTGCTTCTTTGATGTGCTCCGCCAGTTCCGTGCTGCTGTCACTGCCAGGTTATGAGGTCTTGCTGCAGCTGGAGATTTCAGGGTGGTCACGTCAGTAGGAATCGGGGTAACCAGCCTTTCTGTTGTCTGGTTTGGCCCTGGTTAGTCTTAAACTGGAAGGCTGATGTGCCTGCCAGCTCAGTGCTGCTCTGCCGCCAGGTTAGAAAGTCCCGCTGTAACTGGAGACTGGGTTGCTAGTCCAGATGCTTTCTGGGAAGTCCTGGGGTCTCTTTA
>NW_026588115.1:0-95 GCF_907164565.1 Psammomys obesus | reverse complement strand
TGGGTTGCTAGTCCAGATGCTTTCTGGGAAGTCCTGGGGTCTCTTTATTGTGCTCTCCAAGCTTCGGAGGCCCAGCGCCTGGTGTGTCTAGCTTG
>NW_026588114.1:0-3634 GCF_907164565.1 Psammomys obesus | reverse complement strand
CCAAGGACATCCAGCTGGCCCGCCGCATCCGCGGGGAGAGGGCGTAAAGAATTCCTGCCACCCACTCAACCACTTTAAAGGCTCTTCTTAGAGCCACCCACCTTCCAAAGAAAGGGTTTGTAACACACGTTTTCAATTCCGAACATGGTAGGGCTACTATAGCTCTGTAGCTGACAGGTTTAAACAGTGAGTTCTTTAGCACAGAAGTCCGAGGGCAGGGTGTGAGTGGGTTGTGGTTCCAGGCTGTCTGCTATTCCATCCAAAGGCCGGGATCAAAGTTTGCTGTATGGCCACAGTAATTTGCCAAGCACTTGCAGAAGGTAACAAACTCGGTTGCACACGTATTTTTGCAACTGAGTCACTGTTTCGTAAGGTTCATAAGGACAGAACCAGTAAGTTTCCAATTGTCAGAAAATATCTGGCTTCCCAGACTTAGGATGGGAGTTTTGAGATTTCCCAGTCTCCTAACCCACTGATAAAGCCTCATTTTTATTTTTTCTAGAAGGGCCTCACTAGTAGCTGAGGTTGGCCTAAAGCCAGCTTTGTAGACAAGGATGGTCTCTAGTTGGGAAATCTGTCTCTTGTAACCACCATGTGCCCGGATCTGGTGCATATCACCTCTTGTCCTCCTTTTATTAAGGTTCTGAAACTTAAGTTTGTCTTCAGTTACTTGTTTCAGTTGACTTAATAACCATTAATTTGAGAAATCAACCACCTGGGTACTGGATTTGCCCTAAGGGCTATTGTGATCACAGTGGTCTATGTTACAGGGATTTCAAGGCTGGCCTGTGCCAGTGACAGCGTGTGATGGGAGACTGATGTACGGAAGCTGGAAAACTCCGCTCAGATCATGCTAAACCCACTCTTTTCTGAACACTTCCATGAAGAGCCACGCAGAGCAAGCTGGTAACCCCCACTTGTCTCCTTTCTCCGCTTTCACGTTTCTCCACTCTACAGATCACTGATTTTTTTTTCCACAAGTACCCACTACCCTTGAGGCAGATTTACTTTGGAGCCTTTTTCGCTCCAGTTGAGGTGTCTTTCAAATAAAGTTTTTCTTTGTGCAAAGCAATGGTCTTCCTTCCCACAAGACAGAATGGTTGTTTCTTTTCACTAGTCTTTTCTCAACAAGCAGTTTTTTTTTCTTTTCTTTATTATTTTTTTTAATACTCAATGGACTTGGTAAACAGATGAACCACCAAGTCTGGCTCCATCTCCAGCTGCCTCATGCTGCATTTCATTCTGGCACAACACAGATTTGGGATCTATCCATCTCTCTCTCTCTCTCTAGCATCTCTCTGTGTAGCTCTGAATGATGGGATTAAAGATGTGCAACCAGGCTGCCTGGGAACTCACAAAGATTTGCTTGAGTATGTTCATGTTATATTACGATATAATAATTAAGCATAGTGAGAGGTCTTTTTAAGTCTATACTTATAAGACAACCAAAGGAATTGTAAAATCTTGAGATTTTTGACTATGATAGTATTAGTGCTTTACTGAGATAGACATTTTTTCTTTTGTTTTTTTTCTGTGTAGCCTTGGCTATCCTAGAGTCCATATGTAGACCAGGCTGGCCTTGAGACCCACCTGCCTCTGCCTCCCGAGTGTTGGGATTAAAGGTGTGTGCCACTATGCTCAGCTTAAGTCCTTTCTTATCACCACTTAAGTTTTTACATCCTTCAAACTTCATAGCTTGCATTTGACAACCTTAAATTAAAACTTGCATTTACATGCTTTAAAACACCCTTTTGGACCCTAAAACACTTTCTTTGACTCTCACAGCTTAAGCTTTTGTATCAGACCTTATATAAACTTCACACCTTTTTTTTGATTCAATTATTAACCATGAGATACATACAGTTGGTTGATTACTGGGAGCAGTTACTGTAAAGTGGGCTCCTTCAATTTTTTTTTTTTTTTTGGTTTTGTTTTCATGAAAGGGTTTCTCTGTGTAGTCTTAGCTGTCCTGGACCTTTGTAGACCAGGCTGGCCTCAAACTCACAGAGATCTGAGTGCCTCTGTTTCCCAAGTGCTAGGATCATTCCCATGAGCCACCTGGCAGGCTAAGAGGGTTTCTTTAGATGAAGAAATAGTAAAAAGTTACATTGAAATCTATTTTGTGAATTTATCTCTTTTGTGAGTCTGGTAACAAGGTGAATTGTATCTAGATAGACATGGTAGCCGCTCTAGGAGAGTGAGGCCTGTGGTCTGACTTTTACACATGAAGATAACAGAGAAGTCAGCAGAAGCCTTGGTTGCTGACAAATCTATCACTAGCCTCGTCAGCCCCATCAGAGAACTGAGAAGGATGAACTTCACCTGAGCGAACAGCATGTGCAGACCGAGGAACTGTGAATCTACTAAAAGTGACAGAGAGTTATTGGCCACCTGGACAGTGACCCTATGTTTCTCCAGGGTCAGTGGAGGACAGCATAAAATTAACCTTTAGTCACCTTATCTAACTGTAGTCTCAGAGGCTCCTTGCCTTCGTCTGCTAACCTGGGCCTAGTCCTTGAGGCTTTTAGCCTCTGTACAACCTAATCTAAGCTCAACATGTTTTTAGCCTCTGAGAGTTACTGCTGGATAAGCTCACCCTCTCTATCTCTTTCTGAATTCTGGCTGGCTTGTTCACCTCAGCTGTCTGGCTCAAACAAAACTCTCCAAGCTGATTGATTCAAGCTGGCTTCTCTTGGGTTCTGAGTGAATTGTCCTGCTTGACTTCATACTAACTTTGGCAACATGTTCTAATCTTCTGGCTCCTTCTCATTCACTGGTTCATTCTGTCTTCACTTGCTCTCTCTCTGCAACCTGTCTCTGTACAACTGTTGTGGTAAAACTGCCTCCCTCCCTCCCTCCCTCCCTCTCTCCTTTTTCCTGTCTCTGGTGAGAGTTGGTCTCCTACTTCTGGCTCATTCTGTCAGTTCTTTGTTACTTTGCCCCTCAATTAAACATCGCTTTCTTCTATAAACTAACTTTACCTTCATCGTTGGGGATTAAAGGCATGACCACTTATACCCTGAGATCACCAGCTAAGATGGAGAGCCATATAGTTGCTTAATACATGTCTTCCTAATACATAGATATGTGACATGTTATGTATTTTTGATGTTTTAAATGAGTTGGATCCAAGTCACATGTATATGTACACAGCATTTAAAAAATATTAAAATCTGATGCTAGCCTCCCTTGTCCTTCTGGCTGAATTATACCCATTTAATTGCAAAAGGAGAATCACCATAGCAAAATTATTTGGAATTTTCAGTTTCACTAAGACAAAAATATAAAACATATATAGGCCCCACTTATTCATAAATAAAGTTTACAGGCAGGCCATATGCATTCTTCTGTCTGTATTACTTTCTTGGGTATTTGGTCTTTTCATACTCAAAGACTGGACCCAGGTATGACGTTTTTAGGGACCTTTTAAGTTTAAGGAGTACTTCTTAGCGAACTATACAGAAAGCACTGATGGGCAGTGCCTACTTATACCGTGATTGATTAAGCAGAAGTCAGCATTAAAGCTCCAAATTTGAATTTGTGGGTGGCTCTGAAAAGAGCCTTTGGGTTAGTAAGTGAGGCGAGCCCTCACTTGGAGCTGGTGTACTTGGTGACGGCCTTGGTGCCCTCGGAC
>NW_026588113.1:0-1916 GCF_907164565.1 Psammomys obesus | reverse complement strand
AATCTAGCAAACTGGGACAATTCTTGATTAGGCAATCACACACACACTCACACACACACACACACACACACACACACACACATTTTCTTTCATAATACACCGACCAGCCTAGGACACTCACTGAAAGTCTTAAACACGTGCATTAAGAAAAATATCTTTTAACCTGTTACCAACTTAGGACCCTCAAATTGCACAAATCCAAACAATATAACCCAATTTAAATGATAGAATAATATCCTCACATTAATGATAATTAATACAGATAGGTTTTAATTATTGCCATTTAGAACATATCAGGGTATAGATGTAAGTGGGTGTACATGGCCTAGATTGGCCTCTGTGTTTTTTAAGAAATACTGTTTTATTTGAGTACATTTTGGGGAAGAATGCCCTATCGTCCATTTAACCTCTATGCATAGATGCAAGTGCAAATAATTTAAATCAGATACATTGTGGAAAAACATTCAGAAAGTATGCAAATCTTACATAATCCCATCAGTCAAAATAGAGAAGCCCACATGTCATACTCATTAACTCCGGGACCTCTCCTTGAGCCCTGAGAAACAAATACCAAAGCAATAATCAGGAACCCTGAGTACTGTAACACCTATGCTTAGACAAAACTCATGGGATCCTAGAACTAAAGCATTTTAACATTCATACCTATCATTGTGTACAAGGAAATTTTTGCAATCATGATAACTTGGGATGTCACTTTAGACTGTCCTTATTGTTGCACTTATTGAAAATTTGTTTACACTAAACTGCCATGGGCTAAATCTGTGCAGGGGGTCTAGGTTATCTCCATGCATGGTACTTGGTTGGTGCACGAGTCTCTGGGAAGACCCCTGTGTTCAAATTTCTGGTTCTGTTGCTCTCCTTGTGGAGTTCCTGTCCATATAATTTGATTGGCCTGCTCTTTGATCACCTCCTCCTGAGTGGGGAGCAGCCTTAGCAGGATACAGAAGATGACAATGCAGCCAAGCCTGATGAGATCTGATAGCCTAAGATAAGAAGGAAAGAGAGGAGGACTTCCCCTATCAGTGGACTTGGGGAGGGGCATTCGTGAAGAAGGGGATGGAAGGGTTGGATCGGGAAGGGAGGAAGGACAGGCTTATGGGGGGATACAAAGTGAATAAAGTTTAATTAATAATAATAAAAATAAATCTGAAAAAAATGTTCACAAGTTCCTGCGTTCATGTATATCAAATATTTATGTTTGTTTACAAGAAATTCTATTAGAAAGAGTTTTTATATTTGTTTAAATTTTCTTGAAAATCCTGTGTAACACACTTTTGTTGTTAAGTGTGTTTGATATTCAATCCAGTAATTCATCAGACTGTCCTTTCTGTATCATTGTTTTCTTGTTTCTATCTCAATTTTTGTGAAGCTTTCTGAAATTTCTGTTTAAAGTATATGTCATTTTTACATACTTATTTCCAAATTCTTGTCTGACTACAACATCTGTTTAATCTTAATAGTATACATTATGTGGCTCTCAGAAAGGTTTTGTTGGGCTTGTTCGTGCTGTAAAAAAAAAAATCATAATTGAATGTCAGGTATCTTACACAGAGACTGAGAAGACCAGGAAAAATAGGATTTATGTCTTTCAAAAAAAATAAATGGTTTCTTAAGCAGTTCATATGAGTATTTTAGTTATTAAAAAAAAGGTTTTGTACTTAGGAAATCTTGCATTGCCTTTTGATTTCTTCTTTTTCTTTAATTGTACATTGTGTATTTATTTATTTATTTAGTAGTAGTAGTTTTTTTTTTTTTCTTCCGGCTGTCGTCCCCTCCTTCCTCTTCTCCATTTTCAGCCCCCTATCCCTCTTCTACCTTATGGGCCTCCCCAAATCCTCTGATGGGGGAACCTCCTCCTCTTCTGTCTGATCTTTCAGGTCTCATCAGGACTTGCA
>NW_026588112.1:0-4448 GCF_907164565.1 Psammomys obesus | reverse complement strand
CTCTACCAGGCTCTGAAGGAAACCCATCCTTACCTGATCATGGACCTTCTTGAGAACTCAGGCAGGGTCTCTGTGGGATCCTGACATCTACAGTGGCTGAGGGGTCAGCACTCTGCTTAGGGTCCTGACTCTCCCTGACCTTCCTTTGTCTCTCAGTTTCTCCATCTATACCCACTGGCCATCTGAGTTGCCTTTATGACAGCACTGTATCCAGGACACCTCTTGGGGACTCAGAGGTCCCCTCTTGGCCTTCCCCAGCCAGATGTTCATGCGGAATGATCCTCTCAGAAAACACCCAATAAAAACCTGCAAGTCTCTACAGGCTTTGTCCAGCCTGCTCTTATGGTCGGAGTGTCCAGTCTTAAGCCAAGATGACCTGTTAGATACAAGCAGGACTGGGAAGCACGGGAATAGAGAAAATGAATTTATACTTTCCTTGGAAAATGAGTGTCTTATGAATAGGAAAGGAAGGGGGCTTTTTAAACATTTTCCACCTCAACCCTTTATTTAGATTATTTTCGTAAAACTGTATTTGTTTATCAGTTTCTCTCTTAACACAAATAATTAAGACTTCATTATATTATTTTAATAAGTTTTACAACAAAATAACTGAGCAGATGTTACTCTATTCTTAAGTCTCTAAGCTATTCTACTTTCCTCCCAGGGTGCAGTCCAGGATACGCGCACTTCGTAGCTTTGCTGCTCTGTTTCCTCTTTCTTGATATTTCCCATGGCTAAATCCCCTACTTCCTCTCCTTACTCCTCCTCCCCTGGCTGCCAGGAAGTCTAGCCCTGTTTTCTCCCCTGCTCAGTGATTGTCTTTACTGTTTGCTTTATTGACATATCAGGGGGCAATTGTGGAGCCGTTTTTATACAACATTGAGTCAGGAGATTCTCAGAACAAGATTGCAACCAGATATGGGGGGAGTACAGAAATCAGCATTTGAATTATACAATAACCTTATGCCTACAACCGCTTTTTTCTCAAAATAAAATTATGTAACTCTGGGTTTGGAGATATATAAAATAATATATAAGTCAAACATTTTTACTCAAAATAAATCTTAAAAAATTTGTATTAAAACAACTCTGTTGTAATATAAATTTACCATTTGTTAAAGATGACAGCAAAGTTGAAATCTAAGGCAATAGGTTCACTTGTTTATTTTGGGGTAGGGAATTAGATCTTGATTGAATAGTTGATGCTGTAAGATATAGAGAAACTTCAGTGTGTCTGAGTTGGTGGATAATTGCATTTCTCATGCTTTACACAGATGTGCAGTGCACATTCCAGAATTGGAAATTCTGTCCTGATCCCAAGCCTGAATTCACATAGCATCTCTTTATGTCAGCAACTCAAAACACAAATTTCAAAAACAAATGTTCTTACATAACACATCGCAAAGATATGCTAACTTGATACTTAAATTCTAAAGAATGAAAACAATTCTTCTTATTTATAATTAAGCTATCATGTTTCCATGATAGCAGAAAATCTTTATGCACCAAGAAAATGGTGGTAATCACAGCAAGCGACAGCCAAGACTCTGAGTTAAGGTGTTTCAGGAGCATCATTGGGGTTGTGTGCTTTGCCTTCTGATGAAGTACAAAGTACTCATGCTGTGTGCTCAGACCCACAGGTGTGGGCAAGTCACTACCACATGGTACACACTGCAGAAACACACCAGATTCGGGGCACATTTGAATTAATCTTGGCCAAACCTTTTATTCTTGTCACATCTTCCCATACAGAGGTGTGAGTCACAGCTTGGGAACCTGATGTGCAATGGTAGACTGGGTGGATGAACCAAAGGCTCAGTGGTTAAGAGCACTTCCTGCTATTTCATAACATCAGAGTACTGCTCCCAGCACCCACAATCAGGCAGCTCACACTTGTGAAATCAACTCCATGACACCCAACTCCCTCTACCATGTCCGGAGGCCTATATTCAAGGTGATTCTAGACTCTACAGAGTTCTTTGCCTTCAGTGGACAAACATTCCCACTGCTCACCCACCTACCTGAGGAATTATCTCACCAAAACCCACAGTGGGACTTGAGGCTTACAAGGCTGCGTGCTTGAGCAGGGAGCAGGGTGTGCCAGCCAAGATGGTTCTGTAACAGGGTGTGGCAAGAATCTGCTTTGACTTCTGTAAAGCAAAGGACACTGTCGTCAGAACAAAATGACTGCCTACAGATTGGGAAAGGATCTTCACCAACCCTACATCTGACAGAGGGCTAATATCCAGAATATATAAAGAACTCAAGAAGTTAAACAGCAGCAAATCAGTTAATCCAATTTAAAAATGGGGTACAGAGCCAAACAGAGAATTCACAATAGAGGAAAATAGAATGTCAGAGAAACACTTAAAGAAATGTTCAATGTCCTTAGTCATCAGGGAAATGCTAATCAAAACAACCCTGAGATTTCACCTTACACCCACCAGAATGGCAAAATGGCAAAGGTTAAAAGCTCAGTAACCAAGTGGGTACCCTAATGAGGGGAACAGGGACTGTTTCTGACATGAACTCGATGGCAAGCTCTTTCACACACACACACACACACACACACACACACACACACACACACACACCGGGAGAAGCAGCTTTACTAGGCCACAGAGGAGGACTTTGCAGCCAGTCCTGATGATACCTGATAAACCAGGATCAGATGAAAGGGGAGGAGGTTCTCCCTTATCAATGGACTTGGAAAGGGGCAGGGAGGAGATGAGGGTGGGAGGATGGGATTGGGAGGGAAGGAGGGAGTGGGATACAGCAGGGATACAAAGTTAATGAACTGTAACTGTTAAAAAAATAAAAATTTAAAAAAAAAAACTCAAGTGACAACACATGCTGGAGAGGTTGTGGAGAAAGGGGAACCTACTCCACTGCTGGTGGGAATGTAAACTTGTACAACCACTCTGGAAATTAATCCGACGCTTCCTCAGACAATTAGGAATAGCGCTTCCTCAAGATCCAGCTATATCACTCCTAGGCATATACCCAAAAGATGCTCAAGTATTACAACAAGGATATTTGCTCAACCATGTTTGTAGCAGCCTTATTTGTAATAGCCAGAAGCTGGAAACAGCCCAGATGCCCCTCAGTTGAGGAATGGATACAGAAATTGTGGTGCATTTACACAGTGGAATATTACTCAGCAATAAAAAACAAGGAAATCATGAAATTTGCAGGCAAATGGGGGGGGGGGAATTCGAAAAGATCATCCTGAGTGAGGTATCCCAGAAGCAGAAAGACATACAGAGTATATACTCACTCATAAGTGGTATTAGATATATTGATATAGGATAAACATACTAAAATCTATACACCTAAAGAAACTAATCAAGAAGGAGGACTCCGGCTAAAATGTTCAGTCCCCATTCAGAAAGTCAGAGAGGATGGACTTCAGAAGAGGAAGAAAACAGGGAACAGGACAGGAGCCTACCACAGAGGGCTTCTGAAAGGCTCTACCCTGCAGGGTATCCAGGCAGATGCTGAGACTCATAGCCAAACTTTGGGCAGAGTGCAGGGAATCTTATAAAAGAAGGGGGAGATAGAAAGACCTGGAGAGGACAGGAGCTCCACAAGGAGAGCAACAGAACCAAAAACTCTGGGCCCAGGGGTCTTTTCTGAGACTGATACTCCAACCAAGGACCATTGATGGAGATAACCTACAACCCCTGCACAGATGTGGCCCATGGCAGTTCAGTGTCCAAGTGGGTCACTTAGTAATGGGAACAGGGACTATCTCTGGCATAGACTCATGGGCTGGCTCTTTGATCACCTCACCCTGACGGGGGCCTTACCAGACCACAGAGGAGGACATTGCAACCAGTCCTGATGAGACCTGATAGACTAGGATCAGAAGGAAGGGGAGGAGGACCTCCCCAATCAGTGGACTTAGGAAGGGACATGGGTAGAGAAGGGAGAAGGAGGGTGGGGCCGGGAGAGGAAGGGGGAGAGAGCTACAGGGGGATACAAAGTGAATAAACTGTAATTCATAAAAATTAAAATTAAAAAATGTCTGAAAAAAAGAATCTGCTTTGATAGGATACATAGCCACCTCAGCCATTTGTCCTGAGTTGGAAACCTAACATTTCAGCCCTTTTTTATGGTAATGTAGCCTTTTCTATAACTACTTCCAGCTAAAATTGGGGTATCATTGCCAGGGTTCATGGTTCCTGAAATGAAGACCAAAAGATGGGCTGGGGGACATCTGTTTTGCTTGATGCTCTCACTGCCCAGGGTCTGTGGGAACACACATACATACCACAAACATATACATACACACCGCACATATACAAACATACATACACCATATACACACACGTATAGGCCCTTTATAGACACGCATCACACGCATGCCCCCATACACACACACACACACACACACACACAAATAAATGTTAACATTTAAACATACCCACCTCTCAGAGACTGTGAGC
>NW_026588111.1:0-1837 GCF_907164565.1 Psammomys obesus | reverse complement strand
GGCTGTCACTATCAGTCCCAGTAACTCCTTGTTGGCAAAATTTAAACATAAACTAAAAGAATACATGATCCGTTCTTATTTCTGTATTTGGTCTTTCAATTTGTCCTTCAGTAGTACCTTAATATTCTATGTTGGTGCTTATATCAATATGAATGCAACCAACCAGATGAAGGTCACTAAATCCTGCTCACTTTTCCCCATGAATTACATCATCTGGGGATTGATTTTAACACTGACAACCTCCAGAGATGTGTTTCTTGTAGGAGTCATGCTTACCACAAGTGCATACATGGTGATTATATTGTTCAGACATCAGAGGCAATGCAAGCATCTTCATAGCATCAACCAACTGAGAGTGTCCCCTGAGAAAAGGGCCACCCAGAACATCTTGCTGCTGGTGATTTTCTTTGTGATCCTGTACTGGGTCGATTTCATTATCTCAACTACCTCATTCCAGTTATGGAAATATGACCCCTTCATCCTGACTGTTCAGAAGTTTGTGATAAATGCCTATCCCACAATAACTCCTTTGGTACAAATCAGTTGTGATAAGAGACTAATTGATGTGCTTAAAATCTTGCAATCAAAATGTCAGCAGATGTTTTAAAAAGATGCTTTTTTTTCCTTTTTTTTTTTTTAAAAGGTGATTCATTCTGTTTGCCCTTTGAGTGAAGTTTCAGCCTCTTTCCTAATTTCCACCTTGTTGTTTAGCTTTCTCAGGACTATAGATTTTAGTATGTTTATCCTGTATTATATGTCTAATATCTACTTATAAGTGAGTATATACTATATGTGTCTTTCTGCTTCTGGGATAGCTCACTCGAGATGATCCTTTCTAGTTCCCACCATTTGCCTGTAAATTTTGAGATTTCCTTGTTTTTAATTGCTTAGTAGTATTCCAGAAGGGAAAACAAAATAGACATCGGCAGTAGGAGAAGACAAGGAACAGGACCAAAAGCCTTCAGGGACCAAAGGGGCCTTTGAAAGACTCTACTCACCAGGATATTGGAGATGCTGAGACTCATAGCCAAAATATGGACAGAATGCAGGGAATCTTCTAAAAGAAGAGATGACAGAAAGACCTGGAGAGGGCAGGAGCTCCACAAGGAGACCAACAGAGCCAAAACACCTGGGCCCAGGGCATCCTGCAAAGACCAATGCTCCAACCAAGGACCATGCATGGAGATGACCTAGAATCCCTGCTCAGAGGAAGCCCATAGGGTGCTCATTTCCAAGTGGGTCTTCTAGTAAGGGGAGCAAGGGCTGTCTCTGACATTAACTCAGTGGCCTGCTCTTTGATCACCTCTCCCTGGAGGGTGCAGCCTTGCTATGCCACAGAGGAAGATGATGCATCCCCGATAGGGTAGGATCAGATAGAAGGGGAGGAGGACCTTCCCTATCAGTGAATTAGGGAAGGTGCATAGAAAGAGAGGAAGGAAGGTGGGTGGGACTGGGAGGAAATGAGGGAGGGGGCCACAGCTGGAATACAAAGCGAATAAATTGTAATAAACAAATAAATTTAAAAAATATTTAAAAAGTGATTTATTAACTTCTATTTATATGTGCAAGTGCCATTATTAGTTGGGTTGGTGTTTAACTTTTTTTTTTTCCTTAGGTAGTATGTTTATAATAATAAGTGTTTGTATGATCAGATTAAAGCTGAAGGTAATGTCAGGACAGGAAAGTATAAGTAATTTTGGAAAAAAATGGCAAGGATCTTTGTTGAGGGAGGTATTATCACAAGTCATAAGTTGTATTATAGCTTATTTGGTTAACAACAGTGGAGAATTTAGGTTTAGGAAGAAAGTGGGGTGCAGCATGTTGAGATGAAAGTACG
>NW_026588110.1:362-2425 GCF_907164565.1 Psammomys obesus | reverse complement strand
ATGATTCTATAACCACTCTGAAACCAGGGTTTGTCGGTGAGGTGTGCGTCTGTTGTAGGACCCAATGTCAGAACTTACAATGCTGCAGTGGGGGCATTAAGGTTATTTTTTCAAATAGCAAATCAGATAGTTGTGGGTTTGAAACCTTTTACTCCTTTTCACACAAATTTAGGTTGTCAACTCTACATTACAGACAGCCTATTTATCAAAGATGAATGATTCACATGGACCTTGTAATGTTAACCTAAGTTGTTCAATATCAAATAGTAACTACAGTTTCATGATGTGATAAAAAATTGAAGACCCCGGCAGTATTTTCCAGAAGCCTTATGCTAGGTAAAAGAGATACTAAATGGTTCTTACCTTCTATTAGCCTCTCTTCCTTCCCCTGAAAATTTACAAGGTAGCTTGAAGAGATAACTGAGTTAGATTAAGACACAAGCCCAAATAAAAAGGACTAGATAAAAAGCTTATTGTGACAACTGGAAAGGTAGATGGACAATGGGAGTAGAGACAAGGTGCAGGTCAGAAAAGCAAATCAGACAGAATCAGAGAAGTACTAAGATAACACAAACCAGATATCTTTTTTTTTTTTCTGTTGTAAAAGAAGAATGGGACGTGTGTAAGAGTGTCTTTGGCAGTGTTAGGGATATTATTTGTGTTCCTGGATGACTGAAGACTTTTGAGTTTCTCTGGGTTATAATGGGTAATGCTGGGTTTTAATGTTTTCTGAGCTGCTACTGCTGCCCTGTTTATCCAAGATAATTGAAGAAAATCTCATGGTCAAAAGACAGAAGACTCAGCTTCAACAACACAGCACAAATTTTGGAATCAGAAATTTGTGAGGGTTGTCAGAAAAGAGGTGACTGCATTAACCCACTATGAATACTATTCCAAAAAGCACATAGATTTCCTTGTAAAGAAAGCTTTGGAGGCCTTTAAACAGATCTTAAGAAACCTTAGTGGCTGCTGTGTCAGTTCTCAAAGACTTGACATTCCAGTTCACAGGCCAGTTCTAGATAGCCATTAGCATGACTTATTTAAAAAAAAACAAGGTCTTTTTCAAAATTATGACATTTAATTCTACTTCCTATGGCTTCAAACCAGGGAGCCAAATAAATTGTACTCCAAAATTTCAACTGAAAACGGTTTTGATAAAAAAGCTAGTTTTAACAATGCTGTAGATCCAAAATAAGAGAATCTTTGCCCTCTGAAAATGTTTTTAAATGTAAGAAGCTTGATGAAGTTGGAAGAGGCTTACCCTCTGTCACATGCACTTTTATGATCCAGCTGTTTTGACTCACACTCCAGCTGTCTGCCCAGTAGTGTTCACCCTTCTGGGTATTTTATGGCTGTACTGCCTTTCTGGTCACAGCAGACTTCCTCACGTCACCCGCAAGTCTTATATTAACTGACACTAGGCAAAAGACAGAAAAATCAAATCAATAAAATGAAAAAAAAAGTAAAAAAGCAAACTGCCTATCCAAATCCCAAAGCTGTTATGAGGCAAAGGAATGAACTGAAATCACATCCCTGACACTCTCATGATATGCTGATTTTCCCTCTTATGCCTATAAGTTAAAATGGTTTCTAGTACAGCTCTGTATTTGTTTCATGTTGAAATAATCTCCATTCAGAAAATTAAGAGATAGAGACATAAAAGATGGGAACCAACAATTGGCTTGCTTGCTCTATTAGTCAAATTCTTTCATATTACCTTGGGTTTTTTTGTTGTTTTATTTGGGAGGGGGATTGTTGTTCTCACATCACTCACTCTCTTTGTGTGGAGTTTTCAAGTTATATACAACAGATAACCCCAGCCTATGCAAATGTTCAGTCTGCTAAAACAAAATACAATTAAATATAAATTATTATTTTTTTATCCACTTCATAAAAATAATTGCTTGGGAAACATTTTGGAAACTTGGTAAGCACTATCTTTGGACCAAAAGCAGAACTGTAGATAATCAGCTGGGGAAAAGAGAGAGCAACAATCAGTTTTCTTAAGTTTCCAGATTGTTCATTCTCAGCTTAACAGCTTCACACACACTTTCTCTCTCTCT
>NW_026588110.1:0-262 GCF_907164565.1 Psammomys obesus | reverse complement strand
TCATTTTAGGGTTGGAACTATAAAATATCTAATGTTTATTTTCTATCCAGTTTTGGATTTGCAATACAATAGTGATCAAAATATGCTAGTTTGCTTGATATATTGCAATATATTTATATAGTTATAATTTGAATGTTTTTGAAATTAGACCATTTATGCCTCAATGATATAATTGCATTTCCATTTCAGTAATTTCCGCATTATTATTTTGTAATTCATTAAATAGTGTTCAAAGATATGGTTTTGTTAGCCTCTATATTAT
>NW_026588109.1:4223-5768 GCF_907164565.1 Psammomys obesus | reverse complement strand
GTGTGTGTGTGTGTGTGTGTGTGTGTGTGTGTGTGTGTGTGTGTGTGTGGTGTGTGTGTGTGTGTGTGTGTGCGCGCGCGCGCCCCCCCCCCGCGTGCGCGCGCCTGGGCGTGCGTCTGTTTGGGGAGCTCACCGGAGAGCCGGGGCCGTCACGTGGGCTCCCCGACTCCGCCGGCTGCCGGGGACAGCCTGTACTACAGCCCGGGTCGCTAAAGGAGCCCGCGCCGGCGGACCTGGGCAGCCCCGCGGCCAGCCCGCCCGCCCGGCGCCCCCTCCCCGCCCGACGCCCCCCGGACGGCAGGGGGCGCAGGTGCCGCCGCGGGCAGGTGGGTGGGTGAGGAGAGGGCCGCCCCAGGCCAGGCCGGGGAGCGGAGGCTGCCGGGGAGACACGGAGCAGCCCGTCCCTAGCGAGCCTCCTCCGGCCTTCCTCCCGCTCTCACGAAAGCTCTTTCTCATCTTCATCCCTGAAACCGTCCTCCCAGGCAGGGGCCCTTCTCCCAGCCACGGGGAAAAAATTGTCTTCACACAGTTGCTACGTCTGGATTTTCTTTCTGTTCGGTGCCACTAGTCCATCCCAATCCCGGCCGTGCAGACAGACAGACACACACACACACACACACACGCACACCGGTGGCTGCCTTCTCAACCATTCCAAATGCAAACCCAGTTATTTTACCGGTTGCTGTAGTAGGCGAAGTCAGTGCTACATCAAACTAGGCTAGGCTGAGAGGACTGGAAAGTGGATTTAGGGGACAATACTGCCCCAGCAGGAAGAAAGGCTCTGGTCTGGTGTTCTGTTGATTTAACCGTTCAAAACGATTTTGTAGCTTCTGCACTGAGCCAGGCCCCTCGAGTCACAATTCTTTAAAGAGGTATATCCTCTTAAGTCTATTATATGTAATAAAAATGAAAATGGGCATAATTTTCTCTCCTCCCCTAGCCAAGGTATTTCAAGACCAAATGTTCGTGTTTCAATAATTAGTTGCTGAAAGTTTTTTTTCCCACTGCAAGATATTCTTTCCTTACTTCTCCTGAATCTTTATAGAGATATTTATAGAAAGTAAAATTCCAATAAAAAGGCATATCTGTGTGCGCTGTTCTTTCCAGTACTTGATTCCTCTCAAAGAAACTTGAAAAACAAAACAAAACAAAAAAACAGAAAACAAAAACCTCTTAGCAGTTCATACTGTTTTCTTTCTAAATCTCCTCTTTCTGAAGCCAGTTTTGTTTTTCCGAGAGCTCACATTTCCTCTTCTAAATTCCCCACGTGAGGCCCAACTCCTCTGTGGAATAAACATTTCCACAGCAACCCAGTGATGTCACAAACCTTGGGCTCATGGTTGCAGAAAGGAAGTAAAGCAAAAAGAAGGGATGGCTCCAGAAAGACAACTCCATTTTTTCCTGCACACAGAATGACTCCCAGTTTTCTGGGTTTGTATACTACATATCTGGCTAAATGCCTGTTTCTCTCTCCTCCTTCTTCTTCTTCTTCTTCTCCTTCTTCTTCTTCTTCTTCTTCTTCTTCTTCTTCTTCTTCTTCTTCTT
>NW_026588109.1:0-4213 GCF_907164565.1 Psammomys obesus | reverse complement strand
TTCTTCTTCTTCTTCTTCTTCTTCTTCTTCTTCTTCTTCTTCTTCTTTTTCTTCTTCTTCTTTTTGTGGCTGACTTTTTACAAGATTGACTTTCTAAGATATGGCTAATGATCTTAAGAAAAAAAAGAAAGAAAGAAAAAGTCAACATCCCATCTTCTGGGTCCATGAAGAATGATGTTTCAAATCACTGGTCCCTAGATAGACTTGGATAGACTGATCATTTAGATTTTTAATAAAGGGAAAAGGATTTTTTTTTTAATGCTGGAAAAAAAACATTAAGAGATGAAATTTGATATAGTAACCTCAGAACCAAGTAATGCTGACTGAGCTTCAAAGTGCGATTGTATTGTTTAAAGTATTTGGCCTATGGGAATTCTATTCAGTTATCTGTGACTGACATCCATGTTGACTGGAGAGCCTTCGTCTGTTGCTCTTTCTCTATTTCCTGGGTATCCTGGCTGAGATGAAGAAGGGAGAATTCATCCTGCCCCTATTTCAGTCTCCATGATGAGGTGCCACCCTACACATTAAATACAGCGGGGCTAGAGAATATAGTTGGGCACAAAGCCAGGAGTTAATATTGGGCCTTACTTCCTGTTCCATTTCCAGGCCACTGGGAGCTACTTCCATCTCTGTCATCACCTCTCCTACTTGTTGAATGAATGGATGTATCCATCACAAAAAATTCTGGAAGGACTCATCTCCATTCTACAGATAGTAAAATGGGCTCAGAGATGTCCTGAGTCATGCAGCGAGGACTTGAGAGGGATCAAATGCAAGGCCTATCAGCTCACCTGCCTCCTCTCCCAGGCATGCATGGCTGCAGGCATCAGTGCACTGGCGATTTTACAGGTGTACACTCACAAATGGAGACAGTGATCCCATCCTTCCCTTTGTCCCCAGTTGATATCAAGTAGACATTTGTCCTGGGCCCCGTTAGTCAGCTGTTGGGGGAGGTGAGTGCTTGATGTCAAGTTTATGATGCAGGATCTTACTCCATGTCCCCAGATAACCTGAAAGTCACTCTGGAGACCGAGCAACTCTCGGTAACCCTCCTGCCTCGAGCCCAAGTGTTGTAATCACACGTTTGAGCCACCATACCTGGTTTTAATTTTGTTTTATACATGGATAAGTAGAGACTCAGTGGGAAACTCTTGCCTCCCCTCCAACCTACACAACTGACTACACAGATGACTTTTCGGCTCAATACTTCTCTTAATCTGAAAGCTGGTCTGCCCCATTGCTGAACACACAGGGAAACACATATGTGGACCCATCAAACATGCCCAGGGCCTGCAGAGGAGAATCCAGAGAGAAGCAGGGAGGCCCAAGTGACAAGAACTTCCTTGGCACACGCAGGGGAACATCTGAGCACGTGACTGTTGGTCTCTAACCATCAACATTTGGCTTCCCTCAAATCTCTAACACTTGACTTTTTAATAGGGACACCCAAAAGAAGGCCACTGAGTCAGCTTCTGACCATCTATCTCCTTTCTCCATCCCACATGGTCCTCTTCTGGGGCAGCCCTGCCACCCTGAAAGAAAGCCCTCCCCCTTGAGGAGGTTTGCTTAGAGCACAGTAATGTGGAGGCTTGGTTGCTAGTTCTCAGCAACATGAAAACAAACCACCTTCCTCCCCCCAACCCCCCCTCCCCCGGGGCCAGAACAGATGGAGCTGGGCCCCTTGGGAAGCCCTGGGAGCAGCAAGCTCACTGAGAAAAGATGGCTCCAGTCACTCCGCCAGCTCCTCACTGTGCAGGAGACAGACACCTGAAGATGGAAACTCACAACAGCAAGCTTCTGGTTTCCAGATCCACGGTGGCTGGTTCTCCCAAGACAAACCACAGTCATCCTCAGCCTGCATTCCTTTATCATACCGCCAAGTCACGACTTGTCGCGCTGAAAAACGCACGAAGTGTTGACTTGCTGTGCTCCCGCTAATGAACCATCGGCCTTAGCTGCATACTCTTACCCCGCTAAGACATAAAGTTAGCAATAATCTCACTTTGGAAGTTGGTTAATAATCCAGGCGATGTCAGGGTGGTTTCCTTGTTTAAAAATGAGTTGCATTAACACTCTCATGCCACTAGGGTGTCGTTTAGGGACTGGCTGCTCTGCTCTGCAGATGCAAGAGGCCAAATTCTTATAAATGTGGATTTTTTTAAAAAAGATAATTTGGGCTAAAACTGCAGATGGGAAGCAGATGTAGTACACAGAGAAATTGAGCACCATTCAGTCCCCTCTTTCATTGAAATCAAAGTCTCCTCCTCTTCTTCCTCTTCCTCCTCCTCTTCTTTTTCCTCCTCCTGCTCCTCTTTCTTCTTGCAACCCAAATAAAGTTCTGGCTTGTCATGGTTGCTCCTGGCAAAGTGAAAGCCAATGTTTTATCCCTATCTGCAAGAAGTTTAAAGTGTCAACAAAAGTCTAGATTACTGTTTGCTTGTTTATTTGTTTGTTTGTCTGTTTTGGGGGGGGTCGTTGCCATTTTTTTTTTCTAGTGGTTTACTCTGATGGTCTCATCAAATTTGTGGAAAGGTGACAGGACAGAAGGAAGGGTGTAACGAAGGGGAGATATATGCTTTATGGGACACACAACAAAGGAAGTAGCACTTAACAGAGAGAAAGCAAGGCAAAAATGAACTCAAAATCACTATGGTAGAAAGGCAGCATTTACAGAATGCTTGTGGCAAATAGATACTAAATAAACTACCCAGCTTGCCCCATTACAAAAGGGTCTGAAGTCAAATTTTTTGACTCGCATTAGAGTACAATCCCCACAGTGATGGATTAAGAGGGTGGAAAATGACTGTGGTGGTGAGGGATAGGGAGGTTGGGAGGTCAGAATTAGTCAAAGATACCACCATGAGTAGTGGAGACTGTACAGGAAGAGGAAGAGGGACCAGGAGAAAGACACTGTTACGCATCCACTGTCTCTCATCACCAGAAGCAGCAGCCTGTCTACCTTGGATTTCCAGAACTGCAAGCCAAAACAAGCCTTTTTGTTGAAACATACCCACTGTGTTATTAGCCAGCAAAAAAAGGCACTGGATTAATATACCAGACATGTTGGGCTTCCTAAGACAAAGACAGAGGTGCCCCTGTTTGGGGAGGCGATCCAAGGAAACAAAGAGACAGATTGAAGCTGCAAGTTTACCTCTAGGCGAGGGGGACTGGGTCTCCTTTGGACTCTCTAGGCGAAGTGTGGAACATATCTCATTGGTATCCTACAGCAGGGGTGGGGGGCTGGGGTACTGAAGCCTAGTTCCCTGGGTGCAAAGCTTTACTTGGCACCACCTGCCCGTGGCCAGGACAGGTGTGGTGGGCTCTGGCAGCAGAGAGAAAGTGCTAGGTGCCAGTTTGGGGTGGGGTAGGGCAATGCGCCTTGTACGTTAAGGGCTGTGAAAATGTGGCTGGGTTAGCAGTAACATCTGGCCCAAATGCTACCTCACATGAGCCTGACGAAATGGGCATGGTCACATCTCCATTTTCCCCAGAAGGATACAATGAGGCTGTGTGGAATGGATCTGCTCTTTCCACTTATGTGGTCCCTGTTCTTCCTTCCAGAACCACTTCCCTTCAGTCTCCATCAGCAGCCTAATAGCCTTCCTCCGTGGATATACCAGGAACCCAATCCAAGCCCACAAAGCTCTGCCTTGGGTTTTGCAGCGGCCACTGGAAAAGGGGTGTTCTTCTGCCAAGAGAGCAGAGGGAGCCTGGAGTTTCTAGGCTGTACTCTCATGAGAAAACAGATAATTGTCAGGGTTTAGGGCAGTTGGATCCAACCCAACCTGAGGCTGTACACTCCCCTAGACTTTCCAGGTGTATAAGCCAAAACATTTCTTTTCTAATTATAAGCCAACTTGAGCTCAATTTATAGAATTAAGCAACTCACACCAGTATCACGCAGCTCGGGAGTGTTATGTAGCATTCAAACTCACATAACCTGACTTCCATATTGACCAGAATCAATGTTCTTAACCACCAAGCCTAGGGTGGCAATTTGCATACAAGACGGCTCAGAGTCACACCATACTTCTCCTGGCCTGTCCCTTTCTTGGAGACTCTTCCCTTTCAAAAGTAATTACCTCTCAGCCTTATCAGAACTCTTTCTTCTATCAGATCATCGAATTCATAGCTCAGTCTTAATCTGCTGGAGGAGAGTCTGTATGTAGGTTTAAACATAAGGAAGGAACTAAGTAAGACCTTTGGTTCT
>NW_026588108.1:0-1189 GCF_907164565.1 Psammomys obesus | reverse complement strand
GGCATAGTTGGTTGTTTCTAAGCCTGATGATTTGAGCTCAATTTCTGGGTAGCCCATATTACTCCTATAAAATTTTTTCTAATATTTCTATACTTGGGCTATTGTATACACAAATTCACACAGCAGCACATACATAAATCATTTTAAAATCTAACTAAGCACCAGTTTTTTCACTGGCCAAAAGACTCTTTGGGTTTCATGTCAAAAACTCATGTGTGAGATGTAAACATATAGTAAACAGCAATAAATTGTCTTCTCACTGGCACATACATACCCAAACATTTTTCAATGGATGAAATTAAAGCAAAGGAGAAAACCTACTTATTGACAACATCAGAAATGATTTGCAAGTGTAAATAAATGTAGATTTTGAAGACTTATTACTGTTCATTAAAAGAAAATTGGTACCTTTGTACATCTTATTTTATCCTTTCATTCCTTGATTTGAGAATAGGATAGGTCATTTAAAAAATATCTTAGCTTGGCTCAGAGGTGGATACCTGTCATCCTAGACCTGGGAGTCCATGGCAAGCTAATCTTTCTGAGATTGTGGTCAGCTTGGTCCACAGAGTGAACTCTCTTTTGTGTTTGTTCGTTCATTTATTTGTTTGTTTTTTTAGACAGAATTTCCTTGTGTAGCCTTGGCTGTCCTAGACTCACTTTGTAGACCTGGCTAGCCTCAAATTCAGGTCTTTTCTTCCCTGAGTGCTGGGATTACAGGTGTGTACCAACATGCCCAGCTCCAAAGATTGAGTTCTAAAACAGGCATGGCTATGTAGAAATATCATGGATTAAATAATCCCCCAGAATGTACTCTGTATCTCAACTTATAGGGTTTTTCCCCTCAGGGATAGTGTCCACAGAGCTGGGTCCTGGTACTGTTCCTGGTCCTGGTCCTCAGAGCCTAGCTATTGGCCCAGATGTGGCCCCAAAAGTCTGCTGTCAAGCATTGGCCCTGTTGGGCTTTCTCTCTGGGACTCAATTTATCCCAGTAGACCCCCTGCACACCAACTGCACACCTGGCAACATCTTCTATAGATGGATGCACATGCCCAACTCGCAGGAAACTCTCGACAAAAACAGGCTCCATACCCCTTGGCTCAGCCAGGATCACAGCCCAGGAATGGCCCCACCCACTGTAGGCAGATGGTGAGGCCCCATCTCCCAATACATCACTTAAGTTGAGTAA
>NW_026588107.1:0-1616 GCF_907164565.1 Psammomys obesus | reverse complement strand
TTTTTGGCTGGTTTCATTTCAGGCTATCATGAAAAGCAAGGCTATAAAAATAAGTACTTAGGTTGAATGAGATTGCTCAGATGGTAAAGGCCACTTCCGACTAAATGAATTTGATCCTTGGGACCCACATAGTACAAGGAGAGAACTAGTTACTGTATATGTCCCTCTGATCTTTAAGCATTCATGTATGTGTCCATACACAGATGTAAACATGTATTTAATCAAACAAGCCAAATCCCATGTTTTTCTTCTCCCCTGCTACTGTGGGGCATAACTAGCAGCAGGAGCTACAGAGCCAGGGGCAGCAGGAACAGCCACAGCCCCACAAGCAGGCACACTGGAAAGCTTGCCAACACCCTGAGCAACGACATCCTCAATGCCTTTTCTATTCAGCTCACTGATGACCTTGTTGAGCCGGTCATCGTCTGTCTCCATGTCCACACTGTCTACTACCGTCTTGATGTCTTTGGCACCAGGAGAGGAGTTGCCCCAAGGGGGGCCAGCAAGTAAGAGGTGATGTAACACATATCGGCAGTGGCAGACAGGCTTCACGCGTGCGAACTCCATACAGTATTTTTATTTTAGTTTCTTAAAAGAAAACTTCATGTTGATTTCTATAGTGTCTGCATCAAGTTATAATCTTACTAGCAATGTATGTTTTTGTTTTTTTTTTCTGCACACGTTTGAGAACATTTACTTTCATCATGATTGTTATTTTGACTGGGGTGAGATGGTGTCTCAAAGAGGGTTCAATTAGCATGTCCCTGAATATATGATGTAAAATGCCTTTTTTTTTTCAAATGCTCATTTCCACTTGTATTCCTTCTTTAGAGAATTGTCTATGCATCTGATTAGCCCGTGTACAGATTGGGTGATTTGGACATTGAGTGTTTATTTTGTACATCTTTATATTTTAGACATTTAATTCCTTATCTTATGTGTAGTGAACAAAGCTTTTTTCTTTATTTTAACAATTGTCTCTTAACTCAGCAGATTCTTTCCTTTGCTGCATAAAATTCTTAATTTCATGTGATCATATTTGCCATTTTCCCTCTTCACCTCCTAAGCTATTGGTGTCCTTTTTAGCAAATGCTTATCTATGCCTATACATTCTTCTCATTTTATTAGTTCTATTAAAATTCCCTGCAATATTATTGGTCATATTGACCTCTTTATCCACTCCTACCAGACCTTTATCCTTTATTTACCTACTCAACTTTGTAACCTCTTTTTTTTCCTGTGAAAACGTTTGAAGTACTGTCTCTATGCATTTACAAAATGATTTCCCAGCCATTTGTATATTGTCTTTTAAGAACTCTCTATTTAGTTACATGCCCCAGTTTTCAACTGGGTTGTCTCTCTTGATTATGTTTAGTTTTCTTTTTTATTTTATTTTAAAGTTATTTTTGGTTTAAATTTTATTTTTAATTCTTTGTATATTCTAGATAATAACTCCTTGTCATGTGTATAGCTGGTAAGAGTTTTCTTATTTTTAGTCTACATCTGCAATCAGATGGTAGTGTCTTATGCAGCTCAGAAACTTTATCATAAGTTCTCATTTGTTAATTGTTGGCCTTAATTACTTGTGCTACCAGGATCATGTTTAGAAGATCTTT
>NW_026588106.1:660-1980 GCF_907164565.1 Psammomys obesus | reverse complement strand
AGGCCTGGCAGGAGCGGGGAGGCCTGGCAGGAGCGGGGAGGCCTGGCAGGAGCGGGGAGGCCTGGCAGGAGCGGGAAGGCCTGACAGGAGCGGGGAGGCCTGGCAGGAGCGGGAAGGCCTGACTGGCAGGAGCGGGGAGGCCTGACTGGCAGGAGCGGGGAGGCCTGACTGGCAGGAGCGGGAAGGCCTGACTGGCAGGAGCGGGAAGGCCTGGCAGGAGCGGGAAGGCCTGACAGGAGCGGGAAGGCCTGGCAGGAGCGGGAAGGCCTGACTGGCAGGAGCGGGAAGGCCTGACTGGCAGGAGCGGGAAGGCCTGGCAGTTTGGAGTGACACAGGCTGTCTGGTGGAACCCGGGGGCCGCTGGTTGCAGCGTCCCTCCGCTCAGGAGGCAGAGCTGGAGCGGGCCCTGCCCCTGCAGCGTCGTCAGTGGCCCGCGTCTCCACCCGCATGCGAGCCGGTCACGAGGAGCCGAGGCCTGAATCGTGCGCCTGCCCTCCCCGGGACTCGGGAGCGCGTCTCCCAGCGCGACAGAGCAGGGCCTGGCGTCCCAGGCCAGCCGGCGCCCCACGGAGAGGCCCGGCTAGGAAAGAGCAGGAGGCGAGCGGAGACAGGCTTCAGCGGCGGGCAGCGGCCGGAGCCTGGCTCAGGGCAGCCTTCGAGCGCTGGCGTGGCCGCGGCCTCTTTCTATAAAGGACGCTGGCTTCCAGGCAGCGCTGGAGGGAGAGGGGCGCCTGGGCTCCGGTAAGGGAGGCGCTGCTACCCAGCCAGCCGGACCGCGCCTCCTCCAGCCCCTCCCCCAGCGCAGCCCCGGCAGGAGCCTCAGATTCCCGGAGGCCTGAGGGGAGGGCCGCAGCCTTGGGGAGCATTTTCAGGACAGGGCTGAGCTGGAGTCACCTCGTGTTCCCTAGTTGCTCTTCTCATCGCTGCGGAAGATGCCTGGAACAGATCTGGGTGTGTGTTTGTTGTCTCAGGGTCTCTCTGTGTGGCCCTGGCTGTCCTGGGCTCACTCTGTGGACCAGGCTGGCCTCGAACTCACAGATCTGCCTGCCTCTGCCTCCTGAGCGCTGGGACTAAAAGCGTCAGCCACCTCCCAGCGTACATGCTTACCTTCATGCTTACCCCTTAAGACCTGTTTAAATATTCCCCCATCTCCTTCTGTGTGTGCCTGTGTGTGCGCCTGTGTGTGCGTGTGTGTGTGTGTGTGTGCCTGTGTGTGTGTGCCTGTGTGTGTGTGTGTGTGCCTGTGTGTGTGTGCGTGTGTGTGCCTGTGTGTGTGTGCGTATGTGTATGCCTGTGCCTGTGTGTGTGTGTGTGTGTGTG
>NW_026588106.1:0-560 GCF_907164565.1 Psammomys obesus | reverse complement strand
TGCCTGTGTGTGTGTGTGCGTATGTGTATGCCTGTGGCTGTGTGTGTGTGTGTATGTGCCTGTGTGTGTGTGTGCGTATGTGTATGCCTGTGTATGTGTGTGTGTGTGTGCCTGTGTGTGTGTGTGCCTGTGTGTGTGTGTGTGCGTATGTGTGTGCCTGTGTGTGTGTGTGTGCGTATGTGTGTGCCTGTGTGTGTGTGTGTGTGTACAGGCACAGTGTGTATGTGGGAGTCAGAGGAGAACTTCCAACACTCAGTTCTCTTCTTCCCTGGTTTGGGCTCTGGGGACTGATGTCAGGTGACCTGGTCTACAAAGCGAGTCCAGGCCAGCCAGGGCAGTTAAAGAGAAACCCCGCCTCAAAGAGACAAACACCCACAACCCCAGCAGCAACAACCACAGCAGCAACCACCGCAGCAGCAACAACCCCAGCAGCAACAACCACAGCAACAACAACCACAGCAGCAACAACCACAACAGCAACAACAACCACAGCAGCAACAACCACAGCAACAACCACCACAGCAGCAACAACCACCACAGCAGCAGCAACCACAACAGCA
>NW_026588105.1:252-1701 GCF_907164565.1 Psammomys obesus | reverse complement strand
TCCCTTCCCATATACTTCATTTCAATTTTTTCCTATTAAGTGTGTAAGTTTGTATAAACATATAAACAATACCTGCTGAGTCCATTTCTGTTGGGTGTGTTTATTGTTGTACTTACCCTTTCCATGTCCTTTCTTCATCCCTTCCTAAATTCGTCCATTCCAATTTTTCCTTATAAGTATGTGAGCAGTTATGTGCAAATTTATGAATTAAACCTGAATCCCTTTCTGTTGGTTCTGTTTATATGGTTTCAAGGCTGAAGACTTTCCATTGGATATGTAATGAGGGAGCTCATCCCTGCTTGAGGCTGATTTCCCCCACTTGCAGGAGTGTTCCATTCAGTAATGACTAACAGGAGTGACCTAAAGTGACCTAAGCTTCCTTGAAAAAGAAACATTAGAAAAGAGAAAGCAGTAAATATGTCAGCAAACAATTGCTGGTGCCATAGCTCTGAATTTTGCACCTGCAGGGAGGACTACAGACTTGGGCCTGGGCTACTAACTGCCTTTCTTTGTTCTAAAGGTCTCCCACTATACTACTGATCATTCACTCCTTGGGTGACCTTGAAACCTTGAAATTCTTGCCTCCTCTTTGTAAGTACCTTGATTACAGACCTGTGTCAATGTACCTGGCTGAGGTGGCTTCAACTTCATTTAGTGATGTAATAGAATGATGTGACGAGAAAGATGAGCAGTTACACTTACCTATATTAAAAACCACTTATCTCTGTGAGCCTCAGTTTCACTCTCTGTAGAATAAGGATAGAAATCTGCCCTAGTCTTAGGTGAGTTATACACTTGATGCTAAAGTAAAGCAATGTTGCTCATAAATGGTAGACAGTGTGTTACACCCAGATCTCGAGTCCCCAAAAGATCTACAGGAATTGACTCCATTGCAAAACACATGAGGGTCTTTTTTATTGTAAATTACAAGCTGCAGCTTGGGCCCACAACATCCACCACCAAAGCGGGGGGAACTGAGCGTGCTGCGCCCAGGTTACTTGGGTGATATACAGATTCTGGTCCCTCCCAGCATGCTCAAGGCAGGGGCAATTCCTGCCTGGCAAGTATCTATTAGTCAAAATGCTACATTTTGAGTTGATTGGCTATAGGAAGGTCCCCAGACCATAATGACCTGGTGTCCCTCCCTAGGGGGATGGCCCAATTTTCTAGCAACTGTTATCTCTACTGGGTGGGAAATGAATGCAGTAAAGCGGTCCTTCCCCTCAGGGTATTACTAGACTTCTCCACCCACATAGTTCAGGCCTTAATAGCTGCTAATTTTTAATCTTTTTTGTCTTTCAAGTGGACTTTAACCAAAAGGGCTACATTAGATGGGAGCCTTCTTCTGTTACTGGAGTTAGGACCACAGCCCTTGTACTAACTACCATAACCAGTCAGGCTCAGCCATTCATCCTCAATAAGCCAATTTAAAAAACTGAATTACCAAGC
>NW_026588105.1:0-242 GCF_907164565.1 Psammomys obesus | reverse complement strand
TTTTGATCAGTGATGAAGTTATAAGGTAATTAATACATCCTTGAGGTCTTACTGAGAGACCAAAAGATTAAAAATCAGGGGCTATTATTAAAGTTTAAGGCCTAATCTAAGGCTATCTGGGTGTAGACTTGTCCAGTAATGCCCTGAAGGGAAGAACTCATCTTCCTGCATTCTTTCCCTGTCCTCTAATTATATAGTTGCTAAGAAACCAGCCATTATGACCAGGCCAGAATTGTTTGTAG
>NW_026588104.1:0-3702 GCF_907164565.1 Psammomys obesus | reverse complement strand
ACCTTTTCCTCTCTATCCCCTTCCCTAGTCCACTGAAAGGAGAGTTGTCCTCCTCTGCCATTTTCCCCTAGCTTATCAAGTCTCATCAGAACTGCCTGAATCCTTTTCCTCTGTGGCCTGGAAAGGCCTCCTTACCAGGGGTCAGTCATTAAGAAGCAGGCAACTGAGTTCATGTCAGAGGTGGCCTCTGCTCCCCTTAGCCAAGGACCCACATGGAGACTGAGCTGCCTTTGTGCTACAAATGAGCAGGGGGTCTAGATCTTCTCCATGCATCACGGTCCTTGGTTGGTGCATCAGTCTCTGCAGACTGATTGATATATTTAATTTTCCAACTGAGAATGCAATTACATAGAAGCATCTGCCCTCCCACTAGTCAGTCAACTTTCCCAAAAACTTGCTTGCAGGTTGGGCCATGAATCTTCCTGAGTGTTTGCTCCTGATGCCTGAGGTCTCACCTGGGAGCCCAAGTCCTTATGACCTTCATCCTACCTTGTCAGTAGTTGACCACACCTTTGCTAACATGGCTGGAATGTTGTTCTGCTGAATCTTTAAGGGAAATTTTCATCATTACCTATCTCTGTTCTGACAGGACCCTCATATCTCCTAAAACACCCAGAATATTGCAACAGCTCTATGGATTATCCCTGACATGCTTATTGTTGTCAAGGGGAATGTTGTTTCTTCCCCATCATCCTGACCTAATTTCCTAGCAACCTTTAGTTTTTATTTTATTATTAGAGACGTTAAAGCCGGGGAGAATAATGCTTAGCTGTGTTTGTAGAGTGAGTCTTCATCTACCGTAGATGAAGTAGTGACAGGATCCTAATGAACCAGAGAGATATGTGGATAGGAAGGAGGAGGTGCTGAAGGCCTTCCCTTGTGTCTCAGGGGAGGCTACTGAAAGGGGCAGTTTGGCTTTGGATGATTTGGGGAAGAGCTAGTTAGGGTTTTGATATGGGATGCTGCAGGGGACCCTAACAGTCCCTTTTCTGGACATTCTGTTGTATTCTAGAGACCTCTCTGCATTCTCTCTGATGTCATCATTGTTGTGGCAACACTAACTACCATTGGTGGCATTTGGTCAGTGCCTATAGGTGTCTCCAGTAGACATGTTTTCTAGGCTGAGGAGACTATTGGGAAGAGCAAAGGGAGATTGTGCTGAGGCCAGAGAAATGCGAAGGAAGCTGGCCTTCGATCTTGGTGTCAAAGAACAAGAAATAAGTGGCTCTCTGGAAGGCACAGTGAGTTGAGGGCAGGGGGTGGTGAGCTTCTCAGAAGAGATAGGGTTTGAGCTAGGCCTTGCAGGAGTGGGGCTCAACAGATGATCACCTCTGGGAAGGAAAGGGACTATCCTGATTCTCTGATTCCTAAAGAGCAGACCCAGGTCAAGGATTTGTGATGGTGATTTTGGCAAGGGGCCAGGAATTGACAAGATTGTAGCTCCATCCTGGGAGACCCTTAATTTCATTCTGAGGGTGGGAGAAGTTCCAGCAGAGAGACTAATGAGGTGTCCCTCTAAGGATAGGATATTGACGCACTCCATTCTCAGCAGATTTCTGTAGGCTCCTTAGGTATCTGATACCAATAACAGGGAGGAATACTCTCCTGTGCATGTGCCAAGTTCTCAGACATTCAGACGCATTGGGCTTAGACACATACATGATCAGGGCTTGGTGCTGTTAATAATGAAGCACTCCAGGTCTTGCCTGTATCCCCTTTAGATATCAGCAGACATTCCCCTCTAAATCTGTGTGTCTGGGCTAGCTATGCCCTGAAGGGCCATGAGATTGTAGTACTTAATGAGGCAAAAGTCTAGCCAGGGTGGTTAGGGGCAGAGCATGGACAATGGACTCCAGCTTGAGGATAACTTTCTGCTCTTTCAGGACTTCACTGGGTCTCTGGTAATCCCTCTCAGTCAGGCTTGTTTTTGAGACTCAGCATGATGGTCTCTCCTGTCCCTGTGCTATTCACATGTGGAAGTTCATTTGTGTTTATCTACCTATAGGCTCTACTGGAAAGGCATCCAAAATCAATGAGCAGAAGATGACAAAGTTGGAGGAAATGGTATTTCAGCTAAAGAAAATGACCTGTGAGAGGGATGAACTGTGTGGAATCCTGGCCAATTGTGCTGATAAGGATTTGAACATCAGGTAGTCATTATGCCCAGCTCACTGCTGACTGTCTTGACCCCTATGTGTCAACCACATCTTTCCTTCCATCACAGGAGGCTGTACCTCCAAGGTGTCCTCATGCCCAAACTAATTTTCCTGAGTGCATCTGAAAATCAGACCTAGAAGCCTGGGTAGGAGTAAGATGGGGGCATAGGCATAGACTATTCTGCTTCCTCCAGATGAAAAGCAGATCCTATGGCATGAATCACAGTGTGGGGATAGTGCAATAGTGTGTGAGCTATCAGGTGTTGGCTTTTTGGAAGATGCTGTGAGTTTATGGTGAGACTTTGCACCTGACCAGCAGATACATGGGGACTGGTTTCTCTTGCCAGGAGCTGGAGGAGCCTGGTCCCACTTGGTGCATCTCAAGGTGTGACAGTGAGGCCTGGAGCTCATCACTGTTCCTTTCTGATCCTGTTCATTGTACTCTGAGACAATGCCACCTCCCTGAATCTGGTATCCTGTGAGTGAGTGTGTGTGTTTGTGCATGTGTTTTTTAGCATATTCCCGAAGGCACATGCATACATGAGTGTTGTCTACTGTGTGCACTCCCTCCAGATGCTGGAAGTTTTGGGTAGGTGATGGGGCCTGAGAATTTACCTGTCTCATAGTTTTAGGGGATGCCATTGCTAAAGCCTGGGTGCCTCACTTTGGGCAGCACAGGACTTGGCCCTTGTCCTCACTTGGTGGACCATCAGAATCTCCTTGGAAATTAATCCTCTTTCCTGGAAATTAATCCTCTTTCCTGGAAGCATTTATGATGTACTCTAGGCATTTGTTGTAGCAATAGGAACCCAGCATTGAGATTCCCTGCTATGAAAACAGAAGAATTGTCATCACGGTTTTCTGGGAGGCCAAGGTCTGTGGCATGGACTTTTGAAAGTTCTAGGAAGCTGATCTCTTGCTTCAGGGCCAACAGGGTAGTTCATGCAACTCAACTTTTGATATCCCTACCTCTGCTGGCATGAGGCCAGGATATTAAGTTCATTAAGCACCTTAAAGTCCTAGTGTTTAGGAGTTGGGATATAGCATCTCCTGGGCTGAGAATAAAGGATGCAGCCTAAATTCATGTGATCCATGCGACCTGTATTCATAGGTTTCTTTGCTTCCGGGGCCCATACTTTAAAACAGGTTCTATTTTGACTTCATACCGCTGAATATAGAACATCGGCAGGTGATGGCAGACATGAAGAAATTGGCCCAGGAGTTAAGAGAGGCCTTGGAGAGGTACAAGGTGCTGACTAAGGAGACTGAATTCTACAGGTGAGTGAGTGACTTGGCTGGGACCCCAGCAATTTGCAGGGACTGTATCTGCCCTTCTTTGTTTACAATCCAAAGTGAGGGCTCTGGTTCTAGCCTGCTCATTTCTCAGCAAGCAGCCTGCCTGTGGTTCTGGGACTTGACCCTCTTGGACCCAGTTTTTTTTATGGTGGGAAGAGATTATGAGCCCCCCCCCAACACTGTCCTGCCATCCTTAAGAGCTACTAGATAGAAAAAAATACTTGCACCATGAAATGGTTTTCCTCTTGGG
>NW_026588103.1:0-2283 GCF_907164565.1 Psammomys obesus | reverse complement strand
TTTATTCCCACACAGGTGTTATTAGATTTCTACCTGTGTGAAATGGAAAACTCTTTAGTTGTTTAAGAATGTAGTATTGGTACGTTTTTTTTTTTTTTTGCTTCCATTCTAACTCACCTCATCTCATGGAATTTGCTTGATATTAGAACTTTTCCTTAGATATTCTTGTTTTTTTTTAATTCATACACTGCAATGTAATATAATTATTGCACACTCAAAATAAAAGCCCTACTTCAACTTCCAACTATGTATATGATGAATTAAAGAAGAATTTCTCCATAGGTTTGAGGTTAATTACATATCTCACAATCAAGAATTGAGAAACAGTAAGCAACTAGAAATATCAAAATAGGAAACAGAAAAGCTAGCAAATATCCCAAGAAACAAATTCCCCATCATAACTCATTTAAATTTATTTAGGTATTCTAAAAGTGATATAAGAATTTTAAACTTTGAGAAGCCTTTACCCTAGCTTTGACTTACAGATTTGTACCTTCCTTGTGCGTCTCTCTTTCTACATCCCTCTTATTTTTGTCATTTTAATGAGCTCTTGTAATTTCCAGTTCTAAAATTATATTAAATTGGAGAAGAAAATCTATATTAAACTATAGGTTATAGTTTATTACTTTAAAGACAGTGATTTATACCAATTTTTTTTTTGCTTCTTTTCTTCAAGTATTACTACACTTGCCTCTTTATAGTTCCAGGAGGTAGCTATGTATGACAGTACATCGATAAATGCCTACATTATGGATGAATTTTGAAACAAAATTTCAACTCAAATATTTGAATGATGCGATTATCCTTTAATTCCAAATTAATTGTTAGTAACTCTGCTTCTTTTTTACAGGAGAGGATGTTTAAATTTTACCAAATGAAATACATTTTTCAAATACTGGAAAAAATGAGATGCTTGCGAAAGCGTTCTACAGTGTCGTTCTTGGGCGGTCTTGTCGTTTTCCTTCTATTCATGAACTTGTACATTGAAGATAGCTATGTTCTGGTAAGTCTTGGAGACATTATTTTTAGTTCAAAATATATCTTCAGTAAACTTAGTGTCAGGCTAGTTGTACACCAATCTTCTTGGAGCAGAATTTTCTGTGCATATTTTTTATATGAATACTTTTAGCTGTACATTGTCAATAGTATATTTGTTTGATTCTGGTTTGTTTTTCTCTCTTAAATACTATATGGTGGCTGATATGTGTATGAGTATATATATATATATATATATATATATATATATAACATATGTACATTTCAATATTATATGCTCTTATAATATGTATTATATAATAGTGACAGTATATACTAATTTTATACATATATGAAATTATTGAGATTGTTGGTGTTTAATGTAAAACATACACAGCAAATAAATTTTGCTCAATAACATTATACCTAAATTTCCTATTTTATACATTATTGTTGAAATCTTCAGATTATGACTCATTTTGCCTTTCACCTCTGTTAATATTTAAACTTTATTTTCTTACATTTCTTAATATTTAAAAGATTATATAAATATCTTCTCTAGGTCTGTAGATGGCTTTCTTATATTATATGGCTAATATCCGCTTATAAGTGAGTGTATACCATGCACTAAGGAGGACCCTAGGGAGGATGGTTAAATCTCATTCAGAATGGCAAACAGGATAAACACCAGAATTGGAGAAGGAGAGAAAAACAGGATCTGAGCCTACTACAGAGGGTCCTCTGATAGGATATACCCAACAGGGGATCAAAGCAGATGCTGAGACTCAAGACCAAACTTTGGGCAGAGCACAGGGAATCTCAGGGGAAGAAGAGTGGAGTCTGATAGAAGGTTATGGAGGGGACAGGAGCCCCGCAAAGAGACCAACAAAGCTAAAGGATCAGAGCCCAGGGGTTCCTGCAGGGACTGATGCAGCAATGGAGAAACAGACCCCCTGCTCAGATGTGGCCTACTGACAGCTCAGTCCCTATGAGAATCTCAGAGTGAGGAGAGCAGGGGCTGACTCTATTATGACCTCAGTTAACTGCTCTTTGATCACTTGCTCCTGGTGAAGCAGCCCTGCCAGGCCAGTGAGGAAGAGGATCCAGGCAGTTCTGATGAGACTTAAAAAGCTATGGGCAGGCTGCAACGGTGGAGAACTCCCCATTTCAGTGGACTAGGGGAAGGGGAAGGGGAGAAGAGGGAGAGAGGCTGACACTGAGGGGAGTTGATGGAGGGCTCTTCAATCGGAATATATAATGTATAAACTGTGAAAACAAATTTTCAAATACATCAAAAAGATTAAATAA
>NW_026588102.1:2473-3481 GCF_907164565.1 Psammomys obesus | reverse complement strand
GGGGGCTCACTGGGACAGTGGGGCCGGCGGGGGCTCAAAGGGCGGAGGTGCTTGCTCACGCCTCAGCCCTAGCTGGAAGCCAGGCCCTGTGCGGGAAGGAGGGTGCTCTCTGGCTGTTTGCCACTCGCACACACGCTAACACACGAGTAAACAGGGACGTGCAGCCAAGCCCAGCTCCTGCCTTTGTGAACAGAGGGGAGGAGGACGCGCCTCGGCCTTCATCACCAGGAGAGGAGCCGGGCCGTAGTGACCGAGGGCCCCACAGCTGTCCTGGAGACGGGGGAGGGGTGGAGGTGGGCTGGCGGGCTCACCCTGTGCCGGGCCACACTGGCCTGGAGCTCCCGGACCCTGGGCTCCGGAGCACTGCCCTCGGGCCTGGCCTGCTCCTCGTCCACGTGGCTCTCGCGCTCCAGCTGCTGGAACTCCAGGTCCTCGAAGGTGCGCTGGGCGGCGTCCAGCTGCTCTCTGATCTGCGGGTGCGACACAGGGACTCACGCCGGACCCCGGACCCGGGGAGGAAGGGGGATGCGGGGCTCTGAGGGAGAATGCTGGGTCAGAAAGCCTGGGGCCTGGACTCCTGGGCTCCAGGGGGGACAGAGCCTAGAACCCCACTACTGAGGGGGGCGAAGCCCAGAACCCCACTCCTGAGGGAAGAGATCCAGGCCAGGACTTTGGGTCCTAATGACAGACATGGAACCGTTTCTAAGGTCAAAGCCCTCACCTCCTGTACCCCTTGCAAGAGCCTCTCCCTCTGGTCCTCTGGCTGGGAGTCAAGCTGCCCTTGGGCCTCCCTGAGTTGCTGGCGAAGACTTTCCACGAGATCACGCTCCTGGCTCAGCTGCCTCTGCTCCTGAGAACGAGCAGGCTGTGGGCAAAACTCAGACAAGGAAACAACCCAACCAGGCTCTACCCCTGAGCCGCACCCCTCACTGGGGGACTCTAGGCAGGGGCTCTACCCCTGAGCACACCCCAGCCCCTCACTGGGTTTTTCTAGGCAGGGGCTCTACC
>NW_026588102.1:0-2463 GCF_907164565.1 Psammomys obesus | reverse complement strand
AGCACACCCCAGCCCCTCACTGGGTTTTTCTAGGCAGGGGCTCTACCACTGAGCCACACCCAAGCCTCTCACTGGGGGATTGTAGGCAGGGGCTCTCTACTGAATTACTTCTGATGCAGTAGTCACTCAACAGAGAGCAGAAACCAAGCAATATTTAAAGCCAATGAGATACAGGGAACTGCAAGGACATTTTGGGCACAAGCATAGAAAAGTCCAAGAAACTTTGGAGGCAAATGGTGGCCTGTGTGGGAGGCTGTGGCCGCGGGAAGTTAGAAGGGGCTGAGCCGGGTGAAATGAGAGTGTAGTATTTACAGTTCATGCTTAGTTTGGTGGAACTTCATCGTCGGGGTTACTGTGGGGCCATGGGAAGGCTCGAGCAGAAGGGCTCAGAAGGGCTTTCAGCAGTGAAGGTGTCTGAGAGTTTAGAAGTAAAGACGTAAAGAGGATGGGAAGGAGGGAGCATGAGGCTGGTCCCAGGGTGAGGTGCGGGGCACGGAGCGCTGGCCCAGGAGTAGGGGCTGCTGAAAAAGGGCTCTCAGGATGGCTCTGGGTATGGTAGGTGAGGGACAGACACAGGCTGAGGAAAAGGGGCTCCAACCTGGACCCCTGGTCTGAGGGAGGAAAGGATCAGGGTGTAAGAAAAGAAATGAGTACAATGCGAATCCTAGACAAGCAGACGCAGCCCTGGAGAGAAATGGGGGCTCAGACTCTAAGGCCAGGACGCTGCTCTTGGACAAACAGTCCCAGCTGACAGTGCCCAGTGCTGACTGGTCCGAACTGTGACCTGGACGGATGTTAACGCCTTTAGAGAGCAGGTGACGCGCTGAGGCCGGCACACCTGGAGCTGACGGCCTTGGACTCCCTGAAAGATGAAAAGCTTGCCCAGCGGCCATGTGCGCACAGAGACCAGAGAGCTCTGACTGCGCACGCGCATGCTCAGCCACATCCCGCTACACACGGGAGACCCAGATCCCTGCCAGGGGCCAGGGCACGGCCGCCATCCCTGCACGTGGGCCGGGAGGGGGATCAGGAACTCAAAGCCATCCTCAAATACACAGCAAGTTCAGCACCACTCAGGGCTACGGATCCTGGGCAGGTGGAGGAGGGACAGGAGGAGGGGGGAGAGGAGGACGGCGAGTGAGGCAGAGCCAGCTGCTTTTGCTATAAGAATAACACATCGTTCAGTGGGGCTTCAAGCTGCATGCCTGAAATCCCAGGACTTGGGAGATGGAAGCAGGAAAGTCAGGATTCAAAGTCACCTTCAGCTACATAATGAGTTCAAGCCCAGCCTGGGCTATCTGAGATACTCAAGAAAAACAAAACGATGGTGCTGTTAGGTTAGGTTAGGAGGTTAGGAGTGTGCAGTGAAGAGCCTTAACTCCAGCTTCAGGGGCCTTGCCTCCCTCTTCCGGCTTCTGAGGTCACCCACAGGCATGTCACACACACACACACACACACACACACACTTTCTCATTTTTTTCAGTAGCCCTGCTAAAAGATGTACAGGCTGAGCTGCAGAGACGGCTCAGAGGTTAGAGCACCGGCTGCTCTTCCAGAGGTCCTGAGTTCAATTCCAGGCACCCACATGGCGGCTCCCAACCATTGGTTCCCTCTTCTGTTGAGCAGGTCTACATGCAGGCAAGACACTGTACACGCAATAAATGAATCTTTTTGAAAACGTACAGGCACGTTGACGTCTGCACTGAGCATTTAAAACTTGGGACAGGCTGGGATCTGCCTCACTTTGCCTAGAGTCCCCCAGGGAGGGGCTGGGGCGTGGCTCGGCAGCCTCACCCAGGTGCACTGATTTAGATTCTTAGTACGGGTCCAGGGATATTGAGTCAGGGAAGAATTGGGGAAGAGGAAAGAAGGAAATGAAATGAATCATCACTGAAACCGGGGAGCAGAAGACACCTGTCCAATTAAGCATTCAGTTTTTGAGGGCTTGAAATGTTTCCAATTTTTCCCACACTTTATGCTTTTAAAGTCTGCAATTCGAGAGACGGCAAGAAAGAGCTCACTAGCCAGGCATCCAGATCAGGCAGGGAAAGAGAGGAACGCGGGTCGGGAACCCAGCCTCCCGCCTGAAGAACAGGGGCCACCATTAGGCCGGAACACGCTGTTCCAGCGCGGCGGGGTCGCCGTCGCACCAACCTGTTCCCGCAGCTCCTGGCTGCTGCGGGGCTCCGCCTGCTCGCCCAGCAGCTCCCGCAGCTGCTCCTCCTCGCGCCGAGCGGCCACCCTTTCCCCCGCCAGCTCCCCCCGGAGCAGGGCCACCTCCACCTCCATCTGCAAGAGAAAAGCAAGAGTTTGGGTGCAGCCGCCTGCGGGTACGGGGCTGGGGGCTGGGGACGGGGCTGGGGCTGGAGGGGCGGGGCTGAGGGCGAGAGGGGCGGGGCTGGGGGGGCTGAGGGCCGGGGCTGAGGGCTGGGGACGGGGCTGGGGGCTGGAGGGGCGGGGCTG
>NW_026588101.1:0-6478 GCF_907164565.1 Psammomys obesus | reverse complement strand
AACAAACAGCCTACATGCACATGGAAAGTGAACAACCTGTTACTCAACGACAGCTGGGTTAAGGAAGAAACCCATGCAAGCTCTAACAATCCTCCAAGACCTCAGTATAAACTAATTCCACCATACTGTGGGGCTATCTACTGAGACTGCACTCCTTAAGAAAACTGACTCTTTCCTAGTAGCCACAAATAACTCCTAAGTAAAGGGTGGGACCTTGAGAGGCTCTCCCTCTGTTTTTAATATTATTTAACCATATTCTGAAAATGTATGGCAGATAAAATTCGATGTTGATATTGGAGAAGGAAATAGTAAGTCCAAAAGATAGGGGCATCCTTGTGTTTTTACACATCTTCTGTATGGTGAGCAAAGGCCTTGTAGATTAGAGACAGCTTCTTTGTAGAGTTAAAGAGACTTGAAAATAGATCTTCTCAGAGCAATGTTTACATTAAGGGTAGTAGTAACTCTGAAGACCCCCTTTTCCTTACAGATGACATTTGTTTCATAAAACATCAATTTTTGGAGGGGAAAATTGGCAAATGCACCCATATGAGAGAGTTCCTGAAAATGTCACACCGGAAAGCAAACTACACAAAGTTAGAAATGAAGACTCAATTCATACTGACTTCCTCAACCTACACCAGACTTTGGGGAACCTAATGCCAAGTGGTTCATTGTCAGCATATTTAAAACACAGTACAAATTAGGGAAAGGTTTCAGGCAACAACCAGTCCATCAGTCAAATTCCAGGTGCATAATAAAACTTAAAGTATGACTACATAGAAACTCTTACAAAGTAAATGTGACTGTGGGGGTGGGTTCAATAGTTAAAGGACTAGAAGGGGGAGATAGAAAGAACTGGACAGGACATGAGCTCCACAAGGAGAGCAACAGAACCAAAAAAATCTTGGGTCTTTTCTGAGACTGATAATCTAACCAAGGACCATTCATGGCGATAACCTAGAATCCCTGCACAGATGTAGCCCATGGCAGTTCAGTGTCCAAGTGGGTTCCCTAGTAATGGGAACAGGGACTATCTCTGACATGAACTGATTGGCCTGCTCTTTGATCACCTCCCCTTCAGGGGGTGTGCAGTCTTACCATGCCACAGAGGAAGACAATGCAGCCATTCTTGATAAGATGTGATAGACTAGGATCAGAAGGAAAGAAAGGAGGACCTCCCCATCAGTGGACTGGGGGAAGGGCACAGGTGGAGAAGAGGAAGGGAAGGTGGGTTTGGGAGGGGAGGAGAGAGGGAGCTACAGGTGAGATACAAAGTGAATAAACTGTAATTATTAAAAATTAAAAAAATTAATATGAAATTCTCAAAATAAAAAGAAGGCAAGGGGGTAAGAGAGAGACAAATCGAAGGGTTGATCTTTTTAAGGAGCAACTTAACCACGCCTGCCATGTGTGGCTACCTGGTGGGTGACACATTATGACATCATACCTTGCTAGGCAACCCAGAAGCAGGCTGCCTAAATACTAACATTCCTCTCCTTTTCTATAATTAAAAAAATGAGGAGCTTGGGTTGCTTCTCATGTAAGGCAAGTTAAAGTATAAAAATGTAGGTTCATTGGAAGCAGCTCTAAGTTACCATACAAGGGGGTAAGAGAGAGAAAGAAAAAAAATAATATCAACAAAATGTCCAGATTACATGGTCAAGAGGCAGCCTTTGCTTGGAGGTAAGAAGTTGTACAGTGGCCTTTTGGGATCTACAAGAGATGGCAGTTTTGCCGCTCTGAAAACATTGGGACAGAAACAAAGTAGTAAAAGCAGCTGGCAGTGGGGGAAAGCACAGTGGTTTTTTGTTTGTTTTGTTTTTTAATAACCAAGGTGACTGCCAATCATGTAACTGCCCTAAGTTAAGATGGTGGTGAAACCATGTGCTTGCCTTTAGTGGAGATGGCAATGAAGCTGTGGCTCTACCCTACTTATCCCAAAATCAACGTGGTGGTTAGCCATGTGTGGTGCATGGCCATAGCCATAACGAGACCAGGTGCTTGCTGATGGGATGTCTGTCCTAGCCAGGTTTGAAATTCTCTGTGTGCGCATGGCATGGCTGATCGGAAGTCTATACAACTGAAAACCCTCCTTTGCAAGCTAGCTTCTCATGGCAGACAGTCTGTGTGAGATTTAAAACTTCGCCTGCCAGGATACAGCCCATGGTAGCTCAGTATCCAAGTGGGTTCTCTAGTAAGGGGAACAGGGACTATTTATGACATGAACTCAATGGCAAGCTTTTGACCACACCCCCGCTCCCCCAGGGAGGAGCAGCCTTGCTAGGCTACAGCCAATCTTGAAGAGACCTGATAAGCTAGGGTCAGATGGAAGGGGAGGAGGTCCTACCTATCAGTGGACTTGGAAAGGGGCAGGGAGACGATGAGGGAGGAAGGGTGGGATTGGGAGGGAATGAGGGAAGGGGCTACAACTGGGATACAAAGTAAATAACCTGTGATTAATATAAAAAAATAAAAAAGTAAAAATAAAATAAAAGAAAAATAAAGGAAGAAAAAAAACTTCGTTCGGGGATCTGAGGCAGCGGTGAAATCTAAAATCATCTGTGTGTGCCCAGGGTCCCCAGAAATTGCTTACCTAACAGCAATAGTTTAGAAGGAGGGTGTTTCTGTGTACAAAGCAGCAGTTTCAGCATCTGGCACAAGTGTTTTAGATTCCCCAAGCTGAATCTGGTGCAGCATGTGTGTCTGCATTGTCCTGGGATCTCAGAGCACATGGCAGGAAGTCAAGTCTGAGTGGCCTTGAGCAGAGGGACAGATGTACCCCTTAAGGGCAGGGCAGTTGAGAGAAAGTGTAGGTGTTAAGGTTTATATGGTTGAGTAGTTTTTAGGGATAGGTAGAGCAGAAGAAAAATCAGTTGCAGGCACCATGGTCCGAATAAGGGTTCCTGGCGTGACCAGACCAGATGATAACAGGAGAGCCCTTCCAGGCCCATGCACCAATGTTAGGACCAATGAAATGATGTGCACAACATATTTTTTTTTATGAAAGTTTTTTTTTTAGATGGAGATGAAGAGAGAGAGAGAAGAAGAGAGGGAGACATGATGGGGGAAGAGAGGGGGTGTCCTGACAGAGAAAAGGGAGAGAGCAGGAGAGTGAGAGAGTAAGTGGGCAAGAGGGGAAGAGAGTGACAAATTGGCAGGTTGATATTTTTAAGGAGCAACTTAACCATGCCTGCCATGTGTGGCTACCTGGTGGGTGACACATTATGACATCATAGATTGTTAGGCAACCCAGACACAGACAGCCAGTATACTAACAATTAGCACTTGAAGACTGGGTACTAAAGTTGCTCTGGATGAGTTTTTGTCCTATGAGTGAAATCCTTCATTCTGTAATTGAAAAAGAAAGCATCAGATCAAAGACAATAATAGCTCAGGCCATGCAGTTTCTGACCTAATCTGTACTGGTTGGAGTCAGTATGATTATGAAATTAGATAGCATAGGTTTTTGAAGAAGTAAAAAAAAAAAAAAAAAAAAAAAGTTAAGCCTAGTTTTACCTTTTCCAATGGCTACTAATGTGCAACCATCTGGGCTTTTATTTTGAGATAGAAATCATGTTAAGGTTTTGCCTAATTCTCAACATTAGGAAGCAAGTAAACTATTATCTAGATTTTTTCAGGTGAGGACCCTGAGACTCAGATAATTGAATTAATATGTTCAAACTTAATAGTATAATTAATACGTTCAAACTCAATAGTATAATAGTAACAAGGCAACAGTTCAACTCAGGCCCTGACAAGGCAACATCTGGGACAATAACTTTTACTTCCATGCCTCCTAGGATGCTATTCCCATAGGTTTATAGGACATGACTTTATAAACATAAGATCATAAAGAATCCACTCCAGGTATTTATTTGATACCACTTTACTTAATAATTTAGTTTCTCCCATTCACATGGGGATTTCCTTACTTAGAGTCTAATCTGTAAAGTTAATGGGGATATAAATCCATCAGAATTGCCATCTGCTAGCCTTCTTACTGCAGTGAGTCATTAACATGGTAACAGCTAATAGAAAATAAAGTCTGTTCAAAATTCTCCAGGGCCTTTGTGAAGCAACCAGCACTCCTGACCAACTGTCTGTCCTTGGAAGTTATATTTCCTGCAAGAAAGTTTTGTTTTAAGCCTTCTAATAGCAAGTAAAGAATAATTTTAGTCTTCTAAATACAAATAAATGGAAAATGTTTGAAGTGATAAACATGCTAATTACCCAGATCTGAGCTTTACACATTGTACACATATACTGAGGTATAATATCTATGTGATAATTGTATATCTGTCTAAGTTAGGGTTTCTATTGGTGTGATAAAACACCATGAACAAAAGCAGCTTGGAGAAGAAAAGGTTTATTTCAACTTACTACTCACAGGTCCCACTGTTTTTACTGAGAAAGTCAGGGCAGGAATTCAAGGCAGCAACTGAAACACAGGCCATGGAAGAGTGTTGCTTACTGGCTGGTTTGGTTTGCTTTCTTATATCACCCAAGACTACCAACATAAGGTTGGTAACATGTATTGAGGTGGACTCTCCTACATCAATCATTAATCATAAAAAGTGCAAAGTAGAAAGGGGACTATTTTAGAAGAGGAAAGGACCCAACAAGAGTGAACATGATAGGAAAGGGCAATGGGTGTAGTGGATTTGGTCAACATACTGTGTATGCAAGGCTGAAAATATCAGAATAATACCTATTATTGTGTATGACAAAAATGTGTACATGTGTTTCAAAAAAGCCTCTGTACTAGCTATTGTAAAGTATTTATTTGTTACCAAATATCATTATTCTATTACAGTATAGTTATTCCTCCTATCCTACCCTTGCCAGGCCTTGGTAGCAACTATTTTACTTTCTGCTTTTTGACTGAATGTTTTAGATTCAGTAGTTCTAGTTCTCATGTTTTTTTGAGGAACCCTCATAATATTTTTCATAATGGCTATTTTAATTTTGATTTGATTCAATAGCATTTTTGGCCTATTGTTCAGTTTCATATGTTCTCTAATTTCATTTAAAGTAAAACCAAGGTTACAGAATGAGAAGCCACAGTCATTTTTTCACTTCTTGAGATCAAGTCACCATGAGAGACTGTATGATTTGCTTTATTTCAACTGTCTGATCATCAGAACAAAATGTATAATGAATATTCAACCTATTTCATATATTTCTTCATCTTGTAAAAAAACACAAAGGTATGTCTTCCTGCGTTATTTTTCTATCATTAAAAGAAAAAAACTACGTTGTAAGTGTTTTCCCTACATGCATGTCTGTGCCTCAGTTGTATGCAGTGTCTGTGGAATCCAAAAGTGGGCATCAGATCCATTGTGACTGGAATTACTGATGTGCTTCTGAGCTGTCATATGGGTGCTGTGAATTGAACACTGGTCCTCTGGTGATGCAACCAGTGCTCTTAAATGTTGAGTCATTTCTCCAGCCCTTTTTTCTTGACATTTTACTGTAGAACATTGAACTTAAATTCAAAATATACATTCCCACCCTTGACACTTGTGCCAGCCATAAGATCTCTCTGAATTTCAGCATTCTTTTACTTAAAGGGAAGAAAATAAGAAAATAATGTCTATCCCAAAGTACCATTTTAAAAAATCACATATAGTTCTTTTTGTGAAGGCTATTCATAAGTTATTTATTATGATATTAAGTATGTATTGTTACATCATAAAGGAATTACACAGTTCTCAAGGCTTAGAAAATTAAAAAAAAAAATCATGTTGAGGGAATCCAAAAGACAAAAGAGACCCAAAAGTATACAGAGATCAAGAATCCTTGTAATTCTTCAAGAGTCATAAAAAACAAACAAAAACCCCTGGAAGATGGTCATGAAGATAATGATAAAAAAATCAAAGCAATAACACTGACCAGGTTGAACATTTCACAGATACAGAAGGTGAGTCTTCTGACTTTCAATGAAGTGCTTATTCTGTGATTTATGAAAGGATACCTGAATGCACCCTCTTCATTATATTCAAAGATAATTGGTTATACAAGCAAATCACTAAGTAAGCAGCTATTTAAATTAAAGTAAAATTTCACAAAAAAAGAAAGGAGA
This sequence comes from Psammomys obesus, assembly GCF_907164565.1. Lineage (NCBI taxonomy): Eukaryota > Metazoa > Chordata > Mammalia > Rodentia > Muridae > Psammomys > Psammomys obesus. Next base: position 396 of record NW_026588101.1, on the reverse strand, counting down.
GAAATACTTATATGCCCAGAATGGACTCCTAAGACATGGAAATTAATAGAGTAGTTCAAGAAGCAAATTTTGTTTGAGCTATTACTTTAATGATGGAACTATGTTTCTACTGTAAAAAGAAATGCTATGTTGCAGGAGACAAAGAGGTTGTGATTTTGTGAGTAATAAGGAGAGGTGTGGCATTCAACATAAATTACACAGTTCTGAAACTTGCTTCTGTGTCATCTGGGCAAGGAAGAGAGGTTTTCTTGGGGAATTACAGAAAAGACAGTATGGTGGAATTAGTTTATAGTGAGGTCTTGGAGGATTGTTAGAGCTTGCATGGGTTTCTTCCTTAACCCAGCTGTCATTGAGTAACAGGTTGTTCACTTTCCATGTGCATGTAGGCTGTTTGTT
>NW_026588100.1:0-3473 GCF_907164565.1 Psammomys obesus | reverse complement strand
TTACCTAAACCCAAAGAGAGTTAAAACCCAAATTAAAAAAGTAGAGGTGGCTATAACAGCACATACTATGAAACCCATGGGATTCTTAGAGAATAATTAAAACTTTCATTCCAATAAATTAGAAAATTAAGAGAAAACAAATGAATTTCTGGATATTAATATTCTACCAAAAGTGAGCTACAAGGTTATTTTAAAAAAAATAAACAGATCAGCAATGAAAAAAAGAATTGAAGAAATAATTAAAGGTGCCCAAAAAATAAAGAGCTGAGACTGGGAAGAACTCATTTCTGAATTGGACAAAACTTGAAAATAAAATATTATTGTGTAAAACTTACAAGGAAGGAATCCTTTTTTTAGGTCATTTTATGGGTATAGAATAACTCTGATACCAAAAATAGATGAGGATAAAGCATCTAGAAATCTTCAAAGTAATTCACCCAACTGGCATAAAAAGAAAGTCAAGAGTTAAAAATCACACAGTCTTCCCAGTAGATGCAACAACTAGTCCATTTTCAAGACACCAGTTACAAATGGTCAAGAGCACCATGCAAAGGTGCTCAACACAATTGGCTATTGAGAAAATGCAGGTTAACACTGTTGAAATTCCATCTCACCAATCAAAATGACAATCATCAGGAAAACAGACAGTGGCAAGGCTAAGGGAATAAAGGAACCTATATGCACAGCTGCTGTGAGGGTAAATGAGTATGACTATTAAGTTCAGAGTTTCTACAAAACCCCGAAAAGAAAACAATACACAGGCCAGGGGTACCACATCCGTGTACATGCCCATGGCATCAACGCTGACATTTGATAGACACGTCTCCATCACCATGCTGACCTCAGCAGTGCTCAACACAGCCGGCTGTGGAGCCGACTTCAGTGCCCAGCAGTGGAGGAGTGGGAAAAGAAGAATGGAAATATGTGCACACGGGACTTTTACTCAGATATTTAGAAAAGAATCGTCTTGTCTATAAAGAAATGTATGGATTTAGAAATTGTCAACCAATAGCAAATGATAAGACTGGGAGAAAAAAGGCTTTGCATGTTGTCCCTCATTTGTAGAATCTAGGGAAAGGACAGAAATAAAAGCAGAGAGGATCTAGCAAGAAGGAAGAGAGTCAGGAGGAAACATAGGGCTGGGTAGTACGGTGGATGAATGTGATCGGGTACATTATATTAATATATGAAAATGTTTCAGTCAGCCCATCATTTTGCAAATTTATTATGCACTAAAATTCCTATCTGTAAACATTCTTTCATATGTATTAGGTGCTCAATAAATGTTTTTTTTTTGTCTCAAAATATAATATTCTTGCCCTTCCTCTCCTCATTGGTATAAATATTTGCCTCAGTTTTGAAAACTTAGGATGTAAGACAATTCATTTCATGAACCTCCCTTCCAGTTTTACTAAGATGTACAAAATATTCCATCACTGAAAATATGCTGATTCTCAGAGAAGAGACTCAGCCTAGCAGGCAATCTACAGCTCAGTATTTGTTGTTTCTCCAGGTCTACCACAAGAAAGAAAATTCGTGTTTTTCTTTCCCTTGCATGGAAGAACTATACGCAGAAGCACAGCATGTGGCCTACAGAGTTTATACCATGAGCAGGAGCTATGTCTACCTTGAGACAGAGGCTGGCATCTTGCCCTGCAGCAAGATTCACACAGTTCAGGCACATTTTATTCTGAAGGGGCCGATCTTGTTGCTGCTGAGAGAGCTCAATTTTTACTACCTGGTGAGTTCTCACTCCAAGCTCAGAAATACAAAGAATCCTCTTATGTCCTGACCATGTCCCATGACACTCTGGGTTCTGGGCTGGGTGTTTTTGCCTGGGTCTCAAACGGTGGATTCTTCAGTTACAAGAGAGCCTGGTAAAATATAGATGTAAGCTTGGAAAATCCTTTTTGTTTTATTTAGGTCATGGCCCAGGGCAAAATCATCCATACTGGAAGCCACACTCACCACATGGAACCCAGCGAATGTAAGTGTTTCTCATCCAGAACCGTGTCTCCATCTGAGTTCTCCAATCCTCACCAGTGGGATCTCAGCACTGAGTATCTAAGGCTGCCATGGGGCTTGTATGTCTCCATAATTCTCTCCACAGTAGGAACTCAAGGTTCTGCCGTCTAATGAAGGTTATCAGTCATACCATGACCTTCAGGAAGAAGTCTCAGATTCCCAAACTGAGTGTCATTCAACATGGTAAAATATCTATTCTCAAGATGTAACACCTGAAAACACACAGTACTCTAAGATACACCCCAAGTGAGGCATCTATGCATTCACATACAGAATATCCACAACAAAGCAAAATGTGCTATCTTGGTGTCTGTCCAAAAATATATGGAGAATGCCAGCCTGGTCCTTAAATCATTCTAGCTACACGCATTTTCAAGTAACTGACTCTTTTGATTGTTTTAAAATATATGTGTGGTGCTGGTGGGTACGTATGTGCGTGTCAGTACAGCTGCTGTCAGGGTCAGAGGCATCAGATGCTCTGGATATCTCAGAGCTGGAATTTCAGAGCATTTTGAGCAGCCTGGTGTGGGTACTGGGAATCGAACTTGGGTCCTCCAAAAGAGCATCAAGTGGTCTTAACTTCTGAGCTCTCTCTCCAGTCCTTTTGTTTTTATTTATTCTTAGAAAATTACATATATGTATGCAATGACTTTTAATCATATATACTGTTAACTCCCTCCCACTCCTCCCTGAGTACCTCCACCAGGCTCCTTCTCTATTTTAGGTCTTTTTTTTTTTAGTTTATTGATTTCAGTGAGCTCTACCTGAATGTGCATGCAGTATTGGGCCACAGAAACTTAGAAATCTACCAGGCCCACATCCCTGAAAGAAATCTGACTCTTCCTACCTTCAGCAGCCATCAGCTGTCAATGGCGCCTCAGCTAAAAATGGATCTTCATGAACCCCTTCCCATCCATGCTTGAATGTTGACCAGCTTGATGTTGAAGGTCTAGGAGAGGGAATCATAGCTGCGGTGACTTTATGAGTGAAATCACCCTGTCATATCCTGATGATATCTGCTCAGTTCTACCATGAATTGAACAACTGTGACTCTCCCTATCAGGCCTCTTCCACCTGCTCCTATTTAAATCCCAAGTAACCACTGAATCCTGGCATTTTCGGTGCACACTTTCTTGACATCCTTTCCTTCCCGAGTAGCACCTACCTCATGCAAACATATTTTCTTTAATGTACCTATGTATTATCCACTTCTCCTCCTGCATTATCGACTGCATTGAGCACACAGATTTGCATATGTACTTTCACAAATATTTTCCAAGTAATCTCTACAAGTGGCAGGTACTTAGCACATGCTCAACAAATTGACTTTAACAGTGGCGTTTTTGTCATTGACCAATTATAAACACTGTTTAGGTATTTCATAAAATATCCAGTCAGTTCTTCTAGTTATTTCTTCTGCAAACACGAAATGGGACTCACAGCACCTA
>NW_026588099.1:1741-4134 GCF_907164565.1 Psammomys obesus | reverse complement strand
GGCCCCAGGCAGTTAGGTCTGCGCTGAGAAAGGCGAGTCCGCTGTGCCGAGGAGGAGGGAGGTCTGGGGGAGGGGAGTGCCGAGAGATCAAAGGATCTTTTCTCACCTTCCCCAAACAAGTCCCTGGGTGACCCGAGACCAAGGTTTTCACCTCCTGCGATGTTCCCTGTTGTTTAGAAAGTCTCTCCGTTGTTTCCCTGGCTTCAGAAGTTCTTCCACACATCAGCTCAGAACTTTATCTCTTCCACAGCTCGGAAACTGTGTGTGCTAGTCGCCATCTTGGCTCCGCCCCCGTCTGAGTATTTTCATCTAGGGATGTAGCTTTTGTGACCTAACATGTATTCAACAACAGGACAAGGTGAAATAAATTTCTTCAAACAAGCCCACATCCTCACTAGCAGATCTCATTATTCTAATTCATAACCTATTGATGAAAGGGCTAATTTGCATCATATATTATCTGCATTATATTTTCATATTTCTTCCCAAATAGTGCAAATCTTTCTCCTTGGTCTTGTGAAAATTTCCAGTTAACCTGTTTTATTTTCTGTATTATTCAATAAAATATGATATTTTTTGTCACCAGAGCATCCACTGCCTATGTATGCCATGTTATCTTAAACCACCAAAGTGATTTATTCTCGACATTATGTGTTCAAGCAACCAGTATTAGAATCTGGAACACAGATAACACAAGGAGAGTTAATTCTGTGTTAGCCAAATTCTATCCCTGATCTTTCACTAACAGAACATTAGCAACAAATGTGTAAGTACTATGTGGATGTGCTTCCATATTACAATAAATAAAATATGCTTAGAAAATATGTTTATGGGGGCGGGGCAAGATGGCAGCACCGGGAGGACTCTCATTCTGAGGAGCAGCACAGCAGGATTGGCACAGTAACCAGCAATCAGAACTCACGGCAATAAAACACAAGTGATTGTGTTTCACAGGTGAGAGGATACCCCATGGTGGGGGAGTCAATCAGCTTTAACTCACCCGGCTAAACCATGGAAGAGATCCCGGTTCCGCCAGGCACTTGGTCGCCAGCCCAGAGCTACCCGCCAGCGCAATCTGGTCACTGTCCCAGACTGAACTGTGGGCCCACAACACCATAGACTGGATTTCCCAGTCGAGAGATAACCCCACGGAGCAGGAAACAATTGGGACTGACCTCAGGTTACCCAGACATCCCCTGGAAAACACTCGGGTTCCGAGGGTGCCCCAATAGCCAGTCCGGACCCAGACCCAGGAAACAGGTGCCTGCACAGAGCCCTGCCTGCGCGCATGATTCGCCGCCTCAGATAGAACTGTGGGCACCAGGGCACCAGGCACTAGAGACTGCGTGTCTCTGGCAGGAGGGAACCCCCAGCGGAGGGGGTCAGCAGCTCTAATGCTTAGGACACCCAGCACCAAAACACTTCCTGGAATCACGCAGACTCTAGTGCAGGCAGGAGCGCTGTGCTCTGCTGCAATTATTGAGTTCCCCAAGGCACTGGGACACACAGCTGCATCCTCAGACCTACAAAAGCCAGAGAGCCATTACTGCAGCCCTCAGATACTGTGCCAAGGATCAACCAGTTATTCCTAGCTAGACTGTCAAAACTGTGGGAATCCCTGGTCCTTCAAGAGGGCTGCACCCACAGCGTCTGGACCAGAGCAATGCCTGCAGCAGCCATCCCAGACAGGGACACACAGCTTCTGGTCCAGAGTGAGGTACCCAGCCTCCAGACCAGAGCAGCGCCCCCAGGCGCCAACTCAACCTAGGTGCATATTCTCCAGGTCCAGAGTGGGGCAATCAGCCTCTGGCCCAGAGACTTGATGAGTACATCTCTCACTTTCCCGGACAGAACTGTGCGCCCCAGGGTAACAGACTGAGTTTCCCTGTTGGGAGAAAACCCCACAGCTAGGGAATCAGCAGGTTCTTCAAGAGGACTGTACCTGGAAATTTAGTGAGCAGCAGCACACTAAATTTATAAGAAACCCAGCAGTGGGGCAGCTGTCTTGAGAACTTCTATGGGTAAGAGGAGATTCCCCCCTGCCTAACAAAGACCACAGCTACTACTCAGGACTATAAACCTGAGGTGAGCAGTGGAAACTCCTGAGAAACAATGGCCATACAGTGACCATAACCAAAAAGCAGAGGAGGACTCCTTCAGGAAAAATCATCTTCCAACCAAGGGGATTCTCCCTACCTTAGGACTCCAGGAAGCACAGAAACTAACAGCCAACACCTAAATCAGCCCAATGGGTAGAGGTCAACGTAAAAGCTCAATCAACAAAAGACAAAGCAATATGGCATCTCCAGAACCCAGCCATCCAGGGGCGAACAGCCCTGGACAACACAGCATAATAGAAAATCAAGAAGATGACCTTACATCTATGTTGATGA
>NW_026588099.1:0-1641 GCF_907164565.1 Psammomys obesus | reverse complement strand
AAAAAAAAAAGAATAGCTTTATTGAGATATAACACACATAAATACAATTTATCCTGACATCAGTCCAATTCTTCCTACTAACATTTGTTAATGGGTTATTAAGTCCTAGGCAACAAACATATTGTTTCATTTAATCTTCATTAAACATACAGACAGACAAAACAAGCCTCCTTAAAGGGGGCCAGAGATAGAACCCATAGCAAGCCCGAAATCACAGGCTTTATCCCCAGCACTGCAGAAACATCCCAGTGCTGGGGAGGAGCGAGCAGATGGATCAGAGAAACCCAACAGCAATTCCTCTGTTACTCTGCAAACCTGAATACACAAGATCCTTCCTGGAAAGCAAAGAAAGTAAAAAGTTTTAAAAAGTCTAGGCTGGCAATTTAGCTAAGAAGGTTTAATAAAAAAATAAAAATAAAAAAAATAAAATAAAATACGTAAAGAATTAGAGGAAGATAAAACCAAACAGATCATGGCTATCCGTAAAGAAATGGAGGAAGATAAAGACAAGCAGATTATGACCATCCGTGAAGAAATACGGGAAGATGCAGCCAAAGAGCTTGTGGCCCTCAGAGAAGAAATAAGTAAATCACTGAAAGAAATAAAAGAGACAGAGTTGAAGGAACTAAAAGAAAAATAGGACAATACAATCAGACAGGTGAAGGACGTAAACAAAACAACTCAAGACCTGAAGATAGAACTAGAAAAATTAAAGAAAACACAAATGGAGGAAATAATGGAGAGGAAGAATTTAGGGAAGAAAACAGGAACTACAGAGGTAAGCATAACCAACAGAATACAAGAAAGGGAAGAAAGAATCTCAGGTGTAGAAGATACAATGGAAGAAATCGATGTATCTGTCAAAGAAAATGTTAAATCCAAAAAATTCCTGACACAGACCGTCCAAGAAATCCAAGACAATATGGAAAGACAAAACCTAAGAATAATAGGAATAGAGGAAAAAGAAGACTCCCTTCTCCAAGGCCCGGAAAATATTTTCAACAAAATCATTGAAGAAAATTTCCCCAAGTTAAAGGAGAAGCCAATAAGGATACATGAGGCCTACAGAACACCCAACAAATTTGACCAGAAAAGAAAATCCTCCCGCCACATAATAATCAAAACAGTAAGTATACAGAACAAAGAAAAAATACTAAAAGCTGCAAGGGAAAAAGGCCAAGCAACATATAACAGCAAACCCATTAGAATCACACCTGACTTTTCAACAGAAACTATGAAAGCCAGAAGGTCCTGGACGGATATCATGCAGACCCTAAGAGAACACAGATGTCAACCCAGGCTACTATACCCTGCAAAACTCTCAGTCCTCATAGAAGGAGAAAAAAAGACATTCAATGACAAAAACAAATTTCAACAATACCTACACACAAATCCAGCATTACAGAAGACACTGGAAGGGAAAATACAACCCAAGAAAATTAGCTTCTTTCAAGACAACACAGGAAATAATTAACCTTACTACAGCAAAACAAAAAGCAACCAAGCACACAAACTTATGAACACAGCCAACATCAAAATCAAAGGATCTAACAGACACTGGTCATTAATCTCTCTCAACATCAATGGACTCAATTCTCCAGTAAAAAGACACAGATTAACAGAATGGATACGTAAACAAAA
>NW_026588098.1:0-3236 GCF_907164565.1 Psammomys obesus | reverse complement strand
AGAAACTAATCAAGAGGGAGGACTCTTCCTAAAAGGCTCAATTCCTATTCATAAAAGCAAAGAGGATGGATATCAGAAGGACTAGAAAAGAGGGAACAAGTCAGGAGCCTGAAACACAGGACCTCTGAAAGACTCTGCCCTGCAGACTATCCATGCATGTTTTGAGAGTTATGGGCAACCTTTGTGCAGAGTGAAGGGAATCTTAGGAAAGAAGTGTGAAACAGTAAGATATGTAGAGGACAGGAACTCCACAAAGAGAGCAACAGAACAAAAAATCTGAGCACTGGGGTCTTTCCTGAGACTGATACTCCAACCAAGGACTATGCATGGAAATAACTTAAGACCCCTGCACAGATGTAGCCCATGGCAATTCAATATCAGGGGACGTGAGGAGGGGCATGCCTGCAGAGGGTGGAGAAAGGGAGGGATTGGGACAGGAGCAGGGATAAAACCACAGGGGGGATACAAAGTGAATAAAGTGTAATTAATAAAGAATAAAGAAAAGTTAAAAAATGTCACAAACTGCTGTACCACAGAATTTGTGGTACATTTACACAATGGAATACTACTCAGCAATTAAAAAACAGGGAAATCTGTACCAATGAGTTCTAGGGTATTCTCCACTTTTTTTTTTTCTAGCTGATTTAATGTGTCTGGTTTTATGTTATGGTCTTTGATCCACTTGGACTTCAGTTTTGTGCAGGGTGATAAGTATGGATCTATTTTCATTTTTCTACATTTAGACATCAAGTTGGACCAGCACCATTTGTTGAAGATGCTATCGTTTTTCCATTGTATAGTTTTGGCATCTTTGTCAAAAATCAGGTATCCGTAAGCTGTGGGTTTATTTCTGGGTCTTCTGTTCGATTCCATTGATTCACCATTCTGTTTCTATGCCAGTACCATGCAGTTTTTATAACTGTTACTCTATAGTACAGCTTGAGATCAGGGATGGAAATACCTCCAGACGATATTTTATTGTAGAGGATTGTTTTAGCAATTCTCGGTTTCTTGTTATTCCATACGAAGTTGAGAATATTTCTTTCAAGCTTTGTAAAGAATTGTGTTGGCAATTTGATGGGAATTGCATTAAATCTGTAGATTGCTTTTGGTAAGATGGCCATTTTTACTATGTTAATCCTGCCAAGCCATGAGCATGGGAGATCTTTCCATCTTCTCATATCTTCCTCTAATTCTTTCTTCAGAGACTTGAAATTTTTTTCATATAAGTCTTTGACTTGCTTGGTTAGGGTTACGCCAAGGTACTTTATGTCATTTGTGGCTATTGTGAAGGGTGTTGTTTCTCTAATTTCTTTCTCAGCCCTTTTGTCTTTTGTATACAGGAGTGCTACTGATTTTTTTGAGTTAATTTTGTATCCGGCCACTTAGCTGAAGGTGTTTATCAGTTGTAGGAGTTCCCTGGTAGAGTTTTTGGGGTCACTCATGTATACTATCATATCATCTGCAAATAGTGAGAAAAATTCCTGAACAGAACACCAACAGCAGAGGCTCTAATAGCAATAATCAATAAATGGGACCTCATGAAATTGAAAATCTTCTGTAAAGCAAAGGACACCATCATCAAAACAAAGGGACTGCCTACAGATTGGGAAAGAATGATCACCAACCCTTTATCTGACAGAGGACTCATATCCAATATATATAAAGAAATAAACAAGCTGAAAAGCAACAAACCAAGTAATCCACTTAAAAAATGGGGAACAGAGCTAAAGAGAGAATTCTCTGTAGAAGAATATTGAATGGCAGAGAAGCACTTAAAGAAATGCTCAACCTCATTAGCCATTAGGGAAATGCAAATCAAAACAACCCTGAGATTTTACTTTACACCCATCAGAATGGCCAAGATGAAAAACTCAAGGGACAACACATGCTGGAGAGGTTATGGAGATAGGGGAACCCTTCTCCACTGCTGGTGGGAATGTAAACTTGTACAACCACTCTGGAAATCAATCTGGCGCTTTCTCAGACAACTAGGAATTGCGCTTACTCAAGATCCAGCCATACCACTCCTAGGTATATATCCAAAAGAGGCGCAAGTACACAAAAAGGACATTTGCTCAACCATGTTTGTAGCAGCTTTATTTGTAATAGCCAGAAGCTGGAAACAACCCAGATGCCCCTCAACTGAAGAATGGATGCAGAAACTGTGGAACATCTTTACAATGGAGTATTACTCAGCAATGAAAAATAAGGAAATCATGAAATTTGCAGGTAGATGGTGGGAACTGGAAAGGATCATCCTGAGTGAGTTGTCCCAGAAGCAAAAAGACACACATGGTATATACTCACTCATATAAACATACAACATAGAATAAACCCACTAAAATCTGTACATACAAACAAACTAAGCAAAAGAGAGGACCCTAACTAAAATGTTCCATCCCCACCCTGAAAGGCAAAGAGGATGGACATAAGAAGAAAAAAGAAAACAGGAAACAACCTTGGAACCTGCCACAGAGGGCCTCTGAAAGCTTCTGCCTTGCAGACTGTCAAAGCAGATGCTGAGCCTGATGGCCAACTGCCAGGTAGAGTGAATGGAATTTATGTAAGAAGTGGGAAATAGTAAGAGCTGGAGAGGACAGGAACTCCACAAGAAGAGCAACAGAACCAGAAAATTTTAGCACAGGGAACTTCCCAGAGACTCATAGTCCAACCAAGGACTATTCATGGAGATAACCTAAAACCCTGACAATGCAGCCACTTCTGATGAGAACTGATAGACTAAGATCAGAAAGAAGGAGAGAAGGACCTCCCTTATCAGTGGACTTGGGGAGAGGCATGCATGCAGAAAGCAGGAGGGAGGGTGGGACTGTCAGGGGAGGAGGAAGGGGCTTATGGGAGGAAACAAAATGAATAAAGTATAATTAATAAAAGTTAAATAAAAAATTAAAAAAAGAGGTACCTAATCCAATGGACCTCATAGATGTCTAGAGAACTTTTCACCCAAACTCAAAAGAGTATCTCTTCTTCTCAGCACCTCATGGAACATTCTCCAAAACTGACCATATAGTAAGGCACAAAACAAGCCTCAAGAGATACAAAAAAAATAAATTAATCCCTTGTATCATATGAGACCACGATGTTATAAAACTAGACCTCAACCATAACAGAAATGGCAAAAAGCCTACACAAACATAGAAACTGAGCAACTTTATACTCAACAGCAGTTGGGACAGGGAAGAAAGTTAAGGACTTCCTAGAATTCAACAAAAATG
>NW_026588097.1:0-1286 GCF_907164565.1 Psammomys obesus | reverse complement strand
CAAAAAGGGGGACATAACTACAGACAATGAGGAAATCCAGGAAAAAATCATTAGGACTTACCTCAAAAGCCTGTATTCAACAAAATTAAAAAATCTAAAGTAAACAAATGATTTTCTGGATAGATTTCACCTACCAAAGATAAATCAAGATCAGGAAAAAGTTTTAACACTCCAATAACCACTAAGAAAATAAAAGGAATCATCAAAAACCTCCCAACCAAAAAAAAAAAAAAAGCCCAGATCCAGATGGTTTTAGTGCAGAATTCTTTCAGAAATTCAAAAAAGAACTAATACAGATACTCTTCAAATTGTTCCACAAAGTAGAATCAGAAGGAACATTGCCAAATTCATCCTATGAGGCCACAGTCATGCTGACACCTAAATTACATAAAGACCCCAATAAAGAAAGATAATTCCAGGCAAATTTCATAATTCCTGCAAAAAACTCAATAAAATACAAACTGAATCCAAGAACACATCATATACATCATCCCAGGGATGCAGGGATGGTTCAACATACAAAAACGTCATCAATGTAATCCATCATATTAAAAAAATAATGAAAAAATCATATGGTCATCTCTTTAGATGGAGAAAATATGTTTGACCAAATCCAACATCCCCTCATGATGAAAGTCTTAGAGAGATCAAAGATAAAAGGTCTATATTTAAACATAATAAAAGCTATACACAGCAAGCTGATTTCAAGTATCAAAATAAATAAATGTAGAAATATTGTAGAAAATAAATAAATGTAGAAAAATTCAAAGCAATTGCACTAAAATCAGGAACAGGAGAAGAATGCGTACTCTCTCTGTTCCTCTTTAATATAGTACTTTAAGTTCTAGCTAGAGAAATAAGACAACTAAGAGAGATCAAGGGCATACAAATCAGCAAGGAAGAAGTCAAAATATTACTATTTGCAGATGAGGAGGTAGTGTAAGTAAGCAACCCCAAACATTCCACCAGAGAACTCCTACAGCTGATAAACAGCTTCAGCAAGTAGCTGGATACAGGATTAATTTTAAAAAATACGTAGCCCTCCTGTACATAAAGGACATATGTGCTGAGAAAGAAATTAAGGAAACTACACCATTTATAATATCCACAAATGTTATAATGTATCTTGGTGTGACTCAAACCAAATAAATTAAAGACCTGCATGAGAAGAACTTCAATGGTCTAAAGAAAGAAAATGAAGATGTCAGAAAATGGAAAGATCTCCCAATTTCCTGGATCCATAGGATCAACATAGTGAAAATGGCCATTTAACCATAGGCAATCTA
>NW_026588096.1:663-1093 GCF_907164565.1 Psammomys obesus | reverse complement strand
TTGTTTTACCTAGGCTCATGTAGAACTCTTTCTGTGAATCATGCTGCCAGCAACTACTCAGCAGTCTTGCCCAGAGGGGAATCACCACTCCTGCTGAATCTATGATCTAACCTTTTTTTCTATGACACATCCCTCCTTACCCACCTTGTCCAAGGCCCATCCCCACAAGCTAGAATAATCAATTTTATAAGTCATGCTGGCTGTTACTGATGGTCCAAACATGGCCTTTGCCCTCACTTATTGAAAGAATCTAGGGTCTGGCCATGGTGGTGAATGGGAGGTCGAGGAGGAACAAACTGAAATTCAAAGTCACCCTCTGTTACATATAAAAGTTCAAAGCCATCCTGGCCTACAGGAGAGCATGTCTCAATACTCAAAAAAAAAAAGAAAGAAAGAAAGAAAGAAAGAAAGAAAGAAAGAAAGAAAGAAA
>NW_026588096.1:0-653 GCF_907164565.1 Psammomys obesus | reverse complement strand
AAAGAAAGAAAGAAAGAAAGAAAGAAAGAAAGAAAGAAAGAAAGAAAGAAAGAAAGAAAGGAAAGGGGAAGGAACAGGAAGAGGACTTAAAAGCATCATGGGCCCATTTATTCTTCAAGCTCTCATAAGCAGCTTTAACATGCGTGGCTGTTGACCACAAAGACCTGACACAAAACACATACATCTGCCCTCCCCCACCATGGCTCTGCTCCAAGACAGGTAACAGTTGGACTAGGTGGATGATGCAGTCGGAGTTTTGATGCCAGATTCACGCAACAGACCTGCCCTAATGAACCTGCCATGGCACCGACCTGAACTCCAAAGATGCTCTTTCTGGTCATGCCTTTTAAGACCCAAGCCAGAAGCCCCGCCCTTGTCTGATCCCACATTATACTTGTACTGAGACATACCCCTTCAACTAGCTGCTCCTTCATTTCCTTTAGTCCCTGGCCTTAGGTCCCACTTCCAAGGACACCAACCTCATTCGCATTCTCATGACTCCATTGGTCAAATACCACAAGATCCCACCTTCCACCAGTATCACTGGCTGCATCTATGTGAATCTTATTCACAGCACACCTCCTCCCAGAGCCAAGGGCCAGGGCTAAGTTTGGAGCAGAAAATAATAGACATCTCTGGAACTCTCATGACTT
>NW_026588095.1:0-6479 GCF_907164565.1 Psammomys obesus | reverse complement strand
GCCTGAAACACTCTGGGCACCCAAGATAAGAACCGGGTACGTGACTCAGCTCACATCTGCCTTCCCGCCTTCCCTGTTCCGGGTACGTGACCTAACTATGGCTTTGTTCAAACCGCCCAATCAGATCCCTGTAACTATGCTTCTCGCTTCTGTAACCGTGCTTCTTGCTCCCGAGCCCTATAAAAACCCGTCACCCCAACCGAGAGGCGCGCAAGTCTTCTGAAAGGCTTTGTCGCCCCAGGTACCCGTGTATCGAAATAAACCTCTTGCGGCTTGCATCCGAAGGCTGGTCTCGCTGTTCCTTGGGAAGCGGGGTCTCCCCGTCTAGAGAGGCTCTAGAGGGAGTCTTTCATTTGGAGGTCCCACCGAGATTTGAGACCCCCGCCCAGGGACCACCGACCCATCATCGGGAGGTAAGCTGGCCAGCAGAGTGTCTCTTGTCTTCGTTCTGTCACGTGTTTGTTGCCTGTTCTATCTCCTGAAATTTGTACGATTCAGCTGAGTCGCTCCGTATTAGGCGGAAACTAGAAGGCGCTGACGAGCTCGGACTTCTTTTCCGCAACTTTTGGGAGACGTCCCAGGAGTGTCTGGGGGCCCAATTTTGGGGGCCCGTCTGTTTGGAGACACGACCCAACCTGGACTTTTTGGGGCTTCGCCCCTGTCCGAGGGCTACATGTCTCTTTTGGGAGACGGGGGATCCGGACCCTCTTTACAGTCTCCATCTGAAGTTTTGCTTTCGGTTTGGCGCCAGAATCCTGTCGCGCGCTGCGTTTGTGTCACTGTCTGTCTATTGTTCGTCGGGTTTGTGTTTGGTGTTAGTCTCTCTGAAACCATGAGAGACGTCCCCCAACTTCATCAGTATCTGGAGGTGGTCTAGAACCACCCACCACTCAGGCTTCTGTGGCAGAGGAGCCAGAGCGGGAATCTGAAGGTCTGTTTTTACAGTACCTTACCCAGAAAGGGACTTGGGCCTGGGTGCTCGTCCTGGAGGAATTTCTGTAAGGCCTCAGTTTTGGTCCCGGGAAATTTGGCCAGCTGTTGGGTGTTTTTTTGTCTCAATGTCTCTGTGCAGTATTTGTTCGTGTTTACCTTCTGTTTTCTGTTCTGAAAGGCCTCACAAAACTTGTTTAAAATGTGTGCCTATGTGTTCATTAGATCTATGAAAGCATATGTATAGTGTATCACGTGGTATGTAAAGTGCCTCAGTGCCTTGCCGCCATCTTGACTTTGCCCTGTTGGTTGTGGTGTGACCTCCATCTTGGTGTGGGTAAAAACAAAACAAAACAAAACAAAACAAAACAAAACAAAAAAACCTTGGTCAAATAATTCTCATTTCCTTCTAGGTTAAAAGGATGAGTTGTTTTGGATTGATATTGGTTTTAAAAATTACATTGTTTGCACTGGTAAATGCTGGTTTTAAAATCTGGTTTTAACTTTTAAAGATTTTGGTTATAACTTGTGACTTCTCTCCTACAAAAGAGGTACTTTATTTTGATATTGCAAAAACGGGTTTTAAAAAATTGTTTAAATGTTTAAGGCTATAAAATATTTAAAGTTTATCAGGCATTTGGGTATGACAATGATCTTGGGTAATCTGACAAAATTTAAAAGTTTCTCGATCCTTTGGGGGAGAATAAAAATACTTTGATATTTATTTTATCAATTTTACTAAATGAAACCCAGCCGTATGGTTTGTGCTAATTGAAAAAATTGCAGTTTTTAGAATGTATCTTATGGAGAGCTGTTTGTTTGTTAAGCTGTTTTGTTTATGGAAAAACATGTTACAACCCTTCAAAAAAAAAAGTTTCAACAAGTTCTTTAAAGCTTGTTCTAAGTTCCTTAGAGTTTATGTGACCTTGGACCATCTTGTCTGCTACAGGGAAGTAATTTTAGAGAAAGAATTTGGCAGTTTCAGAACTCCTCTTTGTAGCAATGAAACTTGTTTTCGCTTTGCGTATAAAAAGCAAATTGTGGATGCTGGGCTCCAGCAGGATCATGTTAGGATGGAAAGGATTTTGATGAGAGTTTGTATGTATGTTGTCTAAAAAGCAAGAGAGAGAGCAAAAAAAGTAAGAATGTCTGGTTAAGCCAGAAAAAGAAAGCTAGGAACCTGAAGGTACATAGTTTGTTGCAAAAGGTTAGTGGATGTATTATAAAAAGCCAGAGAGTTAATATAATTTTAAAAAACAACTGCATTTAAATATGTTATAATTCATTTAAAAGGCTGGTGATTCCTCATTGCAAAATGTTTTCTTATGTTCTTTTAAAGGGAAAAAAATTCTGGCTGATAGGTTTGGTATGGCTAGAATAATTCATACAGTTTAAAATTGTTCTGTACTGTAATGTTATGCAGTGGTTCTAAAACTTATTTAATCACTAAGTTAAAAATGTTGGTTGTGGGGGATTGTAAATGCTCCACAATGTTTGCTGTATCATCATCAGCACCTAATGGCTATGTTTGGTATTGTCAGTCGCAGCCTGTGGTAGCCTAACATGTGGCTAGCCGCCATGATCTTCAGGGATAGAGAGCACGTGAAGCTGTATTTTTGCTGCCATATTTGTTTAGGGATTCCAGCTGAGTTCAGTTACACATGGTCAGCCGCCATGCTAGTCCAGAGAGAAAGGGGGTGGAGCCATGAGTTTGTGATCATTTTTGTTCAGGTATCTCAGTTATGTTCAGTCATCTGATTAGTGCTAAATGCAAAGCTTTTTACTGTTCAATTTTAATGCAAGTGGTAGGAGCAGCAAGATTTGCTAGGCTCTCTATGAACTGTATCTGATTAAAAGATTTGCTTTGATTTTAGTTCAGAAAGAGCAGATTTAAAGTTATACTAACAACTGCAGTTGGTGAAGATGTTGAGCTATACCTAGTGTCTTTGTTTAGTTTTTTTTTTACACAGTTTAGAGCAGATGATAAAGACAAAGAGTAACTCAGATATGCTGACCCTCAAGCTTGTCAGAGATCTGATGAATATGGCATTTTAACTGTGTGAGTTTATTGTGACAGAAAGCCCCGAAATCCTGGCAGTAGCTCCCCCAAGGTCTCCAAGAAGATTTGGGCACAACGACAGATGACTGCGACTCTGGATTGTGGTATGCTAACCACTGGGCAATATTGCCTCAACTGGCCCACTGCTAGGGCCCAGCCTAAGCTGTGGACAAAGCCGGGGACATCTGAAGAGCCATTGTCTCACATTGTGAGAGGCAAGGTGAGGTCAGTCTCTTCTGTTCCTCTTTCCACAGAAGGAGTAAAAGCAGTCTCTCAACTTCTGTGCCTGGCTGGACAGCCTCTGTTCAGGATGCCGTGAGAGACAGGAGCGAGGGACACTGCCTAGGTGATGGACTAAGTAGTCATCTCTGTCATTTTGATTGACACATGGATTGGTATATTTATTTAGCTTATAATTTATCCTTCTCAGGTCTCTGAACACCTTGATGGCTATGCTAAGCTTACGGTAGCTTTGCAGCTAGAGAGAAGACAATTAGATCCACTGTTAGTTCATTGATCAGTTCATTAGCTAGAACTACTAGGTACTAGGTCTCTTATTTAGAAAGGAAAACAGGTTTGCCTTGCTCACAGAATTCATGTTAGTTATCTGTGTCTTAAGATATATAGCTAGATTAAAAAAAAATTCGGAGCCTATGTAGAGTCTGAGGATATAGGAGTTTAGGTTGTAAAAATCTAGAGTGTTGTTATTTAGTCTGAGAAAATGTTTCAGGGTTGATAAATGCAAAAAAAATTGGAGTGTCTAAGTTGATGTTTTAAGGTATATAATTATAAGTTATAATAATATAAAAATAGTTTAAAGCATGTTAAAAATGAGAGATACTTTAGATCTCTCCCCCCTCTTTGCTACTGTTGTGCTTATGAGATTTCAGAAGTTCAGAGTTTTGGCATTAATCAATAGAGTTCTGATAAGTTGATGGAGTACTGACTGCTTATTATTCAGTCACCAGGTTGAGATTTTAATTTCCTTTGGTTGGCTTCTGGAGATAGACTTAAAGGTACTTCTCATCATGTTAAAAACATCTGTTTAATGTGTATATCTGACCCAAAAGTCATAGCTTTTAGTATGGTATTCTTAATATCTGCCATTTCTGGGGTAGATTTTGATACAGGAATATCTTAAACCTATTCCTTCTAGTTACTTTATAAAGAAAAATCAAGCATCCAGGGTTTAGCACTAAAGCCAGTAATGTATTTCTGCCTAACTTTCCAGTATGAACATAGAGATGGGGACTAAAAGATGCTGAGTGTATAAAAAAATGGCCAAGCTTCATTCGTGGCTAATTACCAACAGCTATGCCCACAGAAAAAATGTTACCGTGGACACACTTAAGTTGTGTATAAAGGTTATAAAACAAACAGCTGATACTTATTCAGTGGGATGCAGTTTTACCTGTTACTCTCAAAATGTTCAATTTGCTGATATATTACTTTTCTGAATAATTAAAATTATGTATTTCCTTTTGTGTACTAAAAAAATTTCATATAAGTTTCAGGATTTGACCTGGATCTGGCATAGCTCAAAAGGATCACAGATGAGATTTTCCCTGATCTTTCCAATTTAATAGATAAATTTTAACTTCTGTCTCCAGTCTAAATTTGTCTCAGCAGATTTTCACCTGTTTAACTCTGTTCTGGGATCAGCTGTGGACTGCAAGCTGAGATCTGGACTTCCTGGAAACTGACCTGATTGCTCCCTGCTTCTTTGGGTGGATCAACTAACCAGATGCTTGGGACTGCCCTATTGCCCAGCCTTTGACTGGCATTTCAGCCTCCCTAGCTCCTGATACCTACGGTCCAACGGTCAGCATTGAAGAAGCTCCAGAAGACGGATCTTCGCCCAAATCCCCCCTAGCAGGCTGAAATGCTAAGTCAAAAGTGGCTCCCTGGCATTAGCTATTATCTTGAGCATCTGCTTAGCTGAAATAAAAACTAATATTGCAGCAACTGGGCTAAAAACCTAGAGAGACCCTAGAAAAAAAAAGGATAATAGCTCTCCTTGGCTTACTACCCCTATATCTACCCTATAGGGACCCAAACCCTGACCAAGAGCCGGGAGAAGCCGCCGCAGCCGGACCTCAGGAGGAACTGGCTCCTTCCCCGGTGGCAGGGCAGTTGAGAGGGCGCCGAGAGGCCCCTCCAGATTCCACATCTCAGGCTCTCCCATTACGAGTGGCGCCTGACGGCCAGCTCCAATACTGGCCTTTTTCCGCTTCAGATCTATATAACTGGAAAAATAATAACCCCCCTTTCTCTAGGGACCCTTCTAGACTCACTGCTTTAATCAAGTCCATTTTAGTAACCCACCAGCCCACCTGGGACGATTGTCAGCAGCTGTTACAGGCCCTCCTGACCACCGAGGAGAAGCAACGGGTCATTTTGAAAGCCCGTAAAAACGTTCCGGGGGATAATGGGCAGCCTACTCAGTTGCCAAACGAGATCAACAAGGCCTTCCCCTTGGAACGACCTGATTGGAACTTCGCCACGGAGGACGCTCATTTGCAGGCACTGCAGATTGTCCAGAAAGAAGTCTAGAAACCCATCGCTGCTGCATACCAGGAACAGCTAAACCGACGGGTGGTGCCGCATCCGTTCCAGTTCGGAGACACAGTTTGGGTCCGCCGACATCAAACCAAGAACTTGAAATCCCGCTGGAAAGGACCATATACTGTGTTGCTAACAACCCCGACGGCGCTCAAGGTCGACGGTATCACAGCGTGGGTACACGCCTCCCATGCCAAAGCGGCTCATCGCGACGCAAAGCAAGATCAGACTCCAGCCTCCTCATGGAAACTCCATCGCACCCAAAATCCACTAAAGATAAGACTGGCTCCGGGGGGGGGGGCTAATAGGTTTATAAGTAGTCTTGCAGAATAGAAGGGGGCTAGATATACTCTTCTTACAAGAAGGAGGACTATGTGCAGCTTTGAAGGAAGAATGTTGCTTTTATGCTGACCATACTGGATTGGTAAGGGATAACATGGCTAAACTCAGAGAAAGACTCAGACAGAGACAGCAATTCTTTGAGTCAGGACAGAGCTGGTACGAGAGATGGTTT
This sequence comes from Psammomys obesus, assembly GCF_907164565.1. Taxonomy (NCBI): domain Eukaryota; kingdom Metazoa; phylum Chordata; class Mammalia; order Rodentia; family Muridae; genus Psammomys; species Psammomys obesus. Next base: position 414 of record NW_026588095.1, on the reverse strand, counting down.
AGTCGGTCCCCCTGGATTACCACCCTGATCTCCTCCATTATGGGTCCCCTAATCATAATTCTCCTGATTCTACTAGTTGGGCCTTGTATCCTAAATCAGCTAGTTCAGTTTATAAGGACCGGCTCTCCGTCATACAGACGTTAGTGCTAACACAGCAGTATCATCAACTCAAGCAGCTGGAGACGGAGATTGACTCTCCCTAGACCCGTAGAATGAAGGATTCCATTCTAAGCTAGAAGAAAAATGGGGGAATGAAAGAATAAAGCCCTAGCATAATGCTGGCAACACTATTTTGTAAGACTGGAGCAGTGCAGGGTCAGAGGCAAGGCAGGACAGATGCCCAACAGCAGGATATCTGCGGTTGGGCGCCTGAAACACTCTGGGCACCCAAGATAAGAACCGGGTACGTGACTC
>NW_026588094.1:0-1485 GCF_907164565.1 Psammomys obesus | reverse complement strand
TATTAGGTAAGTGAGTATGTCTCTTGTACGGATAACTGAGTATAGAAATTCTTTATAACATGAGCTATTAATTAGTTAACACAATATTAGGTTGTGTTATTAATTTTCAGAAGTTGATTTTTTTGTAATCAAGATAACACTGCTGGTGTCTTAAAAAATATGGAAGTGTTTCTTTCTTTTCTCTTATGTGGAATACTTTGAGGAGTATTGTAGTGAGTTATTTAACACTCTTGTAGAATTCATGCTGAATCTCTAGACCTAGGCTTTTCTTTTCTCTCTTTTTTTTTGAGAGATTTTTAAATTACCATTTCTATCTTGGTTGTTATGTTTCTGTTTTAATAATTTATTTCATCTTGATTTAATGTTGTTAGATTTTATACATCTAGAAGTCTACCCATTAATTTTTCTGCATTTAAATGCTTAGTTGAATGAAGACTTTTAAAATATGAACCAATGATTCCCTGCTTTCCTCAGTGCATGTTGTAGTGTCTGTTAGATCAGGACTGATGCAGTTGACATGGACTTAAAAGAGAGCAGACAGGCATTTCCAAAAGCAGGATTTTTCTCTCGGACAGAACACTGATATGGTAGTTATTGAGAGGGGAAGTGGAGATTCTGTGCTGTAGTACCAGGGGATGGAGGTCTTAAGTAGCTTGATGGGGAGAAGGACAGACCGTGGGGGTTCAGTGTATAAATTTCTGGCCTTAGGCCTGCCTGTCTGTAGGTGTGTGGGTTTATTTCTGGGTATCTGATTCAATTCCATTGATCCACAAGTCTTTTTCTCTGCCAGTACTATGCCATTATTATTACTCTTGCTCTATAGTATAGCTTTAGATCAGGGATGGAGATAACTTCAGAAGTTCTTTATCATACTGGGTTGTTTTAACTATTCTGTTTTTTTTTTTTAATATGATGTTGAGAATTGTTCTTTCAAGGTCTGCAAGGAATAAATAGTGTTGATATTTTGATGGGAATTGCATTAATCTATAGATTTCTTTTGGTAGGATGTCCATTTTTGCTGTTATTCTTACTGATCCATAAGCATGGAAAATATCTCCATCTTCTCATATCTTCTCCAATTTCTTTCTTCAGAGACTTGAAGTTTTTTTTGTTTTTTTTCATACAGATCTTTCCCGTTCTTGGTAAGAGTTAAACCGATGTACTTTATATTATTTGTGAATATTGGAAGGTTGTTGTTACCCCAATTTTTTTCCCAGCTCACTTGTCTTTTGTATACGGGAAGACTTCAGAATTTTTTGAGTTAATTTTATATCCAGCAATTTCACTGAAGGTGTTAATCAGGTATAGGAGAGCTCTGGTAGAATTTGTGGGTCTACTCATGTGTACTATCATATCATCTGTGAATAGTGATACTTTGGCTTCTTCCTTTCTGATTTGTATCCCCTTGATCTCCTTTAGTTGTCTTACTGCTCTAGCATGGACATGATGGATGATATGTTTAATGTGTTCTTGGATTTGGTTTGC
>NW_026588093.1:0-5510 GCF_907164565.1 Psammomys obesus | reverse complement strand
ATCTTGTTGATTTTCTCAAAGAACCAGCTCTTGGTTTCATTGATTCTTTGAATTGTTTTATTTGTTTCTAATTGATTGATTTCAGCCCTGAGTTTGATTATTTCCAGCCATCTACTCCTTTTTTGGTGTGTCTGCTTCTTCTTTTTCTAGGGTTTTTAAGTGGGCCATTAAGTTGCTTGAATGAGCTGTCTCGAATTTCTTCTTGAAGGCACTTAGTGCTATGAACTTTCCTCTTAGCACTGCTTCATTGTGTCCCACAAGTTAGGGTATGTTGTGTCTTCATTTTCATTGAGTTCTAGAAAGGCTTTAATTTCTTTCTTTATTTCTTCCCTGACCCAGCTGTCATTTAGTAACAAGTTGTTCAGTTTCCATGTGTGTGTAGACTTTTTGCTATTTCTGTTGTTGTTGAAGTCCAGCTTTATTCCATGGTGATCAGACAGGATACAAGGGATTATTTCAGTCTTCTTGTATCTGTTGAGGCTTGCTTTGTGACCAACTATATGGTCTATTTTGGAGAAGGTTCCATGAGGTGCTAAGAAGAAGGTAAATTCTTTTGTGTTTGGGTGTAAAGTTCTGTAGATGTCTGTGAGGTCCATTTGATTCATGACCTCTGTCAGAGATATTGTTTCTTTGTTTAATTTCTGTTTTGTTGACCTGTCCTTTGTTGAGAGTGGGGTGTTGAAGTCTCCCACTATTAATGTGTGGGGATCTATATGTGGTTTAAATTTTATCAATGTTTCTTTTACAAATGTGGGTGCCCTTGTATTTGGGGCATAGATGTTCAGGATTGTGATATCTTCCTCGTGGAATTTTCCCTTGATGAGTATGAAGTGTCCTTCCTCATCTCTTTTTATTAATTTTGGCTGAAAGTCTATTTTATCAGATATTAGAATGGCTACTCCTGCTTGTTTCTTGGGTCCATTTGCTTGGAAAGTCGTCTTCCAACCTTTTACCCTCAGGTAATGTCTATCTTTGTGTCTTAGGTGTGTTTCTTGTATGCAACAGATTGCTGGGTTTTGTTTACGTATCCATTCTGTTAATCTGTGTCTTTTTACTGGAGAGTTGAGTCCATTGATGTTGACAGAAATTAATGACCAGTGGCTGTTAGATCCTTTAATTTTGATGTTGGCTGTGTTCATAAGGTTGTGTGCTTGGTTGCTTTTTGTTTTGCTGTAGTAAGGTTAATTATTTCCTGTGTTTTCTTGACAGAAGCTAATTTTCTTGGGTTGTATTTTCCCTTCCAGTATCTTCTGTAATGCTGGATTTGTGTGTAGGTATTGTTGAAATTTGTTTTTGTCATTGAATATCTTGTTTTCTCTGTCTATGAGGACTGAGAGTTTTGCAGGGTATAGTAACCTGGGTTGACATCTGTGTTCTCTTAGGGTCTGCATGATATCTGTCCAGGCCCTTCTGGCTTTCATAGTTTCTGTTGAAAAGTCAGGTGTGATTCTAATGGGTTTGCCGTTATATGTTACTTGGCCTTTTTCCCTTGCAGCTTTTAGTATTTTTTCTTTGTTCTGTATACTTACTGTTTTGATTATTATGTGGCGGGAGGATTTTCTTTTCTGGTCAAATTTGTTGGGTGTTCTGTAGGCCTCATGTATCCTTATTGGCTTCTCCTTTAACTTGGGGAAATTTTCTTCGATGATTTTGTTGAAAATATTTTCTGGGCCTTGGAGAAGGGAGTCTTCTTTTTCCTCTCTTCCTATTATTCTTAGGTTTTGTCTTTTCATATTGTCTTGGATTTCTTGGACAGTCTGTGTCAGGAATTTTTTGGATTTAACATTTTCTTTGACAGATACATCGATTTCTTCCATTGTATCTTCTACACCTGAGATTCTTTCTTCCATTTCTTGTATTCTGTTGGTTATGCTTACCTCTGTAGTTCCTGTTTTCTTCCCTAAATTCTTTCTCTCCATTATTTCCTCCATTTGTGTTTTCTTTAATTTTTCTAGTTCTATCTTCAGGTCTTGAGTTGTTTTGTTTACTTCCTTCACCTGTCTACTTGTATTTTCCTCTTTTTCTTTTAGTTCCTTCAACTCTGTCTCTTTGATTTCTTTCAGTGATTTAATTATTTCTTCTCTGAAGACCACAAGCTGTTTGGCTGCATCTTCCCGTATTTCTTCACAGATGGCCCTAATCTGCTTGTCTTTATCTTCCTCCATTTCTTTACGGATAGCCATGATCTGTTTGGTTTTATCTTCCTCTAATTCTTTACGTATTTTATCTGTTTCCTCTATTATTCTCTTCATCAACATAGATGTAAGGTCATCTTGATTTTCTATTATGCTGCATTGTTCAGGGCTGTTTGCCCCTGGATGGCTGGGTTCTGGAGATGCCATATTGCTCTGTCTTTTGTTGGTTGAGCCTTTACGCTGACCTCTACCCATTGGGCTGATTTAGGTGTTGGCTGTTAGTTTCTGTGCTTCCTGGAGTCCTGAGGTAGGGAGTATCCCCTTGGCCGGAAGATGGTTTTTCCTGAAGGAGTCCTTCTCTGCTTTTTGGTTATGGTCACTGTATGGCCAGTGTTTCTCCGGAGTTGCCACTGCTCACCTCAGTTTTATAGCCCTGAGTAGTAGCTGTGGTCTATGTTAGGCAGGGGGGATCTCCTCTTACCCATAGAATTTCTCAAGACAGCTGCCCCACTGCTGGGTTTCTTGTTATAAATTTAGTGTGCTGCTGCTCACTAAATTTCCATGTACAGTCCTCTTGAAGAGACTGCTGATTCCCTAGCTGTGGGGTTTTCTCCCAACAGGGAAACTCAGTCTGTTATCCTGGGGTGCACAGTTCTGTCTGAGAAAGTGGGAGGTGCACTCAGCAAGTCTCTGGGCCAAAGGCTGATTGCTCCGCTCTGGACCTGGAGAATGTGCACCTAGGTTGAGTTGGCGCCTGGGGGCACTGCTCTGGTCTGGAGGCTGGGTGCCTCACTCTGGACCAGAAGCTGTGTGTCTCTGTCTGGGATGGCGGCTGCAGGCACCGATCTGGTCCAGACGCTGTGGGTGCAGCGCCCCTGAAGGATCAGGGATTCCCACAGTTTTGGCAGTCTAGCCAAGGACAACTGGCCGATCCCTGGCACAGTATCTGAGGGCTGCTGTAATGGCTCTTCGGCTCCTGCAGGTCTGAGGATGCAGCTGTGTGTCCCAGTGCCCCAGGGGAACTCAACAATGGCGGCAGAGCACAGTGCTCCTGCTTGCACTAGAGTCTGCGTGAGTCCAGGAAGTGTTTTGGTGCTGGGTGTCCTAAGTGTTAAGAGTTGCTGACCCCCTCCGCTGGGGGTTTCCTCCTGCTAGAGACACGCAGTCTGGTGCCCTGGTGCCCTGGTGCCCACAGTTCTATCTGAGGCAGCGAATCACGCTCACAGACTGGGCTCTGTGCAGGAGCCTGGGTTCCCTGCTCTGGGTCCGCGCTGGCTCTTGGGGTACCCACGGAACCCGAGTCTTTTCCAGGGGATGTCTGGGTAACCTGGGGTTGGTCCCAATTCTTTCCTGCTCCGTGGGGTTATCTCTCGACTGGAAAATCCAGTCTATGGTGTTGTGGGCCCACAGTTCAGTCTGGGACCGGGACCAGATCGCACTGGCGTGTAGCCCCGGGCTGACGACTAATAGCCTGGCGGAACCGGGATCTCTTCCGCGGTTTAGCCGGGTGAGTTAAAGCTGATTGAATCCCCCACTGTGGGGTATCCTCTCACCTGAGAAACACAACCACTTGTGTTTTATGGCCGCGAGTTCTGATTGCTGGTCACTGTGCCAATCCTGTTGTGCTGCTCCTCAGAATGAGAGTCCTCCCAGCGCCGCCATCTTGCCCTGCCTCCCAAATAAACACTTCTTAAACAGATGTTTGGCCAAGGGGGATGAACAAATTACACTGAGCTGCAGCATTCTTCTAACTTGCAAATCTGCCACTTCCAAGGTGCCACCATCTCCCTGCCTCCTTTTGCCACAGAAGCTTCCGATCGAGACTTAACCACAATCCAGCTTCTCAGTGGGTTCACCGGCTGCAAGAACTCAGTGCAATTTTGCTTAATAAAACACCGGGAACCTCGTCTGGTGTGTTATCTCAAAATGCCACCTAGTTTTTCTCTTCTTGACATTCAAATAAAGACTAAATTAAGCATAAATAAATATAATCCTAGTTCATCCTTGAACAAGGTTTGAAAGCTATCGCTTAATGTCAGGGACAGAAAGATAAGAAGGCAACTTTTTTTCTTTTTTTCACCAAGTGGTTAGCCCTGAGATCGTGTACATACGGGTAACATTATACTCACTGAGAAGGCTGTATGTATGTATTCAGTCATGCACATAAAATACACAAATACATTGTCTTATTTTGCTGAAATGTTAGTAATAGAAAGAACAAGTGGAGGGGTGTATAACAATAATTTAAATTCAAAATAGCACAAATTTGAGAGAGAAGGGAGGTTGTACAAGGAGAAGAATGAAAACATTTTTATAATTCTAAACATAAAAAGTATTAAACATAAAGCAAATAAACTTTTAAATTCACACATAAAACAACCATCCACAATTGCGTATCCACCATTCTCAGTGCTTTTATTTAAATATTATTATCAGTTGTTGAGACAGGCTCTCACTACATAGCTCTGGCCGGCCTCGAACTTACTATATGGAGCAGACTGGCCTCAAACAAACTTAGAGATCCTCCTGCCTCTGCCTGTGTGCTGGGATTAAAGGGATGCAATGCCATGCCCAGCTTTTACTGATAAAGAAGGACTGACATCTTTAAGGCTTTAGTTTCAATTAATCAAATTAAGAAATAGCTCATTGGTGCACATCCTGGGTTTCCTAAGAATTTATTTGGTACAAAAGTATTCCAAAGAAAATTTTTAAAAAGTGAGGCAGATTTTAAATGGCAAGTCATGTCATTCCAAAGAAAAAAAAAAAAAAAACCAGAGAACTTCTTCAGCTGATAAACACCTTCAGCAAAGTGGCAGGATACAAAATCAACTCAAAAAAATCAGAAGCCCTCTTGTATACCAAAGACAAAAAGGCTGAGAAAGAAATTAGGGAAACAACACCCTTCACAATAGCCACTAATAACATAAAGTACCTTGGTGTGACTCTAACCAAGCAAGTGAAAGACCTGTTTGAGAAAAAGTTCAAGTCTTTGAAGAAAGAAATTGAAGAAGATCTCAGAAGATGGAAAGATCTCCCATGCTCATGGATTGGTAGGATTAACATTGTGAAAATGGCCACCCTGCCAAAAGCAATCTACAGATTCAATGCAATTCCCATCAAAATACCAACTCAATTCTTTACAGACCTTGAAAAAAAGATTCTCAGCTTCATATGGAGAAACAAAACACCCAGAATCTCCAAAACGATCCTGTACAACAACAGATCATCTGGAGGTATCTCCATTCCCGATCTCAAGCTGTACTACAGGGCAACAGTAATAAAAACTGCATGGTATTGGCATAGAAACAGAAAGGAGGATCAATGGAATCGCATAGAAGACCCAGAAATAAACCCACACACCTATGAATACTCAAT
>NW_026588092.1:0-9008 GCF_907164565.1 Psammomys obesus | reverse complement strand
CATATAGGCTTTTGTAGTATGACCTAATAATCGTTTGGATTTCCTCAGTGTCTGTAGTTATGTCCCCATTTTCCTTTCTGATTTTGCTGATTTGTATGGTTTCTCTCTGCTTTTTAGTTAGTTTGGCTAAGGGTTTGTCTATCTTGTAGATTTTCTCAAAGAACCAGCTTTTTGTTTCATTGATTCTTTGGATAATTTTATTTGTTTCTAATTGATTGATTTCTGCCCTTAGTTTGATTATTTCCAGCCATCTGCTCCTCTTGGGTGTATCTGCTTCTTTTTTTTCTAGGTTTTTCAGTTGGGCCATTAAGTTGTTTGTATGTGATGTTATGGATTTCTTCTTGTAGGCACTTAGTGCTATACATTTTCCTCTGAGCACTGCTTTCAATGTGTCCCATAAATTTGGGTATGTTGTGCCTTCATTTTCATTGAATTCTAGAAAGTCTTTAATTTCTTTCTTTATTTCTTCCTTGACCCAGCTGTCATTCAGTAGTAAGTTGTTCAGTTTCCATGTGCGTGTCGGCTTTTTGTTGTTTCTGTTGTTGTTGATGTCCAGCTTTAGTCCATGGTGGTCAGATAGTATACAAGGGATTATTTCAATCCTTTTGTATCTGTTGAGGCTTGCTTTGTGACCAACTATATGGTCTATTTTAGAGAAGGTTCCATGTGGTGCTGAAAAGAAGGTGTACTCTTTTGAGTTTGGGTGAAAAGATCTGTAGACGTCTATTAGGTCCATTTGATTTAGGGATTCTGTGAGTGCTTTTATTTCCCTATTTGGTGTCTGTCTGGTTGATCTGTCCCTTGATGAGAGTGGGGTGTTGAAGTCTCCCACTATTAAGGTATTAGGATCAATGTATGATTTAAGCTTTAATATTGTTTCATTTACGAATGTAGGTGCTCTTGTATTTGGGGCATAGATATTCAAAATTGTGATGTCCTCTTGTTGGATTTTTCCTTTGATGAGAATATAGTGGCCGTCCTTATCTTTTTTGATTAACTTTGGATGAAAGTCTATTTTATTAGATATTAGGATGGCTACTCCAGCTTGTTTTCTGGAACCATTTGCTTGAAAAAACATTTTTCCAGCCCTTTACTCTGAGGTAGTGTTTATCTTTGTTGCATAGGTGTGTTTCTTGGATGCAACAGAATGTTGGGTCCTGTTTCCTTAACCATTCTGTTAGCCTGTGTCTTTTTATTGGTGAGTTGAGTCCATTAATATTGATAGATAATATTGACCAATGCATGTTAGTTCCTTTTGTAATGGAGTCGATGATCTTACCTTGTTTCATTGCTTGTTTTCTTTTCATTTTTGTTGGGATATTATCTGTATGCCCTGTTTTCTTGGGTGAATACATTTTCGTTGGATTGGAGTTTTCCTTCTAGTATCTTCTGTAGGGTTGGTTTGTTGTGTAGATATTGCATAAATTTAGTTTTGTCATGGAATATTTTGTTTTCTCCATCTATGTTGATTGAAAGCTTTGCAGGGTATAGTAGTCTGGGTTGACATTGTGATCTCTTAGAGTCTCCATGATGCTTGCCCAGGCCCTTCTGGCTTTCATAGTTTCTGATGAGAAGTCTGGTGTGATTCTGATAGGTCTACCTTCATATGTTACTTGGCCTTTTTCCCTTGCTGCTTTTAATATCTTTTCTTTGTTCTGTAGATTTAGTGTTTTGACTATGATGTGACGTGATGTGTTTCTTTTCTGGTCTAGTCTATTTGGTGTTCTGTAGGCCTCTTGTATATTTATGGACATCTCTTTCTTTAAGTTGGGAAAATTTTCTTCTATGATTTTCTTGAAAATATTTTCTGGACCTTGGAGCCTGGAGTCTTCTTTTTCATCAATTCCTATTATTCTTAGATTTTGTCTTTTCATAGCATCCTTGATTTCTTGGATATTTTGTGATTGGAATTTTTCTGATTTTACTTTTTCTTTGAGAGAAGTATCAATTTCTGCAAGTGTGTCTTCAGCTCCAGAGATTCTCTCTTCCATCTCTTGTATTCTGTTGGTGATGCTTACTTTGGTGGTTCCTGATCTTTTCTCCAAGTTCTCCAGTTCAAGAGTTTTCTCATTTTGTGTTTTCTTTATTGATTCTAATTCTGTTTTCATGCCTTGCACCATTTCTTCCATGTGTTTGAATTTGGATTCCTGTCTCTCTACAATGGACTCTATTTCTTTGTTCATTTCCTTTTTGTATGCCACTAATTTTTTCTCTACTTGTGCCTCTATTTGTTTGGCTATGTTTGCCTGTGTTTCTTTAAGGGTTTTGTCTATTTCTTCTTTCTTTATCTCCAATTGACTGGCCAACTCTTTGAAAGATTTGTTCATTTCCTCCTTATGAGCCTCAAATAATTGAGCAAGCATGGCTTTAAGGTCATTTTCCTATGCTTCTGATGAATTGGAGTATCCATCGATTTTGGGGTTTGCTGGTGAAGTCATGATGTCCTGATTTATGTTGGAAGTGTTCTTTCGCCTACCCCTGGCCATTGGCTTATCTGAGACCTTCCCTGTTTGTTTTTGGATTCTGCCGATCAGACTGGTACTGTCTCTCTCTCGAGTCTGGAGAATTCTTCAGGAAGTTGAGAGAGGTCCCGTGTCCTTAGCGTGTGCTGAGGACTAGCTGTACCTGTGGGAGGAAAGTACGCAGGCGCAAACAGAGGCAAATGCAAGCGTGCATGCGTGCGTGTGTATATGTGTGTGTGTGTGTAAGTGGGTGTGGGCGTGTGTCTCGAGGGACAGAGTGATGGCTAATGTTAAACCCTTGAGTGTGTGGGAGGGTCTCTGCAATGTATATGTCGCAGGCGCTAGTGATGATCGCAGCGCAATTTCTGGCATTAACTGCCTTAACTCCTCAATTAGACCCACAGAGCAGGAACTTCAGTGTTCCAAGTGCCCCTCTGTTTCCCAAAGTGGGTATATGGGTGGGAGGGGGTTCGATGCCTGGCTTCTGTTTTAGAAGAACCCAGGATCAGTGGAGCTGCAGATTCTCAAGGGTGCACTCACTTACAGGCAGGACACTTGGCAGAGATCGGGGTATCTGGGCTCTCTGCTCTCTGGTTTGGCCCTGCTTCTTTGATGTGCTCCGCCAGTTCCGTGCTGCTGTCACTGCCAGGTTATGAGGTCTTGCTGCAGCTGGAGATTTCAGGGTGGTCACGTCAGTGGGAATCGGGGTAACCAGCCTTTCTGTTCTTTGGTTTGGCCCTGGTTAGTCTTAAACTGGAGGGCTGATGTGCCCCGCCAGCTCAGTGCTGCTCCGCCGCCAGGTTAGAAAGTCCCGCTGTAACTGGAGACTGGGTTGCTAGTCCAGATGCTTTCTGGGAAGTCCTGGGGTCTCTTCACTGTGCTCTCCAAGCTTGGGAGGCCCAGCGCCTGGTGTGTCTAGCTTGTATGGCGTTTCTGTCTGGTTTTGGTGAGTATATAGCGTATTCTCTGTCACTGTGGGATTGGGCGGGCCGTACCGTCAGTGATAGCGCTCCTGTGGAGCTAGTATGGCGTCTAGCAGACTCGGGCCCTGGGAGGATGGTGCAGTCGCCGGGCATGAATCTGGGGCTCCGAGACACAGTACTGCTGGCCTTTGCCAATAAAGGGCTTGGGGCTCCGCCTCAGTGGCTGCAGGCCCCAGGCAGTTAGGTCTGCGCTGAGAAAGGCGAGTCCTCTGTGCCAAGGAGGAGGGAGGTCTGGGGGAGGGGAGTGACAAGAGATCAAAGGATCGTTTCTCACCTTCCCCAAACAAGTCCCTGGGTGACCTGAGACCAAGGTTTTCACCTCCTGCGATGTTCCCTGCTGTTTAGAAAGTCTCTCCCTTGTTTCCCTGGCTTCAGAAGTTCTTCCACTCATCAACTCAGAACTTTATCTCTTCCACAGCTCAGAAACTGTGTGTGCTAGTCGCCATCTTGGCTCCGCCCCTCCCTTTTGTCTTTTGTATACAGGAGTGCTACTGATTTTTTTGAGTTAATTTTGTATCCGGCCACTTTGCTGAAGGTGTTTATCAGCTGCAGGAGTTCCCTGGGAGAGTTTTTGGGGTCACTCATGCATACTATCATATCATCTGCAAATAGTGATAATTTGACTTCTTCCTTTCCCACCTGTATCCGCTTGATCTCCTTCAACTGTCTTATTGCTCTAGCAAGGACTTCCAGCACTAGGTTGAAGAGATGTGGAGAGAGTGGGCAGCCTTGTCTTGTCCCTGATTTCAGTGGGATTGCTTTAAGTTTCTCTCCGTTCAGTTTGATGTTGGCTATAGGCTTGCTGTATATTGCCTTTACTATGTTTAGATATGTGCCTTGTATCCCTGATCTCTCCAGTACTTTAAACATGAATGGATGTTGGATTTTGTCAAATGCTTTTTCAGCATCTAGGGAGATTTTCATGTGGTTTTTTTTCTTTCAGTTTCTTAGTATGGTGGAACATATTGATGGATTTCCATATATTGAACCACCCCTGAATACCTGGGATGAAGCCTACTTGGTCATAGTGGATAATATCTTTGATGTGTTCTTGGATTTGATTTGCAAGTATTTTGTTAAGTATTTTTGCATCAATGTTCATAAGGGAGATTGGCCTGAAATTCTCTTTCTTTGTTGAGTCTTTGTGAGGTTTAGGTACCAAGGTGACTGTGGCTTCATAGAATAAGTTTGATAATGTTCCTTCTGTTTCTACTTTGTGGAATAGTTTGAAGAGAATTGGTGTTAGCTCTTCTTTGAAGGTCTGATAGAATTCTGTGCTGAAGCCATCTGGTTCTGGGCTGTTTTTTGGATGGGAGATTTTTGATGACCGCTTCTATTTCTTTGGGGCATATAGGACTATTTAATTGATTTACCTAGTCCTGACTCAGCTTTGGTAAGTCAAATGGATCAAGAAAATTGTCCATTTCATTTATATTTTCAAATTTTGTGGCTTATAGACTTTTGAAGTAAGTTCTAATGATTGTTTGGATTTCCTCAGTGTCTGTAGTTATGTCCCCCTTTTCATTTCTGATTTTGTTGATTTGGATGGTGTCTCTCTGCCTTTTAGTTAGCTTGGCTAAGGGTTTGTCAATCTTGTTGATTTTCTCAAAGAACCAGCTCTTGATTTCATTGATTCTTTGAATTGTTTTATTTGTTTCCAATTGATTAATTTCAGCCCTGAGTTTGATTATTTCCAGCTGTCTACTCCTTTTTGGTGTGTCAGCTTCTTCTTTTTCTAGGGTTTTTAAGTGAGCCATTAAGTTGCTTGAATGAGCTGTCTCGAATTTCTTCTTGAAGGCACTTAGTGCTATGAACTTTCCTCTTGGCACTGCTTTCATTGTGTCCCACAAGTTTGGGTATGTTGTGTCTTCATTTTCATTGAGTTCTAGGAAGACTTTAATTTCTTTCTTTATTTCTTCCCTGACCCAGCTGTCATTTATTAGCAAGTTGTTCAGTTTCCATGTGTGTGTAGGCTTTTTGATATTTCTGTTATTGTTGAGGTCCAGCTTTATTCCATGGTGATCAGACAAGATACAAGGAATCATTTCAATCTTCTTGTATCTGTTGAGGCTTGCTTGACTATATAGTCACCAACTATATAGTCTATTTTGGAGAAGGTTCCATGAGGTGCTGAGAAGAAGGTAAAATCTTTTGTGTTTGGGTGTAAAGTTCTGTAAATGTCTGTTAGGTCCATTTGATTCATGACCTCTGTTAGAGACATTGTTTCTTTGTTTAATTTCTGTTTTGTTGACCTGTCCTTTGTTGAGAGTGGGGTGTTGAAGTCTCCCACTATTAATGTGTGGGGATCATCTATATGTGGTTTAAATTTTATCAATGTTTCTTTAACAAATGTGGGTGCTCTTGTATTTGGGGCATAGATGTTCAGGATTGTGATGTCTTCCTAGTGGAATTTTCCTTTGATGAGTATGAAGTGTCCTTCCCCATCTCTTTTTATTAATTTTGGTTGAAAGTCTATTTTATCAGATATTAGAATGGCTACTCCTGCTTGCTTCTTGGGTCCATTTGCTTGGAAAGTCGTCTTCCAACCCTTTATCCTCAGGTAATGTCTATCTTTGTGCCTTAGGTGTGTTTCTTGTATGCAACAGATTGCTGGGGTTTGTTTATGTATCCATTCTGTTAATCTGTGTCTTTTTATTGGAGAGTTGAGTCCATTGATGTTGAGAGAGATTAATGACCAGTGGCTGTTAGATCCTTTGATTTTGATGTTGGCTGTGGTTATAAGGTTGTGTGCTTGGTTACATTTTGTTTTACTGTAATACGGTTAATTATTTCCTGGGTTTTCTTTAAAGAAGCTAAGTCTTTTTGTGTTGTATTTTCCCTTCCAGTGTCTTCTGTAATGCTGGATTTGTGTGTAGGTATTGTTGAAATTTGTTTTTGTCATTGAATATCTTGTTTTCTCTGTCTATGGGGACTGAGAGTTTTGTGGGATATAGTAGCCTGGGCTGACATCTGTGTTCTCTTAGGGTCTGCATGATATCCATCCAGGCCCTTCTGGCTTTCATAGTCTCTGTTGAAAAGTCAGGTGTGATTCTAATGGGTTTGCCATTATATGTTACTTGGCCTTTTCCCCTTGCAGCTTTTAGTATTTTTTCTTTGTTCTGTATACTTACTGTTTTGATTATTATGTGGCGGGAGGATTTTCTTTTCTGGTCAAATTGTTGGGTGTTCTGTAGGCCTCATGTATTCTTATTGGCCTCTCCTTTAACTTGGGGAAATTTTCTTCAATGATTTTGTTGAAAATATTTTCTGGGCCTTGGAGAAGGAAATCTTCTTTTTCCTCTATACCTATTATTCTTAGGTTTTGTCTTTTCATATGATCTTGGATTTCTTGGATGGTCTGTGTCAGGAATTTTTTGGATTTAACATTTTCTTTAACAGATACATCGATTTCTTCCATTGTATCTTCTACGCCTGAGATTCTTTCTTCCATCTCTTGTAGTCTGTTGGTTATGCTAACCACTATATTTCCTGTTTTCTTCCCTAGATTCTTCCTCTCCATTATTTCCTCCATTTGAGTTTTCTTTAATTTTTCCAGTTCTATCTTCAGGTCTTGAGTTGTTTTGTTTACTCCCTTCACCTGTGTGATTGTACTTTCCTGTTTTTCTTTTAGTTCCTTCAACTCTGTTTCTTTTATTTCATTCAGTGCTTTAAGCAGTTCCTTTCTAAAAACCATAAACAGTGGCTGCAATTTCCTCTATTTCTTTAAGGATGGCAATATTCTGTTTGAGTTTATCTTCCTCTATGTCTTTACGTATCTTATTTGTTTCCTCTGTTATCATCTTCATGAGCATAGTTAGGTCATCTTCTTGAATTTCAGTTATGCTGGGGTGTCCAGGGATTTTTGCCCCTGGGTAACTGGGTTCTGGAGATGCCATATTGCTCTGTCTTTTGTTGCTTGAGCTTTCACACTGGCCTCTACCCATTGTGCTATCTTGGGTGTTTGGGGCTATTTTCTGGTGGTTCCTGGGGATCCTGTGGTGGAAAGAATCCCCTTGGCAGATAGCTGGTTTTTCCTGAAGGAAGTCTTCTCAGCTTTTTAGGTATAGTCCCTGCATGGCTGGCATTTTTTCAGGAGTTGCTGCTGCTCACCTCAGGGATAGAGACCTGAGTGGTAACTGTGGTCTTTGTTAGTCGAGAGGGTTCTCCTCTCACCCAGGGAAGTCCTGAAGACAGCTGCCCTGTTTCTGGGTTTCTTGCTATAAATTTAATGATTAGCTGCTGTGACCCAGTTGGACATCTGGCGCACAGCAACTGTTTGTGCCTATGTCTGGAGCACAGCTGAGTGATGGTGGCTCTGCCCCACTGGTCTGCGAGACTTTTTCCAGGGAAGGATTGGGTGATTTAAGACAGTACAGTTTCCTTCCCTCCTTGTGGATTCTCTTGAGACAAGGACTCCCAATCTCTTTTTTGTCCTGGGGCACACCGCTCAGTCTCCGCCAACTAGCTGGCACACAGAAACTGTCTGTGTCTGCCTTTCTGGCCTTTGGGAGCTGGGCGTCTGCCTAAACTGGGTAATTTTCCCGAGACCTTTTCGGGGTGGTGGTATCAGCTGAGTGCTCTGAGATCAGACCAGCCGATTCCCTCCCTGTGGGTTTGAACCCGACAGTGAAACTCAATCTCTTGTGCCCTAGGGCCCACAGTTCTATCTGAGGCAGCGAATCAGGCGCACAGGCAGGGCTCTGTGCAGGCGCCTGGGTCCCTGGCTCTGGCTCCGGGCTGGTTCCTGGGGCGCCTGTGGAACCCGAGTCTTTTCCAGGGGATGTCTGGGTGACCTAAGGTTGGTCCCAATCGTTTCCTGCACCGTTGGGTTATCTCTGGACTGAAAATTCCAGTCTCTGTTAGTATGGTGTGCAAGGTTCAGTCTAGGACCGTGACCAGAGACACTGGTGTGTGGCTCTGGGCTGGGGCTGGCGGCCAAGTGTCTGGCGGAACCAGGATCTCTTCTGTGGTTTAGCCGGGTGAGTTAAAAGCTGATTGAATCCCCCACTGTGGGGTATCCTCTCACCTGGGAAACACAATCGCCTGTGTTTTATGGCTGCGAGCTCTGATCGCTGGTCACTTTGCTGATCCTGCTGCTGCTGGTCAGAATGAGAGTCCTCCCAGCGCTACCATCTTGCCCCGCCCCCCAGAATATTTATCGTAAATACTCCAACAAATATTTTTAAATTTTCTGTTGATGTTATAGAAGTGCCTATCAAGATATAAATGATAAACAATCCACTTGTTCTATATAATTTCTTTTTGGGAGTTTGTGGCCACCTACTATCTACAAAATATTGTTGCTTTAAAGAAAAAAATATTTTCTAAAATAGGTATATGCTTGACACTTTGTGGATTCTTTTAATAAAATACTTGATCTTATTTTTCTTTCAATTCTGAGACTCTCTTTTCTTCTTCTTATGTTCCTAATAGTTACATGTTATAACTATTCATCTTCTTTTCCAAAATTTTTATTTCTTCCTCCTACTCTGTCTGCTTTGATGTGTTTACATATATATATATATATATATATATATATATATATATATATATATATATATAT
>NW_026588091.1:0-3110 GCF_907164565.1 Psammomys obesus | reverse complement strand
TTCCTCTTTCGAGAATTCTCTGTTTAGCTCTGTTCCCCATTTTTTAAGTGGATTACTTGCTTTGTTGCTTTTCTGCTTCTTTAGTTCTTTATATATACTGGATATTAGCCCTCTGTCAGATAAAGGGTTGGTGAAGATTCTTTCCCAATCTGTAGGCTGTCTATTTGTTTTGATGACAGTGTCTTTTGCTTTACAGAAGCTTTTCAGTTTCATGAGGTCCCATTTATTGATTGTTGCTCTTAGAGCCTGTGCTGTTGGTGTTCTGTTCAGGAAGCTGTCTCCTGTGCCAATGAGTTCTAGGCTGTTTCCCACTTTTTTTTCCAGCTGATTTAGAGTATCTGGTTTTATGTTGAGGTCCTTGATCCACTTGGACTTTAGTTTTGTGCAGGGTGATAAATATGGATCTATTTTCATTTTTCTGCATGTAGACATCCAGTTGGTCCAGCACCATTTGTTGAAGATGCTGTCTTTTTTCCATTGAATGGATTTGGCTTCTTTGTCAAATATTGAGTATTCATAGGTGTGTGGGTTTATTTCTGGGTCTTCTATGCGATTCCATTGATCCTCCTTTCTGTTTCTATGCCAATACCATGCAGTTTTTATTACTGTTGCCCTGTAGTACAGCTTGAGATCGGGAATGGAGATACCTCCAGATGATCTGTTGTTGTTCAGGATCGTTTTGGAGATTCTGGGTTTTTTGTTTCTCCATATGAAGCTGAGAATCTTTTTTTCAAGGTCTGTAAAGAATTGAGTTGGTATTTTGATGGGAATTGCATTGAATCTGTAGATTGCTTTTGGCAGGATGGCCATTTTCACAATGTTAATCCTACCAATCCATGAGCACGGGAGATCTTTCCATCTTCTGAGATCTTCTTCAATTTCTTTCTTTAAAGACTTGAAGTTTTTCTCAAACAGGTTTTTCACTTGCTTGGTTAGAGTCACACCAAGGTACTTTATGTTATTAGTGGCTATTGTGAAGGGTGTTGTTTCCCTAATTTCTTTCTCAGCCTTTTTGTCTTTGGTATACAAGAGGGCTTCTGATTTTTTTGAGTTGATTTTGTATCCTGCCACTTTGCTGAAGGTGTTTATCAGCTGAAGAAGTTCTCTGGTTGAATCTTTGGGTTCGCTCATGTATACTATCATATCATCTGCAAATGGTGACACTTTGACCTCTTCCTTTCCGATTTGTATCCCCTTGATCTCCTTTAGTTGTCTTATTGCTCTGGCTAGGACTTCAAGTACAATGTTAAAGAGATATGGAGAGAGTGGGCAGCCTTGTCTTGTCCCTGATTTCAGTGGGATTGATTTAAGTTTCTCTCCATTGAGTTTGATGTTGGCTATAGGCTTGCTGTATATTGCCTTTACTATCTTTAGGTATGTGCCTTGTATCCCTGATCTCTCCAAGACTTTAAACATAAATGGGTGCTGGACTTTGTCAAATGCTTTTTCAGCATCTAAGGAGATGATCATGTGGTTTTTCTCCTTCATTTTGTTTATGTGGTGGATTACATTGATGGATTTCCGTATGTTGAACCACCCTTGCATTCCTGGGATGAAGCCTACTTGGTCATGGTGGATGATATCTTTGATGTGTTCTTGGATTCGGTTTGCAAGTATTTTATTGAGTATTTTTGCATCAATGTTCATAAGAGAGATAGGTCTGAAGTTCTCTTTTTTTGTTGGATCTTTGTGTGGTTTAGGTATCAAAGTGACTGTGGCTTCATAGAATGAGTTTGGTAGTGTTCCTTCTGTTTCTATTTTATGGAATAGTTTGAGGAGAATTGGTGTTAGTACTTCTTTGAAGTTCTTGTAGAATTCTGCGCTGAAGCCATCTGGTCCAGGGCTTTTTTTGGAGGGGAGACTGTTAATGACTGCTTCAATTTCCTTGGGAGATATAGGACTATTCAGTCTTTCTACCTGATCTTGACTTAATTTTGGTAGATGGAATCTGTCAAGAAAGTTATCCATTTCATTTAGATTTTCAAATTTTGTGCCATATAGGCTTTTGTAGTATGACCTAATAATCGTTTGGATTTCCTCAGTGTCTGTAGTTATGTCCCCATTTTCCTTTCTGATTTTGCTGATTTGTATGGTTTCTCTCTGCTTTTTAGTTAGTTTTGCTAAGGGTTTGTCTATCTTGTTGATTTTCTCAAAGAACCAGCTTTTTGTTTCATTGATTCTTTGGATAATTTTATTTGTTTCTAATTGATTGATTTCTGCCCTTAGTTTGATTATTTCCATCCGTCTGCTCCTCTTGGGTGTATCTGCTTCTTTTTTTTCTAGGTTTTTCAGTTGGGCCATTAAGTTGTTTGTATGTGATGTTACGGATTTCTTCTTGTAGGCACTTAGTGCTATAAATTTTCCTCTGAGCACTGCTTTCAATGTGTCCCATAAATTTGGGTATGTTGTGCCTTCATTTTCATTGAATTCTAGAAAGTCTTTAATTTCTTTCTTTATTTCTTCCTTGACCCAGCTGTCATTGAGTAGTAAGTTGTTCAGTTTCCATGTGCGTGTCGGCTTTTTGTTGTTTCTGTTGTTGTTGATGTCCAGCTTTAGTCCATGGTGGTCAGATAGTATACAAGGGATTATTTCAATCCTTTTGTATCTGTTGAGGCTTGCTTTGTGACCAACTATATGGTCTATTTTGGAGAAGGTTCCATGTGGTGCTGAAAAGAAGGTGTACTCTTTTGAGTTTGGGTGAAAAGATCTGTAGGCATCTATTAGGTCCATTTGATTTAGGGATTCTGTGAGTGCTTTTATTTCCCTATTTGGTGTCTGTCTGGTTGATCTGTCCCTTGATGAGAGTGGGGTGTTGAAGTCTCCCACTATTAAGGTATTAGGATCAATGTATGATTTAAGCTTTAATATTGTTTCATTTACGAATGTAGGTGCTCTTGTATTTGGGGCATAGATATTCAAAATTGTGATGTCCTCTTGTTGGATTTTTCCTTTGATGAGAATATAGTGGCCATCCTTATCTTTTTTGATTAACTTGGGTTGAAAGTCTATTTTATGAGATATTAGGATGGCTACTCCAGCTTGTTTTCTGGAACCATTTGCTTGAAAAACATTTTTCCAGCCCTTTACTCTGAGGTAGTGTTTATCTTTGT
>NW_026588090.1:0-5415 GCF_907164565.1 Psammomys obesus | reverse complement strand
CCTGCCGGTCAGCAAAGAGTGGCACCGGGAGACAAACGCCTTTAGGTTTTTAAAAGAAAAATTGCGGGAAATTTGAAGTTGCAGTTTTGGCAATTTAAGATTGGATGAGGAAGCTATAAAGTAAGATAATTGGTTAGTCTTAGGTGCTCAAGCTTGGCCAGTCCTGCCAAGTGTGGATGCAGCTGCAATTTAAGGTGGGGGTGGTTAGCTCATCCTTGAAGATTAGGGGCTACAGACTTTTGGCTGGAGGTCAAAAGCTACTCAGAAGAAGTGTGAGTTTGTTGCTAAGAAACACTATCTCAAAGACAAGGGTCTGGTCTTTCTTTTTGCTGAGTGAAGGTCATTGCTTGCTTGCCCTTTTTTTTCTGTCCTCACAGATAGGGTCACATTTTTCCATTCTCTGGAAAGGTACTAAGAGGCTTTAGCTTAACCTGAACCTAAAACTCAAAAGTATAGGTTTTAGAAGACATACAGGATGCAAAGTTAGTCTAACCCTTTCATTTCCCCCTTCTCCTTGTAACTGCTTCAATCATGAAGCAGCTGCAGAGTGAGAATTTTATCTTAAGAAAAATTTTTTTTCTTTTGACACAACATTTTAGCCTGTAGAATGAGACAATGAGCCAAAGATGCGTCTTCTGGAATTTCTTCATGCTGATGATTGGATCATTGATATCTTAGTTTGAAAGAGGCTAAAATGCTGGTCAAAAGTTGGGGAGAGTACATGGGTAGTTACCTTAGTCTGTAATTATCTCGGTTTAAACGTAAAAAAACAAGCAAAGTAGATAAGGGTCCCATTTCTTGAGTGCCCAAGGGAGCTGCTTTTAACTGAATTTAAGGATTTTTCTCAGATCTTTAGAACTCCCTCCCAAGATACTAGAATTTTTTACTTTGATGCCAAAATCATGGCCTTTTGTCCAAATATATATTAGTTTTGTAAAGATTACTAGGAGCTAGTCAAAGGCTGGTCAATGAGGCAGTCCATAACAGTCTGGTTAGTTGATCCAATTGAAGAGACAGGGAGCAGTCATGTCAGCTTCCAACAAGTCCAGATTTCAGCTTGCAGCCCAGAGTCAACCAGGTGAAAATCTGCTGAGACAAATTCAGATTACAGACAGAAGTTAAGATTTGTCTGTTAAATGGGAAAAGTGAGGAATCCCAACACCAGGGAAAAACTCATCTGGGATCCATTTGAGCTATGCCACATCCAGGTCTCATGACCTTTTGATTTTTATAAACTCATATGAATTTTTGGCACACAAAAGGAAATATATATATATATATACTCAGAAAAGGAACATATCAGCAAATCTAATACAACAACATTTTGAGAGTAACAGGTAAAAACTATATCTAACAAAATGGGTACCAGTCAGCTGTTTGTTTTATGTCTTTTATAAACAACTTAAGTGTGTCCATGTGGCAGCCTTTTTGGAGTTAATGGCATCTGAGCAGCAGAACTCAAACTCTAGGCTATTTTCCAAAGTCTAGTCTCTCACAGACTGACCTTGGTGGTCCTACAGTGGACAGCTCTGACCCTGAGAAACTCCGTACAACCATAGTAACCAGACAGCAGGCTCTGCGGAACCTTGAGTAAGCCCTCCTATATTTTGGCTAAGTAAAATTGCCTGTGTGAGAAACTGCTTGTACTTTTTTTTTATTTAAGTGTTAACGTGACGTCCATTAAATTGACACTTTGATCAGTATGTAGACCAACATTTTTTAGATTTTTATAACCTGAATTTTTATATCCTCAGACCCTACATAAACGTTATATCTTTTTTTATTTAACTATTATTATAAGACAACTGATGTAAAGCCTGTGAGCAGGGCAATCCTGTTTTTTACCTAGTAGTTCTAACTAACTAATGAACTGTCCAGTGAGCTGATAGTGAACCTAACTATCTGCTCTTTAGTTGCCAAGCTACCATTAACTAAGTCTAGCCTTCCAGCCTAGCCGTCAATGTGATCAGAGACCTGAGAAGGATAAATTATGACCTAAGTAAATGTACCAATCAAAATGACAGAGATGACTAGTTAGTCCATCACCTAGGCAGTGTCCCTGGCTCCTGTGGTCTCCTGGCTTCCTGAGCAGAGGCAAGCCAGCCATCAGGCATAGAGGATGAGAAACTGCTGCTGTGGAAAGAGGAGCAGGAGAGATTGATCTCACCTTGCCTCTCACAATGTGAGACAATAGCTCTCCAGGTGTCCCCGGCATTGTCCACAGTTTATGTTGGGCCCTAGGGGTGGGCCAGTTGGGGCAGTATTGCCCAGTGGTTAGCATACCACAATCCAGAGTTGCAGTCATCTGTCGTGCCCAAATCTTCTCGGAGACCTTGGGGAGCTACTGCCAGGATTTTGGGACTTTCTGTCACAATAAACTTACATATGTTAAAATGCCATATTCATCAGATCTCTGATAAGCCTGAGGGCCAGCATATCTGAATTATTCTTTGCCTATTTTTATCATTTGCTCTAAACTGTATCCTATAAAACAGAAAGTTGTACTCTGATTCTGGCATATTCCTTAGGTGCATGTTTTAGAACCAAATTTAAAGTAGATCTATATAGGCAAACTTTATGGTTAACCATCCCAAATTCAGCTCCAAAGAAAACAACCTAAACAAAGGAACTAGGTAAAGCTCAGTCTTTAGTGTAACTCTAAAGCTGCTCTTTCTGAACTAAAATTAAAGCAAACCTTTTAATCAGATATAGTTTATAGAGGGGCTAGCAAATCTTGCTGATCCTACCACTTTGTATTAAAATTGAACAGTAAAAAGCTTTGCACTTAACACTAATCAGAGGACTGAACATAACTGAGATACCTAAACAAAATGGTGGTAAACTCATGGCTCCACCCTCTTTATCTCCGGACCAGCATGGCGGCTGGCCATGTGTAACTGAACTCAGCTGGAAGCCCTAAACAAATATGGCAGCAAAACTACAGCTTCACATGCTCTCTATCCCTGAACCATCATGGCGGCTAGCCATGTGTTAGCACAGGCTGAGACTGACAATATCAAACAACCATTAGGTGCTGCTGATGACACAGCAAACACTGTGGGGCATCCATAATCCCCCACAACCAAAAGTTCTAACATAGTGATCAAATAAGTTTTAGAACCAACTGCATAACAGAACAGTACAGAACACTTTTAAACTGTATGAATTATTTTAGCCATACCAAACCTATCAGCCAGAATTTTTTCCCCTTAAAAGAGCATAAGAAAACATTTTGCAATGAAGAATCACCAGCCTTTTAAATAAATTATAGCATATTTAAATACACTTCTTTTTCAAATCATATTAACTCTCTGGCTTTTTATAATACATCCACTAACCTTCTGCAACATCCTATTTACCTTCAGGTTCCTAGCTTTCTTTTTCTGGCTTAACCAGACATTTTTGCTTTAGACAAGCTATTTCTTTCTTTAATACCTCTTGATCATTCTCTCTTTCTTTTCAGACAACAGAAAAACTCCCATCAAAAAAATTTTTTTTTAAATTTTCCAAAGGGTTTCAAGTTCGTTGTTAGACTGCCCAAGAGTTATTGCTTAAAAAATCTGATAAACTGTAAATGTCTTATTATCTTAAGCATCTAAACAATTTTTAAAACTTGTCCCTGCAATATCAAAGCAAAGTATCTTCTTTAGGAGTGAATTCACAAAGCATAACCATAATTTTAAAATTCAAAACCAGATCTCAAGACCAAAATTTATCAGTGCAAACAACCCAATCTTCAGAACCAATATCAACTTAGAACAAGACTTTTTTCTTATCCTAAAAGGAAATAAAATCATTTTGACTCAGAGATTTTGCAACCGTTGTTTTCCTGAGCCACATCATGTGGCAATTTACATTGTTGTTATTTAAACATATGCATTTATAGACCCTACAAACACAAAGGCACATATACGTGTTTTAAACAAGAATTTGAATTTAACCCCAAAACATACCCACTTATTTTTGATCATACCAACCATTTAAGACCAGTTGAAAACAATCATATCATGGCCATATATTTAAACAGACAGACAAAACTTTTTTTTTTATTTAGACTCAGCTGTAATTCTAAACATTACAGCAAGTGCAGTTTTATTCCTAAATCAATGTTTGATCTGTAAGTTGCAATTGACTCACACCCCCTAGGTGGGAGGAGGGAAGAGAAGAACAAGAGGGCATGGTGAGCTCCTGCCGCTCACTTCCCTGCTTTGCTGGCATGAAGGCAAGGGGGAGGAGTTTTTCCTCACTCTCAGTGGCCAGAGCAGTTCCTGTTGTGGAGCAGCTACAGTGCTGACCCCCACCTAGCCTTGTGTAAGGACTTCCATCAAGCGAGCCCACAAGCCTTGCCTGCTCCCTTGGCTCCATTGGCTCCCTTGTGAGCTTTACTCTCGCTTGCCTTCCCCGCAGGTCCTGAACCTGCTTCCCAGCTGGGCCTCTCCCCTCCCCCATGCTCTTCTGCTGCCCCTCGCAACAAGGGGCCACATCAATTCCGTGCCCTGCTGGGTGTGCATTGTTATTCCACAGACGCTCAAGTGCCTGAGCACTGTCTGCACAAGTTCCAGCCCCAGCGCAGCTGGCTCCATGCGTCTCCCCAGCCACCAGGAAGCACTCCCTCCTTGGCTCCCTCGGGAGAGAGCTCACTGCTAGGCATCCTGCCATGCAGCCTTGCACGCTCCTGGGCCGAGAACTAGTTCTAATTTTAACTGTCCTCTGTCCGAATTTTCGTCAGTCCAAGTCTACAAAGAAACAGACACAGAAAAATACATACATACATGAGAAACACAGGATTCAAATTGAAGGGGAGCAGAATCTCTCTGTTCCTTCCCAGTCCATATTGGAGGAGCAGAATCTCTCCGTTTCCTCCCTGTACACAGACCATAATGCCCTGACAGAACAACTGCCCTGTGGCGGTCGCTCTCTATGCCACCAGATGGGAGGAGGACCATGTCAGATCCAACCTCTCAAACGGAATCTGGAGCATCCCTCAGTTCCCAGTCAAGCGATATTCAGACACATCTGTCTATCGCAATGACTGATCAGATGACCAAAAAGGTCCAGATAGGCGCCTAAACAGAAACAGATTGGTACCACAGAGATCTGATTGAGAGGCTGCCTCATGGCGGCCATATCTGACAAGAAACAGATTGGTAAGACAGAAACAGACTAACTGTTCCGAGCTTGACCATTGAGTTCAGTCTGATGAGGGTTGGGGAAGGGGCATGCCCTTTCCAGGCCAACGCACCAAAAATGTAAGACCTGGGGTCTCACAGCTCAGGAGTTTAAGATCGGGCCCTTCCCAGAAACTCCCCCAGACCAAGACTCGTTGCAAAAGCAAGAGGTTTATTAACCATTGCACAATGGGGTCACCCCTGCCGGTCAGCAAAGAGTGGCACCGGGAGACAAACGCCTTTAGGT
>NW_026588089.1:0-6344 GCF_907164565.1 Psammomys obesus | reverse complement strand
TGGAAGTCAATCTGGCGCTTTCTCAGACAACTAGGAGTAGTGCTACCTCAAGACCCAGCTATCCCACTCCTAGGTATATACCCAAAATTTGCTCAAGTACACAACAAGGACATTTGTTCAACCATGTTCGTAGCAGCTTTATTTGTAATAGCCAGAACTTGGAAACAACCCAGATGTCCATCAACGGAGGAATGGATACAGAAATTGTGGTATTTTTACACAATGGAATACTACTCAGCAATCAAAAAGGAGGAAATCATGAAATTTGCAGGCAAGTGGTGGGATCTAGAAAAGATCATTCTGAGTGAAGTATCCCAGAAGGAGAAAGACAAACTTGGTATATACTCGCTTATATAGACCTACAAGACATGATAAACATAATGAAATCTACACACCTAAAGAAGATAATCAAGAAAGTGGACACAGGCGAAGGTGATTAATCCTCATTTAGAAAGACAAATGGGATGTGCATTGAACTTATGACAGGAGTCTACCACAAAAGGCATCTGAAAGACTCTACCTAGCAGTGTTTCAAAGCAGACACTAAGACTCATAACCAAACCCTCGGCAGAGTGCAGGGAATCATATGAAAGAAGGGAAGTTAGTATGATATGGAAAGGATAGGAGCTCTACAAGGACCAAATATATCTGGGCACAGGGTCTTTTCTGAGACTGAAACTCAACCAAGGACCATCTATGGATATAACCTAGAACTTCTGCTCGGATGTGGCCTGTGGTAGCTCAGTAACCAAGTAGTTTTCCAAAGTAAGGGGAACACTGACTATTTCTAACAGGATCTCAAGGGCAGGCTGTTTGACCTCCCCCCCCCCCAGGGGAGGAGCAGTCTGTTAGGCCACAGAGGAGGACTTTGCAGCCAGCCCTGAAGATACCTGATAAAACAGGGACAGATGAAAGGGGAGGAGGTCCTCCCCTATCAGGGGACTTGGAAAGGGGCAGGGAGGAGACCAGGGAGGGAGTGTGGGGTTGGGGAGGGAATGAGGGAGCGGGATACAGCTGGGACACAGAGTTAACAAAATGTAACTAAAAAGAAAAATAATATAAAAAAAGCTAAATTTAAAAAAAAGCATAAAAAAAATAAAAAATAAAACTCAAAAAAAAAAAAAAGATCTGGATTAAAGGTGTGCCTTCAAACCTCAAAAATACAGATTAAAAGTGGCTCTTTCTACTTCAAATTAAGCAAAAAATCCCTTACACATGTGTCTCATTTTGGATCTTTAGTTAATTTCAGACATAGTCAAGTTGATAACCAATAATAGCCATAAGTATATAAGTCACTAAAGTTATAAAAATAATATTCAGGCTCACCAGTAATTAAAATGGAACTAATCAAACTATTGATATGCCTTCTTTTTCTCTTATCAGATTGGCAAATACCAAAGTAAAAAAAAATGAAAAAAATATAACATTTAATATTTACTGCTAGACAGACTATTTTGTGCACTGCTGGCTGAAGTATAACATGGCATTAATTTCTGAAACTACAATTACTATTGTGTATCAAAAATTCTAGGAGCAGTCCTGCTAGGCCACAGAGGAGGACTTTGAAGCCAGGCCTGAAGATACCAGATAAAACAGGACCAGACGAAAAGGGAGGAGGTCCTCCCCAATCCGTGGACTTGGAAAGGGTTAGGGAGAAGCTGAGGGAGGGAGGGTGGGATTGGGAAGGAATAAGGGAGCGGGATACAGCTGGGATACAGAGTTAATAAAATGTAATTAATAATAATAAACAATAAAAAAATGAAAAAAAATTCTAGGATATGTTTCTACCATTTGTACAAGAAGTTCTTTTCCCAAAAGTCTGTCTTACAGAAAAGATTAGATACATGGACAGATACTTGTTTAAATTAGAATGATTTTGTAATTTTCCTCCAAAATAAGCATGATTTTGAGAGTTAAATATATCTGTTAATCATCATTCTCAGTATTGGCATGAACAAACTTAGGCAAACTTGGTTATATGGTTGTCTTAGTTACTTTTCCGAAAATAAGTTTTTTATGAAGCATATGTATTACAAATATATATTAATTTATTCTACTAGATTTATAATTGTATAAATATGATTTATAAAATATTTTTATAAAATACTGTTTATGCATACATATTTTTATAATGTAAATAAATAAAATACATAAAGTTGATTTTTGGATGTAATTTTATTCTGACTCATTTTATAAATGGTTGTTGGAAAAGGGTTTCAGAAAGAGGAAATCTGTTTTCCAATTTTGATGTGCAGGAAGATTCCTTCAATCTGGAAACAATACAATGATTATTTTATTTGCTTCAGTGGGCATTAACTCCATAGAACTGGGTTCATTCTTATGGACTCATTAACAGACAGATTTGGAACTGAGAATATTGAGATTCAACTATTTTGTTCCTTCCACACTGTTAGTTTTGCCTCTTTCAGCTGTGGGAGCTGGATGTAGTTAACAGTCTATATTCAGTAGGATAATACATCATCACTTCTCTAAGACTTTGAAGCTCATTAAAAATATATTGTCAAAATGATTTAGCAGTTGTTTTCATAGACTGTCAAGGAAGTGAAATTCATTTTAATAGCATGTCAACAAAGTACAAGGCCTTCTGAAAGGTATTTGGGGATAATTTAAAGCACTCTGTTCACTTGACTTAAGTTTTGGGTTTAGTTCATGTTTTACAGGAATAGGGATGGGACCTCAAAGCCTTCCTAGTAAAGCATTATACCACTGGCTACATCTCCAGGGCTTAAGTGGGATTTTTAATCTCACAAGTTAGTTTTAAACTGACAATAAACTAGATATTTATGAAAGCTGGTAAAAATATGTGACAAGCAGATAGGAACATACCTCACACATTTATTCAATATATTAAAAAACAATGTTATTTAAGTATAAAATATAAGGTAATAAATTTCATACAAAAGTCTGATTTGCAAAATTATCAATTTGAATTTAATCTTCCAGGTATTTTTAACCACTCTGATTCTTATAGAATTATTTCCTTTATGCAAAAATGCCATAGACACATCACAGTTCAAAGAGTATATTTTTCTTTTTATTAGTTCTTTGAAATTTTCACAGTTATTATATATTATTATTGTATTCATCTTCTCTCCTAACTCCTCCTAGATCACATCCCCTTACCTATTCACCCAACTTTATGGCTTATCTTTAATCAATTAAGTCCAATTGCCTAGTATAAAAATATGATCTTTCTAGTATTAGAAAGAAATATTATTAATATTTTCATAAATACTTCAAGTTTTTATACAAAGTGAAAGGAGAAAGTCACAAGCAGATGTTGTTCATTCTTAAGACATGTATGTTGATAATTTTAGGAGTTTTGCCAGCTGGTTTTTAGTCTTATGTTAGCTTGAAATTGACAATAGTGGGCATAATCCACCACAGAAAGCCTCAGAGCCTCAACATCAACATTTTCAATTTCTAGAGAACCAGTTGATAAACATTTATTTGCACATGGCTCCTCATATGTGAAAGAAAGAAGCCTTATCAATACATTCAGATCACCTTGGACCCATATTCTCAATACCATTTCCCTTCTCGGTCCTCAGAGGCAATCACATCATGAGTCTGATATGAACTGTTTCAAAATTAAGTACTCTATGCCTCAATAACAGGTTATTCTGAGTCTCTTCCACAATTCAGTAATGGGTAGGAAGCAAAGAGTCCATTTCTGTTCATGTAGTTCCAGCACCTAGAAAGAAGGTCAGCATAGAGGAATTACTCAAAACATTTTCAATGCATGAGTGTGGTAATATAGGAGGAAGTTGTTGAGAGTAAGAGAACATTTCATTTGTTCATTAGAGTTCACTAAATAAATAAAACTGTGTGTGTGTGTGTGTGTGTGTTAAAGGGGGAATGATTAGATTGTCATGCAGACTGTGGTCTCAGTAGTCTGACAATGGCTGTCTTGAAGAGAAATGCCAAGAATCCTGTTCAGCCCGCAAGGCTGAATGTCTCCGCAGTGCTAATCTGGTACTGGAGTCTGGGAGGATTCCTAGAGAGCTGCTGTTCTGCAGTCTACATTGTAATGTCAAAGAAATAGGTTTTTATTATAATTTATTCACTTTTTATCCCAGCTGTAAGCACCTCCATCACCCTCTCCCAATCCCACCCATTCTCCTTCTACTCTTCCCATTTTCCTCCCCAAATCCACTGATAGTGGAGGTCTTCCTTCCCTTATATCTGGTCCTAGCATGTCGGGTCTCATCAGGAATGGCTGCATTGTCTTCCTCTGTGGCCTGGTAAGACTTCCGCCTCCTCAGAGAGAGGTGTTCAAAGAGCCATCCACTCACTGACTTCATGTCAGAGACAGCCCCTAGGAAACCTACTTGGACACTGAGCTGCCATGGGTTACATCTGTGTGTGGAGTCAATGTCCTCCCCAGGCACAGTCCTTGGTTGGAGTATCAGTCTCAGAAAAGAACGCTGAGTTCAGATTTTTTTTTTTTTGGTTCTATTGTTCTCCTTGTGGAGCTCCTGTCCCCTGCAGGTCTTTCTATCTCCTCTTTCTTTCATTAGATTCCTGCACTCTGCCCAAAGATTGGCACTCAGCATCTGCTTCAGTACCCTGCTGGGTAGAATTTTTCAGAGGCCCTCTGTGGTAGGCTCCTGTCCTGTTCCCTGTTTTCTCCCTCTTCTGATGTCCATCCCGTTTGCCTTTATGAGTGAGAATTGATCATCTTTCTCAGGGTCCTCCTTCTTGCTTAGTTTCCTTAGGTGTACAGATTTTAGTAGCTTTATCCTATATTATATGTCTAATATCCACTTATAAGTGAGTATAAGTGTGTGTCTTTCTGCTTCTGGGATACCACACTCTAACTCATTGGCACAGGAGACAACTTCCTGAACAGAATACCAACAATACAGGCTCTAAGATCTACGCTACAATATATAAATGGGACCTCATAAAACTGAAAATCTTCTGTAAAGCAAAGGACACTGTCATCAGAACAAAACAACATACTGGGAAAGGATCTTCACCAACCCTATATATGACAGAGAGCTAATATCCAAAATATATAAAGAAGTTAAACAGCAACAAACCAAGTAATCAGTTAAGAAACGGGGTACAGAGGTAAACAGAGAATTCCCTGTAGAGGAGTATAGAATGGCAGAGAAACACTTAAAGAAATGCTCAGCATCCTTAGTTATCAGGGAAATACAAATGTAAACAACCCTGAGGTTTTATCTCACCCATCAGAATGGCTTACATCAAAAACTCAAGTGACAACACATGCTGGAGAGGTTGTGGAGAAAGGGGAATCCTCATCCATTGCTGGTGGGAATGTAAACTCATAGAACCACTCTGGAAAGCGATCTGGTGCTTTCTCAGAAAATTAGGAATAGTGCTACCTCAAGATCCAGCTATAATACTCTTAGGCATATATCCAAAATATGCTCAAGTACACAACAAGGACATTTGCTCAACCATGTTTGTAGCAGCTTTATTCATAATAACCAGAATCTGGAAACAACCCAGATGTCCCTCAACTGAAGAAAAGATGCAGAAATTGTGGTACATTTACACAATGGAATGCTATTCAGTAATTAAAAACAAAGAAATCATGAAATTTGCAGGCAAATGGATGGAACAAGAAATAGGTTTTAATAACACTGAAGGAATGAATTTCTCAGCAACAGTAAAAATTAACTTGCTAGTGAAAGTGAGGGCAAGCAGGCAAAAAGCAAAAGCTTTTTTCTTCCTGTCTTTTTATGTGATTTGGCTCAGATTTAGGCTGAGTCTTCCAACCTCAAATGTTCCAACCAAGAAAATGCCTCACAGGCATTCCTAGCTGCTTGGATTTTAATTGATTGCAGATGTAATCTAATTAACAATCAAAAATAGGCATCACAATGGGTAATTAGGGATGGGTGGGTCTGGGAGGAGCTAGTGGTGATTATGATCAAAATGCACTACACAAAATTCTCAAAGAACTAATAAAAATGAGAGAAAAGAGTCAGATGCAGTAGCATGTATCTGTATCTCAGTTCAAGGACCTGCTAACCTGGAGAATGCCTCAGTGTGGCAGAAACAAAAAAGACCCTGCCTCAGCAAGGTAGGAAGTGAGAACTAACTCCCAAAACTTATCCTCTGACCTCTACACATACATGCAGTTACACATAGATACGCACACACCACACACACGCACACATGCACTCAAGCAGGCATGTAAACACACACACACACTGGCATGATTGATAGATAGTATCATGGCTTGTATCAGGTCAACTTGACACAAGCTAGAGTCATCTGAAAAGGGGAAACCATAATTGAGATAATGCCTCCATGATACTCAGCTCTAAGGTTTTTTTTTTTTTTTT
>NW_026588088.1:0-2678 GCF_907164565.1 Psammomys obesus | reverse complement strand
CAGATTTTTGTCTGCAAAGACCCTCTACAGGAGGCTACAGCCTTCCATGATCTCTACCATGTAAATGCTAACACTCTTAGATGGAAATTTGGGATACCCCGGGCCTTGGCCCGGGATATTGTCTTGAAGTGTAACAACTGTGCAGACTTCAGATCCTCACCCGCAGTGGGGGTTAATCCCAGAGGATTGCAACCGCTTCATATCTGGCAAATGGATGTAACTCATGTCATGGCTTTTGGAAAATTAAAATATGTCCATGTCTCTGTTGATACCTGCTCGGGAATAGTTCATGCCACCCCTCTCCCGGGAGAAAAGGTTGCACATGTTATTACCCACTGCTTAGAAGCATGGGCTGCCTGGGGTAAGCCCATACAGATTAAAACTGATAATGGGCCAGCATATACGTCTAAAACTTTTCAACAATTTTGTTTGAAGATGGGCGTTCGCCATGTCACCGGCCTACCCTATAACCCTAGGGGGCAAGGTGTAGTGGAACGAGCTCATAATACCTTAAAAATGATTCTTCAAAAACAAAAAGGGGGAATAGGCCCCACTATTATGGGACCTAGAACTAAGATTTCCCTTGTTTTATTTACTATAAATTTTTTAAATTTGGACTCTGAAGGACGGTCTGCTGCAGACAGACATGTCAGTCACAGAACATCAAAGGAAACAGCGAAATGGAAGGATGTTCTTGATAATCAATGGAAAGGACCGGATCCTATTTTAATAAGATCCAGGGGAGCTGTTTGTGTTTTTCCGCAGGATCAAGAAAATCCGATCTGGGTTCCAGCGCGACTGACCAGAGTGATCAAACAAGATGAGCCTGATCTTAACCCTGATCCTGATCTTGAGCGGAGTGCAGATGAACCTGGAGGTGAAGAGCCAGGAGATGCGATGGGGAATACTGTCAACCTTCCCTCAACCCCTGCCCGTGATGCATGATGCACAAGTGTTCCCAAGATTTTTTACAACCAACGATACTTTGGGGCTGCCATATCTGCCTATGTCCCATGATGTCGCTCCTATACACAATGATGACACATGGAAAGCTACGGGTAGTTTATGTTTTACAGTAAATCAATCATATGACAGATCTTGCATCCTATTGGGAAACTTTTCAGCCGCACAATTAGGGCCAAAAGCTGATAACAAAAAGGCTAATAATTCTACTGTCCTTTTTGGATGGTGGCCAAAAAGTTCTGGAAAACCCTTCTGGGAAGATCCCTTGGTAAAGCAGCCATTCTACGCTCCCTTTTGTGTAGAAGGACGCATGGATGTTTCTTCTATGTTTCCTTGGACTGGTTGTCAGAGTC
The DNA here is from genome assembly GCF_907164565.1 of Psammomys obesus. NCBI lineage: Eukaryota > Metazoa > Chordata > Mammalia > Rodentia > Muridae > Psammomys > Psammomys obesus. Next base: position 1,362 of record NW_026588088.1, on the reverse strand, counting down.
GCTATGCCAGATCTTTGCAGCATAATTTTACCTTTTCCCCCTTAGATGGCAATGGAAGTTACTTGACTATGAATCCATGGTTGTTTGATTTCAAGCCCTTCAATGCCTGGTTACTTTGCGGTGATGGGGGCAGTTGTACTGATCTTTCTCCTATGGCTGCCATCTTGGGAGCAGCTGTGGGAAAAGCAAACCTGGAGAGAACCTTAAAGTGGCATTCGACCCCAACGCCCTATGGAACAGTTGAATGGAAAGATGACAAAGTGTCTGGTGAAGTTTTTGATGTAAAAAGGGTGGGCCCCACTCCAGTATGTGTTTGGCCCCCTTTCGTTTGGGCGGTGTGCAACGAATCAGGATGTTTCTTTACCCTCTGTTGGGATGCAAGAAAATTTGATACGGCTACTGTGGCACGTATGCCGAGATTTCTACCCTTGCCTGTTAGTACCAGTAGTTCCTTAACCTTATTCCGACAAAAAAGAGATTTTGGCATTTCCGCAGCTATTGTCGCTATCATTGCAACTGCTGCTGTAGGGGCTGCTGTCACTGCCTCTGCCCTTGCGTTGCATGGTCAGGTGGCTACGGTCCAAACCTTAAATAATTTATCCTCTCAAGTGAGCGAAGCTATAGATACTCAGACATCTGTTAATAACCAATTAAAAGGAGGGCTGATGATTGTTAATCAGCGTATTGATTTGGTGCAGGAACAGGTAGAGATTTTGTGGCAATTAGCTCAATTGGGTTGCGAAGTTAAATTACCTGGACTTTGTGTAACCTCTGTACAATATGAAAAATTTTCTAAGGCCGCAAATTTATCTAAAGATTTGTCCAATTTGTTATTGACCAATTGGAGTATGGAATTTGATGTAACTATGAGAAAGTTACGCTTAGCCATAGTACAAATTAATTCCACTCGCCTAGATGTTTCTGTTACTCAAGGATTATTTAACTGGTTGTCCTCTGCATTTTCCTATTTTAAGGAGTGGGTTGGCGTGGGAATATTTGGAGTGTTGCTACTGGCTGGACTGTTTCTCTGTTTTTGGTTGCTCTGCAGATTCAAGAGACAGCAACATCTTAAAAATGTGGCCATGGTGCGGGCTATGCTGGCTGTGGAACAGGGGGCATCCCCCCAAGTTTGGCTTAACATGCTCAATCGTTGAGACACTGTCTGAACTTGTAGCACTCCTGACGGGCACAGGTTCCCATTGCACCAGGATGCTGTTCTAGACAGACTTCTGCACCTCCCAGGGCTCAGGTTCCCATTGCACGGGACTCAAGGTGTAGAGGGTCTCTTACACTGTGTAAACTCCTTGATCGCTGATGCTGTTGGTTCAGCAAGCTGATCGGTAACCTCATGGTGTGTTATTT
>NW_026588087.1:6632-9326 GCF_907164565.1 Psammomys obesus | reverse complement strand
GAGGTCAGCGAAAGAACACAACCAACGCAAATCAAGATATTATGGCTTCACCGGCAACCTCCAAAATTATTGGACATTCCAACTAAGCAGAAACACAAGAAAATGATTTTATTTATTTTTTTTCCAGAGCTGAGGACCGAACCCAGGACCTTACACTTGCTAGGCAAGTACTCTACCACTGAACTAAATCCCCAGACCCAAGAAAATGATTTTAAAGCTACGATTATCCAGTTATTTGAGGCACATAAAGAGGAAACCAACAAATCTCTCAGAGAAATAGTCATTGAGATTCAAACAGTTAAAGAGGATACAAAAAAATCCCTTAAAGATTTGGCCTCCCAAATAGAAACAAAGAAAAATGAAGTGAACGAAGACGCTCTTAAAGAAACACATGCAAATATAGCCAAACAATTGGAGGCAGAAGCAGAGGCACTAAGAGAGGAAACAAACAAAAAAATAGAGACCATCTTGGAGACACAGGAATCCACATTCAAACAGATGAAGGAAATGTTACAAGACATGAAAACAGAATTAGAATCAATAAAGAAAACACAAACCGAGAAAACCCTGGAACTGAAGAAATTAGAGAAAAGAGAAGGAATCACAAAGGTAAGCATCACTAATAGAATACAAGAGATGGAAGAGAGAATCTTGGGTGCTGAAGATACACTCACAGAAATTGATACTACTCTCAAAGCAAAAATAAAATCAGAAAAATCCCAAACACAAACCATCCAAGAAATCAAGGACGCCATGAAAAGGCAAAATCTAAGAATAATAGGAATTGAAGAAGAAGAGGAGTCCAGGCTACGAGGTCCAGAAAATATTTTCAAGAAAATCATAGAAGAAAATTTTCCCAACCTAAAGAAAGAGATGTCCACAAACATACAAGAGGCCTACAGAACACCAAATAGACTAGACCAGAGAAGAAAATCCTCACGCCACATCATAGTCAAAACACTTAATCTACAGAACAAAGAAAAGATACTCAAAGCAGCAAGGGAAAAAGGCCAAGTAACATATAAAGGCAAAACTATCAGAATCACACCAGACTTCTCATCAGAAACTATGAAAGCCAGAAAGGCCTAGGGAGATATTATGCAGGCCCTAAGGGACCACAGATGCCAACCTAGACTACTTTACCCAGCAAAGCTTTCAATCAACATAGATGGAGAAAATAAAATAATCCACGACAAAACTAAATTTAAGCAATATTTGAACAGCAACCCAGCCTTACAGAAGATACTAGAAGGAAAATTCCAATCCAATGTAAACAAATACACCCAAGAAAACATAGGTTAAAGATAATTTCCAACAAAAATCAAAAGAAAACAAGCAATGATTCACAGTAACATCGCCAACTTCACAATAATAGGAAATAGCATTCAATGGTCATTATTATCTATCAACATCAATGGACTCAACTCTCCAATAAAAAGACACAGACTAACAGAATGGGTGTGGAAACAGGAACCAACATTCTGCTGCATCCAAGAAACACACCTACGGAACAAAGATAAACATTACCTTAGAGTAAAGGCTGGAAAACAGTTTTCCAAGCAAATGGACCCAAAAAACAAGCAGGAGTGGCTATCCTAATATCTAATAAAATAGATTTTCAACCAAAACTAATCAAAAAAGACATAGAGGGGCACTACATTTTCATCAAAGGAAAAATTCACCAAGAAGACATCACAATTCTAAACATCTATGCCCCAAATACAAGAGCACCTACATTCATAAATGAAACATTATTAAAGCTTAAATCACAAATTGATCGCAATACCCTAATAGTGGGTGACTTCAACACCCCACTCTCACCAAGGGACAGATCAACTAGACAGAAACCAAATAGGGAAATAAAAGCACTTACAGAGTCCCTAAATCAAATGGACCTAATGGACTTCTACAGATCTTTCCACCCAAACTCAAAAGAGTATACCTTCTTTTCAGCACCTCATGGAACCTTCTCCAAAATAGTCCATATAGTTGGTCACAAAGCAAGCCTCAACAGATATAAAAATATTGAGATAATCCCTTGTATTCTATCGGACCACCATGGACTAAAGCTGGACATCAACAACAATGGAAATAACCAAAAACCTACACGCATATGGAAACTGAACAACTTGTTACTCAATGACAGCTGGGTTAAAAAAGAAATAAGGAAAGAAATTAAAGACTTCCTAGAACTCAATGAAAATGAAGGCACAACATACCCAAATTTATGGGACACATTGAAAGCAGTGCTCAGAGGAAAATTTATAGCACTAAGTGCCTTCAAGAAGAAATTTGTAACATCACATACAAGTAACTTAATGGCCCAACTGAAAACCCTAGAAAAAAAAAAAGAAGCAGATACACCCAAGAGGAGCAGAAGGCTAGAAATAATCAAACTCAGGGCTGAAATCAATCAATTAGAAACAAATAAAACTATTCAAAGGATCAATGAAACAAAAAGCTGGTTCTTTGAGAAAATCAACAAGATAGACAAACCCTTAGCCAAGCTAACTAAAAAGCAGAGAGAACTATCCAAATCAGCAAAATCAGAAATGAAAAGGGGGACATAACTACAGACACTGAAGAAATCCAAACAATCATTAGGTCATACTACAAAAGCCTATACGCCACAAAATTTGAAAATCTAAACGAAATGGACAATTTTCTTGATAGATTCCATCTACCAACATTAAG
>NW_026588087.1:0-6532 GCF_907164565.1 Psammomys obesus | reverse complement strand
CTTAATGTTGGTAGATGGAATCTATCAAGAAAATTGTCCATTTCGTTTAGATTTTCAAATTTTGTGGCGTATAGGCTTTTGTAGTATGACCTAATGATTGTTTGGATTTCTTCAGTGTCTGTAGTTATGTCCCCCTTTTCTTTTCTGATTTTGCTGATTTGGATAGATTCTCTCTGCTTTTTAGAGAGAACATTTCATATGCAAATATATAAGACTTCTAGTTGGTGTCCACTGGAGAAGTAGTTAATGGTAGAGAGGGGTCCCTGTAAAATTTTGGTAAGCAGAGGTGAAGTGTTGAGAAGGTGGGCAAAGAGTTTGTGATTATTTTCCTCTCCATATCTTTTTTTAATTTTTTATTTAACTTTTATTAATTACACTTTATTCATTTTGTGTCCCCCCATAAGCCCTTCCCTCCTCCCCTCCTGATTCCATACTCCCTCCCCTTTCTGCATGTATGCCCCTCCCCAAGTCCACTGATAGGTGAGGTCCTCCTCTCCTTCTTTCTGATCTTAGTCTATCAATTATCATCAGAAGTAGCTGCATTGTTATCTTCTGTGGTCTGGTAAGGCTGCTCTCCCCTCAAGGGGAGGTGATCAAAGAGCAGGCCAATCAGTTAATGTCAGAGGCAGTCCCTCTTCCCATTACTATGGAACCCACTTGGACACTGAACTATCATGTGCTACATCTATGCAGGGGTTCTAGGTTATCTCCATGAATAGTCTTTGGTTGGTGTATGAGTCTCTGGGAAGTTCCCTGTGTTCAAATTTTCTGGTTCTGTTGCTCTCCTTGTGTAGTTCCTGTCCACTCCAGCTCTTGATATTTCCCACTTCTTATATAAAATTCTTTTTAAGACAGAGAGACAAAGATGCCAAACCAGTAACATATCCTTAGTACAGAACATAAGTTTAGTTTTCTGTTAATGCCTTTCTCCTATCTTCTTTTAGTTCACTTCAAAACTGAGACTATGTCCAAACACTAAGGGGTAGTAAGGCAAAGTTGGCCTGATCCCAGAAAGGGAAGAATAAAAAGAGGAAAATAAACATTAAGGGTAAAATTGATACTTCCAAGTAGCCTTTCCAAGTGGAAGTGCCAGATGGACTAGGATTGACTTCTGAGATTGTTCTCTCTCCTTATGCAGAGAATTTACCAGGAGATATAGCTGCAAATGCTTTCTCCCCACCATTATCAAAGCTGCCTTTTCTTGTTGCCTCACAGGTACTCACTCTCAGACCTTGAGAGTGTTGACAGTTATTGCCATTCCATCTCAGAGGGATCCAGAATGCCAGTGAGGTTAGGGCAAGCTGATAGAAAGCCCTGTCATCTGGTTTTCAGCTATACCCTAGGGTAACAGAACGAGTTACTTATCTCCCCTTAAGGTGCTTTTTTGGTATTTTATGACATCAGTGAAAAGCTATCCCATTAGTTAACATTTCATATCCTCAGTGGGTTTTTGCAAAAGATCCTAAAGTCATTTGCATACATGTTGACATATGTGTGGCACTCATATATAGTATGCTGAATATAGGTTACAACTTGGAAAACCAAGTTTCTCTTCATGCTTCTTGAACTTGCTAGTTTAATAAATTTTACAAATCATGTCCCCTTTCTGAGATTCATATTTTTATGAGTAAAATGAAGAGATTGGACTAGTAGGCTTCTGTGAATCTTTATCCCCTAAAGTTCTAGGACTCTAGTAAAATTAAACATCTGCTTCTACAAGATCTATTTGGACCCATGGTTTTAGAAGTTTCAGTTCATGGTTAGCTAATTCCATTGTAGAACTGCAGCAAGACAGACATATGGTGAAATGTTATTGAAGCAAAAAGCTGATCATCTTATGTAGCCAAGAAGTAGACATGGAGATGTAGAAAGGGACAATGGATAAGATAAACCTTTCAAAGACATACCCATAGTGACTTTTTCCTCCAACCAAGCTCTACTTTCTAACAACCCATTCTGTTATGAATCATCAATGGATTAATGTATTGTTATAGTAATACCCTCATGTTCCAATCATATCTCAGTAGCAGAACAAGCTGGCCACCAAACCTTCAACACATGAGCCTTTTGAGGGAACATTTCATATGCAAATAATGACCATGCTATCATATCTCCAACTTTTCTCTTGTGTACATTTACAGTTTACTTCATCGTTCAGTAAGGTATGTCATGATATCCTCCGATCCTACATTTGTCACACACACTCAAGGTTATGCCAGTGCTGCTGTGACTTGGACACCACATTGAGGAGCAAAGAAGTTATTCCATGAACAAGGAGAGAAATCAACAAACTTGTCTTCTGCTCACAGTGTAGTCATCTTGACCAGTAGTCTGTTATTTGATTATCTTGCTCCACCAGTACACCGTTTTTCATTTATCTCCTTATAATCTCCCTTTCCTTTTGACCTTTTTATTTTATAAGTTTTCTTGTTATTAGCATCAGTAGACAATGAAATAAATAGGCAGGAAGGAGGACTCCAAGATGGCGGTGAGCAGAGCGCACCGTTTTGGAGAGGCAGAAGACTTGAATCTCCAGAATTGGTGACTGGAGAGTCAATGGAAGCTAGAATTTGGACTTTTGGGCTTTCCAAAGGAGAGTGGCCATCACAGAAGCGTGGAGTGCTAGTAGATTTAGATTGGGCGTGGACTTCTCCGGGAAGGAAATAGGGCGCTTCTCTTGTCCGGGCCTCCCTCGGGGAAACCCGCACACAGCACCAGGCAGCTGAGCGCAAAGCTCACATCCGGGAGATCAAGGGAGCAGAGACAGTGCTCCGGGCCCCTTACAGCAGCGGTCTGCTGTAACCACCCGTTGAACACCCATCCCCTCCTTGGACACACGACCCACTCAGGGCCCTCTGGACCCGCGGAGCGTCCCCTCCCCCATCCCGCTGACGCAATCCCAAACTAGACCCCAGCAGGAAGTGCAGTGGAGCTCACGTCCCAAACAGCCAGAGCTCAATAACCCCAGAAACCTCCTTACAGGAGGAGCGCAGGCCCAATCACAGAGCTCCAAACACTGAGCACTAACCACAGAGACTCAGATCCACAATACAATTCTTCCTGGATACCAAAGCCACAAAGCTCAGTGTCTGGGACCCAAGACGGGTGGAGGCAGGGCTCCAGACCCCGCAGCCGCAGCGGAGAGCAGTAACGACCTGCTGAACGCTACCACTCAGAGGAGAACACACCCCACCTAGGGCCCTCTCACCGAGCTCTTGACCCGCGGAACACCCCCACCCCCACTACCACCACCACCCGGCTCTGCAGGAGTGCAAGCACCACCGAAATTCCACCCTGCCAGAGCGTACGCCCAATACAGTGCTAGCCACAGAGACTCAGATCCACAGTACAACCTTTCCCAGACCCCCACGTCTGCAAGTGGCAGCACGGAATACATAGGGCTGCCCAGCCAGTGATTGTATGGGCCATCCAACCCCTCAGTGGCAGAAAACCAGCTGAATAGCCACCAAAGACCAGCAGACTTGTAAAATCAATACGCGCGCACATTCTTCAACAGCATTTGCGATCCCTTAGCGCCTGCAACAACTTCAGTGCCTGCAGGGCACCCCTCTCACACACTGAAGGCCTCTTCATTCACCAACACCCTGTCCCTTAGGACACACCCACAAGCACACGCTCAAACACACGCTACCCCGCATTTGTCCTTCTGCGCCTTGGAACTTTCCTTCTACAGGTATAGCTGAATAACCAACACACACACTAAAACCACTAGACCTCACCCATTTTCCTGAAGAATTCTCCAGATACCAGAGAAAAACCAGTCTGACCTGCAGAAGCCAGGAACAGACAGTGAACACTACGGATAACCAAATGGCCAGAGGTCAGCGAAAGAACACAACCAACGCAAATCAAGATATTATGGCTTCACCGGCAACCTCCAAAATTATTGGACATTCCAACTAAGCAGAAACACAAGAAAATGATTTTATTTATTTTTTTTCCAGAGCTGAGGACCGAACCCAGGACCTTACACTTGCTAGGCAAGTACTCTACCACTGAACTAAATCCCCAGACCCAAGAAAATGATTTTAAAGCTACGATTATCCAGTTATTTGAGGCACATAAAGAGGAAACCAACAAATCTCTCAGAGAAATAGTCATTGAGATTCAAACAGTTAAAGAGGATACAAAAAAATCCCTTAAAGATTTGGCCTCCCAAATAGAAACAAAGAAAAATGAAGTGAACGAAGACGCTCTTAAAGAAACACATGCAAATATAGCCAAACAATTGGAGGCAGAAGCAGAGGCACTAAGAGAGGAAACAAACAAAAAAATAGAGACCATCTTGGAGACACAGGAATCCACATTCAAACAGATGAAGGAAATGTTACAAGACATGAAAACAGAATTAGAATCAATAAAGAAAACACAAACCGAGAAAACCCTGGAACTGAAGAAATTAGAGAAAAGAGAAGGAATCACAAAGGTAAGCATCACTAATAGAATACAAGAGATGGAAGAGAGAATCTTGGGTGCTGAAGATACACTCACAGAAATTGATACTACTCTCAAAGCAAAAATAAAATCAGAAAAATCCCAAACACAAACCATCCAAGAAATCAAGGACGCCATGAAAAGGCAAAATCTAAGAATAATAGGAATTGAAGAAGAAGAGGAGTCCAGGCTACGAGGTCCAGAAAATATTTTCAAGAAAATCATAGAAGAAAATTTTCCCAACCTAAAGAAAGAGATGTCCACAAACATACAAGAGGCCTACAGAACACCAAATAGACTAGACCAGAGAAGAAAATCCTCACGCCACATCATAGTCAAAACACTTAATCTACAGAACAAAGAAAAGATACTCAAAGCAGCAAGGGAAAAAGGCCAAGTAACATATAAAGGCAAAACTATCAGAATCACACCAGACTTCTCATCAGAAACTATGAAAGCCAGAAAGGCCTAGGGAGATATTATGCAGGCCCTAAGGGACCACAGATGCCAACCTAGACTACTTTACCCAGCAAAGCTTTCAATCAACATAGATGGAGAAAATAAAATAATCCACGACAAAACTAAATTTAAGCAATATTTGAACAGCAACCCAGCCTTACAGAAGATACTAGAAGGAAAATTCCAATCCAATGTAAACAAATACACCCAAGAAAACATAGGTTAAAGATAATTTCCAACAAAAATCAAAAGAAAACAAGCAATGATTCACAGTAACATCGCCAACTTCACAATAATAGGAAATAGCATTCAATGGTCATTATTATCTATCAACATCAATGGACTCAACTCTCCAATAAAAAGACACAGACTAACAGAATGGGTGTGGAAACAGGAACCAACATTCTGCTGCATCCAAGAAACACACCTACGGAACAAAGATAAACATTACCTTAGAGTAAAGGCTGGAAAACAGTTTTCCAAGCAAATGGACCCAAAAAACAAGCAGGAGTGGCTATCCTAATATCTAATAAAATAGATTTTCAACCAAAACTAATCAAAAAAGACATAGAGGGGCACTACATTTTCATCAAAGGAAAAATTCACCAAGAAGACATCACAATTCTAAACATCTATGCCCCAAATACAAGAGCACCTACATTCATAAATGAAACATTATTAAAGCTTAAATCACAAATTGATCGCAATACCCTAATAGTGGGTGACTTCAACACCCCACTCTCACCAAGGGACAGATCAACTAGACAGAAACCAAATAGGGAAATAAAAGCACTTACAGAGTCCCTAAATCAAATGGACCTAATGGACTTCTACAGATCTTTCCACCCAAACTCAAAAGAGTATACCTTCTTTTCAGCACCTCATGGAACCTTCTCCAAAATAGTCCATATAGTTGGTCACAAAGCAAGCCTCAACAGATATAAAAATATTGAGATAATCCCTTGTATTCTATCGGACCACCATGGACTAAAGCTGGACATCAACAACAATGGAAATAACCAAAAACCTACACGCATATGGAAACTGAACAACTTGTTACTCAATGACAGCTGGGTTAAAAAAGAAATAAGGAAAGAAATTAAAGACTTCCTAGAACTCAATGAAAATGAAGGCACAACATACCCAAATTTATGGGACACATTGAAAGCAGTGCTCAGAGGAAAATTTATAGCACTAAGTGCCTTCAAGAAGAAATTTGTAACATCACATACAAGTAACTTAATGGCCCAACTGAAAACCCTAGAAAAAAAAAAAGAAGCAGATACACCCAAGAGGAGCAGAAGGCTAGAAATAATCAAACTCAGGGCTGAAATCAATCAATTAGAAACAAATAAAACTATTCAAAGGATCAATGAAACAAAAAGCTGGTTCTTTGAGAAAATCAACAAGATAGACAAACCCTTAGCCAAGCTAACTAAAAAGCAGAGAGAACTATCCAAATCAGCAAAATCAGAAATGAAAAGGGGGACATAACTACAGACACTGAAGAAATCCAAACAATCATTAGGTCATACTACAAAAGCCTATACGCCACAAAATTTGAAAATCTAAACGAAATGGACAATTTTCTTGATAGATTCCATCTACCAACATTAAG
>NW_026588086.1:0-8231 GCF_907164565.1 Psammomys obesus | reverse complement strand
ATCAATGTGTCTGGTTTTATGTTGAGGTCTTTGATCCACTTGGACTTTAGCTTTGTGCAGGGTGATAAATATAGATCTATTTTCATTTTTCTGCATGTGGACATCCAGTTGGACCAGCACCATTTGTTGAAGATGCTGTCTTTTTTCCATTGAATGGTTTTGGCTTCTTTGTCAAAAATTGAGTATTCATAGGTGTGTGGGCTTATTTCTGGGTCTTCTATGCGGTTCCATTGATCCTCCTTTCTGTTTTTATGCCAATACCATGCAGTTTTTATTACTATTGTTCTATATTACAACTTGAGATCGGGGATGGAAATATCTCCAGATGATCTGTTGTTGTACAGGATTGTTTTGGAGATTCTGGGTTTTTTGTTTCTCCATATGAAGATCTTTTTTTCAAGGTCTGTAAAGAATTGAGTTGGTATTTTGATGGGAATTGCATTGAATCTGTAGATTGCTTTTGGCAGGATGACCATTTTCACAATGTTAATCCTACCAATCCATGAGCATGGGAGATCTTTCCATCTTCTGAGATCTTCTTCAATTTCTTTCTTCAGAGACTTGAGGTTTTTCTCAAACAGGTCTTTCACTTGCTTGGTTAGAGTCACACCAAGGTACTTTATGTTATTAGTGGCTATTGTGAAGGGTGTTGTTTCCCTAATTTCTTTCTTGGCTCTTTTGTCTTTGGTATACAGGAGGGCTTCTGATTTTTTTTTTTTGAGGTGATTTTGTATCCTGCCACTTTGCTGAAGGTGTTTATCAGCTGGAGAAGTTCTCTGGTTGATTTTTTTTTTTTGTGGTCGCTCATATATACTATCATATCATCTGCGAATAGTGACACTTTGACCTCTTCCTTTCCGATTTGTATCCCCTTGATCTCCTTTAGTTGTCTTATTGCTCTGGCTAGGACTTCAAGTACTATGTTGAAGAGGTAGGGAGAGAGTGGGCAGCCTTGTCTTGTCCCTGATTTCAGTGGGATTGATTTAAGTTTCTCTCCATTGAGTTTGATGTTGGCTATAGGCTTGCTGTATATTGCCTTTACTTTAGATATGTGCCTTGTATTCCTGATCTCTCCAAGACTTTATACATGAATGGGTGTTGGACTTTGTCAAATGCTTTTTCAGCATCTAAGGAGATGATCATGTGGTTTTTCTCCTTCAGTTTGTTTATGTGGTGGATTACATTGATGGATTTCTGTATGTTGAACCATCCTTGCATGCCTGGGATGAAGCCTACTTGGTCATGGTGGATGATATCTTTGATGTGTTCTTGGATTCGGTTTGCAAGTATTTTATTGAGTATTTTTGCATCAATGTTCATAAGAGAGATAGGTCTGAAGTTCTCTTTTTTTGTTGGGTATTTGTGTGGTTTAGGTATCAGGGTGACTGTTGCTTCATAGAATTTGGTAATGTACCTTCTGTTTCTATTTTGTGGAATAATTTGAGGAGAATTGGTGTGAGCACTTCTTTGAAGGTCTGGTAGAATTCCGCACTGAAACCATCTGGCCCAGGGCTTTCTTTGGAGGGGAGACTGTGAATGACTGCTTCAATTTCCTTGGGGGATATAGGGCTATTCAGTCTTTCTACCTAATCTTGACTTAATGTTGGAAGATGGAATCCATCAAGAAAATTGTCCATTTCATTTAGGTTTTCAAATTTTGTGCCATATAGGCTTTTGTAGTATGACCTAATGATTGTTTGAATTTCCTCAGTGTCTGTGGTTATGTCACCCTTTTCATCTCTGATTTTGTTGATTTGGATAGGTTCTCTCTGCTTTTTAGTTAGCTTGGCTAAGGGTTTGTCTATCTTGTTGATTTTCTCAAAGAACCAGCTTTTTGTTTCATTGATTCTTTGAATAGTTTTATTTGTTTCTAATTGATTGATTTCAGCCCTGAGTTTGATTATTTCCAGCCTTCTGCTCCTCTTGGGTGTATCTGCTTCTTTTTTTTCTAGGGTTTTCAGTTGGGCCATTAAGTTGTTTGTATGTGATGTTACGAATTTCTTTTTGCACGCACTTAGTGCTATAAATTTTCCCCTGAGCACTGCTTTCAATGTGTCCCATAAATTTGGGTATGTTGTGCCTTCATTTTCATTGAATTCTAGGAAGTCTTTAATTTCTTTCTTTATTTATTCCTTAACCCAGCTGTCATTGAGTAACAGGTTGTTCAGTTTCCATGTGCGTGTAGGCTGTTTGTTATTTCTGTTGTTGTTGAGGTCCAGCTTAAGTCCATGGTGGTCAGATAGAATACAAGGGATTATTTCAATCTTTTTTTAACAGTTGAGGCTTGCTTTATTACCAACTATATGGTCTATTTTGGAGAAGGTTCCATGCGGTGCTGAAAAGAAGGTATACTCTTTTGAGTTTGGATGAAAAGATCTGTAGACGTCTATTAGGTCCATTTGATTTAGGGTCTCTGTAAGTGTTTTTATTTCCCTATTTGTTTTCTGTCTAGTTGATCTGTCCCTTGGTGAGAGTGGAGTATTGAAGTCTCCCACTATTAGGGTTTTAGGATCAATGTGTGATTTAAGCTTTAATATTGTTTCATTTACGAATGTAGGTGCTCTTGTATTTTGGGCATAGATATTCAAAATTGTGATGTCCTCTTGGTGGATTTTTCCTTTGATGAGAATATAGTGGCCGTCCTTATCTTTTTTGATTAACTTGGGTTGAAAGTCTATTTTATTAGATATTAGGATGGCTACTCCCGCTTGTTTTCTGGAACCATTTGCTTGAAAGACATTTTTCCAGCCCTTTACTCTGAGGTAGTGTTTATCTTTGTTGCATAGGTGTGTTTCTTGGATGCAACAGAATGATGGATCCTGTTTCCGCAACCATTCTGTTAGTCTGTGTCTTTTAATTGGGGAGTTGAGTCCGTTGATGTTGATAGAAACTAGTGACTAACAATTGTTACTTACTTTAGATGTGGGGTTGGTGGTGTCACTGAGTTTCATTGCTTATATTCTTTTGGTTTTTTTGTTGTGTAGTTATCTATTTCCTCTGTTTCCTTCGATGTAGTTGTTTTCTTTTGTTTAGAGTTTCCCTTCTAGTAACTTCTGTAGAGCTGGGTTACTATGTAGATATTGTTTAAATTTGGTTTTGTCGTGGAATATTTTGAATTCTCCGTCTATGTTGATTGAAAGTTTTGCTGGGTATAGTAGTCTGGGTTGGAATCTGTGGTCCCTTACAGATTGTATTTTTTCTGTCCAGGCCCTTCTGGCTTTCATAGTTACTGTTGAGAATTCTGGTGTGATTCTGATAGGTCTACCTTCATATGTTACTTGGCCTTTTTCCCTTGCTGCTTTTAGAATTTTTTCTTTGTTTTGTAGGTTCAGTGTTTTGACTATGATGTGACATGAATAATTTCTTTTCTGGTCTAGTCTACTTGGTGTTCTGTAGGCCTCTTGTATGTTTATGGCCATCTCCTTCTTTAAGTTGGGAAAGTTTTCTTCTATAATTTTCTTGAAAATATTTTCCGGACCTTTGAGTCTGATGTCTTCTTTTTCTTCTATTCCTATTATTCTTAGGTTTTGTCTTTTCATGGTGTCCTTGATTTTTTGGATGTTTTGTGTTTGGAACTTTTCTGATTTTATTTTTTCTTTGAGAGATGTGTCAATTTTCGCAAGTGTATCTTCGGCTCCTGAGATTCTTTCTTCCATCTCTTGTATTCTGTTGGTGATGCTTACCTTTGTAGTGCCTGATCTTTTCTCTATGTTCTCCAGCTCCTGGTTTTTCTCTATTTGTGTTTTCTTTATTGATTCTAATTCTGTTTTCATGTCTTGCACCATTTCCTTCATCTGTTTGAATGTGGAGTCCTGCTTTTCAATGATAGCTTCTATCTTTTTGTCCGTTTCCTCTTTGTGTATCACTAATTGTGCCTCTACTTCTTTGGGTATAATTGCCTGTATTTCTATGAGAGCTTTGTTTATTTCTTCATTTGCCTTCATTTGTGTGGACATTTCTTTGAGAGCTTTGTGCATTTCTTCTCTGTTTGCCTCAATTTTTGTGGTCATTTCTCTGAGAGCACAATTTGTTTCCTCTTGGTTAGTCTCGATTTCTTTGGTTATTTCTCTGAGGGCTTTGTTCATTTCATCTTTATGGGCCTCTAATAGCTGGAGAAACATAGTTTTGAGGTCGCTTTCTTGTATATCTAGTGAATTGAAGTGTCCATTTTTTTTGTGGGGTTGCTGGTGAGGTCATTATGTCCTGATTTTTGTTGGGAGTGTTCTTACGTCTGCCTCTAGCCATCTGGTTATTTATAATCCTCACTGGTTGTTCCTCGAGATTGTAGTTTGGGCTATGATCCTCTCTTTCTGTTTTCTGGACTGTTTTTTCAGGAAGATGAGAGAGGTTCACTGCTTTGTGAGTATGCACTGTGTTTTCAGTTTTGCCTAAGTAAGGAATGTGATGCTGGCGCTATTCGCGTGCGCTTTTAGCGGGCGCAGTGTGCATTCGCGGATTCTCTGACTATTGCAGTGGCATGCAAGCCACTATTACATAGTTCTGACAGAGATCCAGGGATTGTTTTCCTGGATTACCCTGGTGGACCCGCAAGGCAGAGGCTTCAATGTTGGGGTCACTATCCCAAGAATCCCTATGATGCCCACACTAGGGGTATGGGTGGCAGGGATCTCGTCTGGTTGCTTCTGTGGAGAGGCCCTGGGTCTGGGGCAATCTCTCCCTAGAAGGCTCACTCACTCTCTTGCAGGACCAGTTGGAATGCACAGGAGTTCCCCTTGCTCACTACTCTCTGTTTTGGTCCTGCTTCAGAAGTGCACGAGTAGGCTAACAGTCAGCTCTGTGACACTGTGGCCGCAGGACTCGGTGTCCACCTTTCCTGTGTGCTGCCTCTTTGTCCTTTCCCTCTGCCAGGAGGGGTTATGTTGACTGGTCCCTGGGTGGCGTGGGAAAGAGTTAGGATGAGTGTACTCAATCCCAGATCCCGGGCCCAGATCTCTCTGCCAGAAGCAGCCTAGCGGTAGAATCTATGTTTGCTGATCCCAAGAGAGTACCAGGTAGGGTTGAGTGTCCTCAGATCGAGAGCTTGGGTTTCTCTGCTAGGGGCCTCTGGGTGAGCTGGAGAGAGGGTGCTGTGTCCTTGGCAGGCTGCCTCTCTGTCCTTCCCCTCTGACCTTCTCCTCTGCTTGGGCAAGCTTATGGAGGTGCTCTCAGGGGAGTGCCAGCAGGGGTTGGGGCTTCTCAGTCAGATCCTGAGCTCTGAGCCGGCATTTCTCTGCCAGGGGTCGGGGGGGGGGGGCGCCGGTGATAGAACTTGCTGCTAGACCTTATTGCGCTGGACCCAGGAGAATCTCAGGACGTGTAGAATGACCACAGTCCCAGATCCCGATCTGTAGTTTGTTTGCTAGGAGCGGCAGGCAGCACTGGAGTTCCAGCACTGTGAAGCCGCTGTGCGCCTCTTTATGCTTCTGCTCTGCCGCGGCAGGGTTATGGCGGCGTTTGGGGGAGTGCCCAAAAGGATTGGGTTTTCTCAGCCCCGATCTCTGGTTGGGGTACAAACAATGTGGTCTGTGGCAGATTCTGCTGACCACCTCCTGCCTCCTCCGAGGAGGGAGTAGGGATTTTTGAGCTGGGCGCTCAGCTTCTCTCTGTGCGCGGCTGGAGCTCAGTTGTGATGGTGGCAGGTACCCGGGGTCGGAGAGACCTTTCAGGGAAAGACTGGGTGACCTGTGACCATTCTGGCAACTTTGCTTCCCCGTGGAGTTTTTTTGCGACTGGGACTCCCAGCCTTAGGCCCCCTTGTGCCCACCTATCAGCCTGGGAAACTGATCGGGACAAGCAGGCTTGCAGCACCAGCCTGGAGACCCAAAGTCCGCGTTAGCCGGGTTCTCTTCCGGGTTCTGGCTGGGCAGCCGAGAGTGGACCTTACCGATTCCCACGCCATGGGAGCCCCCTCTCGCCTGGGAAACATGATCGATCGCTGTTGTTTTAGGGCCCAGAGTTCAGTCTCCTGGTCGCTGCACGGAGTGTGTTGTCCCCCTTCTCAGACATGTTGTTCTCCCGGCGCCGCCATCTTGGCCCCCCGTTCAAAGAAAGTTTTAAATCTAAAAAGTTGCTACACAAAGCATTCATGGAATCTGCGACACTATGAAAAGACCAAACATAAGAATAAAGGAATACAAGAAGGAGAAGATTATTCGCTCAAAGATCCAGAAAATATTTTCAAGAAAATCATAGAAGAAAATGTCCTTAACTTAAAGAAAGAGATGCTTATAGACAAACAAGAAGCTTACAGAACAGCAAATAGATTGGACCAGAAGAGAAAATCCTCCCACCATGTAATAATCAAAACAGTAGATGTATAGAACAAAGAATATTAAAAGCTGCAAGGGAATAAGTCCAAGTAAAGACAGAACTATCAAAATTACATTCAACTTCTCAACAGAGACTGTAATAGTCAGAAGGGTCTGGACAGATGTATTACAGCCTCTAAGAGACCATATACGACAGCCTAGACTACTATACTCAGTGAAAATTTTCAACCACAATAAAGGGAGAAAACAAGATATTCCATGACATAGCCAAATTTAAACAATATCGATTCACAAATCCAAAACTACAGAATATGCCAGAGGGAAAAGTCCAACAAAGGAGGTTAACTACATCCAATAAAAGACAGGAAATAAATAATTCCACAAGAGCAAAACCAAAGAAGTAACACACACACAATCTAAAATTATCAATATAAAAAATAAAAGGAATTAATAATCATTGGTCATTAATATATCTCAACATGAATGGACTCAATTCCCCAATTTAAAAAAAGAAAAAGAAAACAGGCTCATAAAAGAGGTGAGAAAAAAAGATGCATCATTTTGATGCATAAAGAAACACACCTCTGCTGTGCAGACTGTCAAAGCAGATGCTGAGACTGATGGCCAACTGTCTGGCAGAGTGAATGGAATTTTATGTAAGAAATGGGAAATAGTAAGAGCTGGAGAGGACAGGAACTCCACAAGGAGAGCAACAGAACAAGAAAATTTGAACACAGCGAACTTCCCAGAGACTCATACTCCAACCAAGGACTATTCATGGAGATAACCTAGAACCCTGAAAATGCAGCCACTTCTGATGAGAACTGTTAGACTAAGATCAGAAAGAAGGAGAGGAGGACCTCCCCTATCAGTGAACTTGGGGAGGGGCATGCATGCAGAAAGGGGCAGAGGGTGGGACCAGGAGGGGAGGAGGGAGGGGCTTATGGGGGATACAAAATGAATAAAGTGTAATTAATAAAAGTTAAATAAAAATTTTAAAAAAAAAGAAACACACCTCAGCATCAAAGATAAATATTACCTCAAAGTAAAAGGCTGGAAAAAAGATTTTTCCAAGCAAACAGACCCAAGAAGCCAGCAGAAGTAGCCATCCTAATATCTAATAAAGTACACTTTCAACCATAATTAATCAAAAGAAATAAGGAAGGACATGTCATACTCATAAAAAAAAGTCCAACAAGATTATGTCTCAATTCTGAATATCTATTCCCCAGATGGAAGGGCAACCACATTTGTAAAACAAACATAACTAAAGTTTAAATCACACATCAAACCCCACATACTAATGGTGGGAGACTTCAACATCTGTCTCTCTCCAATGGACAGTTCATCCAGACAGAAGCTAAACATGTAAATAATAAAGTAAACATGTAGTATGATTCAAATGGACCTGACAGATATCTACAGAACATTTCACCCAAACACAAAAGAATATACCTTCTCAGCACCTCATGAAACCTTCTCCAGAACTGACCATTTGCTTGATCATAATTCAAGTCTCGACAGATATTAAAAATTGAAATGACCCCTATATCTTATCAGACCACCATGGATTAAAGTTGGACTTCCACAACAAGAGAAACAACAGAAAACCTAAAAACCCAGGAAAACTAAACAGCTCTCTACTCAGTGAACACTGGGTCAAGGAAGAAATAAAGAACACTAAAGGGCTTTCTATAATTCAATGAAAATGAATGCACAACATACCCAAATTTGTGGGACACAATGAAATCAGTGCTAAGAGAAAAGTTTATAGCACTAAGCATTCCTAAAGAAATTGGCCAAAACCATACAATGGAAGAAAGATAGCATCTTCAATAAATGGTGCTGGCCTAACTGGATGTCTACATGTAGAAAAATGCAAATAGATCCATACTTATCACCCTGCACAAAACTGAAGTCCAAGTGGATCAAAGACCTCAACATAAAACCAGACACATTGAT
>NW_026588085.1:0-3236 GCF_907164565.1 Psammomys obesus | reverse complement strand
CCTTTACTATGTTTAGATATGTGCCTTGTATCCCTGATATCTCCAATACTTTAAACATGAATGGATGTTGGATTTTGTCAAATGCTTTTTCAGCATCTAGGGAGATTATCATGTGGTTTTTTTCTTTCAGTTTGTTAATATGGTGGATCACATTGATGGATTTCCGTATATTGAACCACCCCTGCATACCTGGGATGAAGCCTCCTTGGTCATAGTGGATAATATCTTTGATGTGTTCTTGGATTCGGTTTGCGAGTATTTGTTGAGTATTTTTGCATCAATGTTCATAAGGGAGATTGGCCTGAAATTTCCTTTCTTTGTTGAATCTTTGTGAGGTTTATGTACCAAGGTGACTGGCTTCATAGAATGAGTTTGGTAATGTTCCTTCTGTTTCTATTTTGTGGAATAGTTTGACGAGAATTGGAGTTAGCTCTTCTTTGAAGGTCTGGTAGAATTCTGCGCTGAAGCCATCTGGTCCTGGGCTTTTTTTTGGATGGGAGACTTTTGATGACTGCTTTTATTTCTTTGGGGGATATAGGACTATTTAATTGATTTACCTGGTCCTAATTCAGCTTTGGTAAGTCAAATCAATCAAGAAAATTGTCCATTTCATTTAGATTTTCAAATTTTGTGGAATACAGACTTTTGAAGTAAGTCCTAATGATTGTTTGGATTTCCTCAGTGTCTGTAGTTATGTCCCCCTTTTCATTTCTGATTTTGTTGATTTGGGTGTTGTCTCTCTGCCTTTTAGTTAGCTTGGCTAAGGGTTTGTCGATCTTGTTGATTTTCTCAAAGAACCAGCTCTTGGTTTCATTGATTCTTTGAATTGTTTTATTTGTTTCTAATTGATTGATTTCAGCCCTGAGTTTGATTATTTCCAGCCATCTAAAACTTTTTGCTGTGTCTGCTTCTTCTTTTTCTAGGGTTTTTAAGTAAGCCATTAAGTTGCTTGAATGAGCTGTCTCAAATTTCTTCTTGAAGGCACTTAGTGCTATGAACTTTCCTCTTAGCACTGCTTTCATTGTGTCCCACAAGTTTGGGTATGTTGTGTCTTCATTTTCATTGAGTGCTAGGAAGACTTTAATTTCTTTATTTCTTTCCTGACCCAGCTGTCATTTAGTAACAAGTTGTTCAGTTTCCATGTGTGTGTAGGCTTTTTGCTATTTCTGTTGTTGTTGAAGTCCAGCTTTATTCCATGGTGATCAGACAAGATACAAGGGATTATTTCAATCTTCTTGTATCTGTTGAGGCTTGCTTTGTGACCAACTATATGGTCTATTTTGGAGACGGTTCCATGAGGTGCTGAGAAGAAGGTAAATTCTTTTGTGTTTGGGTGTAAAGTTCTGTACATGTCTGTGAGGTCCATTTGATTCATGACCTCTGTCAGAGATATTGTTTCTTTGTTTAATTTCTGTTTTGTTGACCTGTCCTTTGTTAAGAGTGGGGTTTTGAAGTCTCCCATTATTAATGTGTGGGGATCTATATGTGGTTTAAATTTTATCAATGTTTCTTTAACAAATGTGGGTGCTCTTGTATTGGGGGCATAGATGTTCAGAATTGTGATGTCTTCCTGGTGGAATTTTTCCTTGATGAGTATGAAGTGTCCTTCCTCATCTCTTTTTATTAATTTTGGTTGAAAGTCTATTTTATCAGATATTAGAATGGCTACTCCTGCTTGTTTCTTGGGTCCATTTGCTTGGAAAGTTGTCTTCCCACCCTTTACCCTCAGGTAATGCCTATCTTTGTGCCTTAGGTGTGTTTCTTGTATGCAACAGATTGCTGGGTTTTGTTTACATATACATTCTGTTAATTTGAGTCTTTTTACTGGAGAGTTGAGTCCATTGATGTTGAGAGAGATTAATGACCAGTGGCTGTTAGATCCTTTGATTTTGATGTTGGCTGTGTTCATAAGGTTGTGTGCTTGGTTGCTTTTTGTTTTACTGTATTAAGGTTAATTATTTCCTGTGTTTTCTTGACAGTAGCTAATTTTCTTGGGTTGTATTTTCCCTTCCAGTGTCTTCTGTAATGCTGGATTTGTGTGTAGGTATTGTTGAAATTTGTTTTTCTCATTGAATATCTTGTTTTCTCCGTCTATGAGGACTGAGAGTTTTGCAGGGTATACTAGCCTGGGTTGACATCTGTGTTCTCTTAGGGTCTGCATGATATCTGTCCAAGCCCTTTTGGCTTTCATAGTCTTTGTTGAAAAGTCAGGTGTGATTATAATGGGTGTGCTATTATATGTTACTTGGCCTTTTTCCCTTGCAGCTTTTAGTATTTTTTCTTTGTTCTGTATACTTCCTGTTTTGATTATTATGTGGTGGGAGGATTTTCTTTTCTGGTCAAATTTGTTGGGTGTTCTGTAGGCCTCATGTATTCTTATTGGCTGCTCCTTTAACTTGGGGAAATTTTCTTCAGTGATTTTGTTGAAAATATTTTCTGGGCCTTGGAGAAGGGAGTCTTCTTTTTCCTCTATTCCTATTATTCTTAGGTTTTGTCTTTTCATATTGTCTTGGATTTCTTGGACGGTCTGTGTCAGGAATTTTTTGGATTTAACATTTTCTTTGACAGATACATCGATTTCTTCCATTGTATCTTCTACACCTGAGATTCTTTCTTCCATTTCTTGTGTTCTGTTGGTTATGCTTACCTCTGTAGTTCCTGTTTTCTTCCCTAAATTCTTCCTCTCCATTATTTCCTCCATTTGTGTTTTCTTTAATTTTTCTAGTTCTATCTTCAGGTCTTGAGTTGTTTTGTTTACTTCCTTCACCTGTCTGCTTGTATTTTCCTCTTTTTCTTTTAGTTCCTTCAACTCTGTCTCTTTGATTTCTTTCAGTGATTTAATTATTTCTTCTCTGAAGGCCACAAGCTGTTTGGCTGCATCTTCCCGTATTTCTTCACGGATAGCCCTAATTTGCTTGTCTTTATCTTCCTCCATTTCTTTACGGATAGCCATGATCTGTTTGGTTTTATCTTCCTCTAATTCTTTACATATTTTATCTGTTTCCTCTATTATTCTCTTCATCAACATAGATGTAAGGTCATCTTCTTGATTTTCTATTATGCTGCATTGTTCAGGGTTGTTCGCCCCTGGATGGCTGGGTTCTGGAAATGCCATATTGCTCTGTCTTTTGTTGGTTGAGCCTTTACGCTGACCTCTACCCATTGGGCTGATTTAGGTTTTGGCTGTTAGTTTCTGTGCTTCCTGGAGTCCTGAGGTAGGGAGTATCCCCTTGGCC
>NW_026588084.1:0-2445 GCF_907164565.1 Psammomys obesus | reverse complement strand
GATCTATTTTCATTTTCTACATGTAGACATCCAGTTGGACCAGCACCATTTTTGAAGATGCTATCTTTTTTCCATTGTATGGTTTTGGCATCTTTGTCAAAAATCAGGTGTCCGTAAGTGTGTGGGTTTATTTCTGGGTCTTCTGTTCGATTCCAGTGATCCACCATTTTGTTTCTATGCCAGTAACATGCAGTTTTTAAAACTGTTGCTCTGTAGTACAACTTCAGATCAGGGATGGAGATACCTCCAGAAGATCTTTTATTGTAGAGGATTGTTTTAGCAATTCTGGGTTTCTTGTTATTCCATATGAAGTTGAGAATTTTTCTTTCCAGGTCTGTAAAGAATTGTGTTGGCAATTTGATGGGAATTGCATTAAATCTGTAGATTGCTTTTGGTAAGATGGCTATTTTTACTATGTTAATCTTGCCAAGCCATAAGCATGGGAGATCTTTCCATCTTCTCATATCTTCCTCTAATTCTTTATTCAGAGACTTGAATTTTTATTCATACAAGTCTTTGACTTGCTTGGTTAGGGTTACACCAAGGTACTTTAAGTCATTTGTGGCTATTGTGAATGGTGTTGTTTCTCTAATTTCTTTCTCAGCCCTTTTGTCTTTTTTATTCAGGAGGGCTACTGATTTTTTTGAGTTAATTTTGTATCCGGCCACTTTGCTGAAGGTGTTTATCAGCTGTAGGAGTTCCCTGGTAGAGTTTTTGGGGTCACTCATGTATACTATCATATCATCTGCAAATAGTGATCATTTGACTTCTTCCTTTCCCATCTGTATCCCCTTGATCTCCTTCAAGGGGAGATCTTATTGCTCTAGCAAGGACTTCCAGAACTATGTTGAAGAGATATGGAGAGAGTGGGCAGCCTTGTCTTGTCCCTGATTTCAGTGGGATTGCTTTAAGTTTCTCTCCATTCAGTTTGATGTTGGCTATAGGCTTGCTGTATATCGCCTTTACTATGTTTAGATATGTGCCTTGTATCCCTGATCTTTCCAGTACTTTAAACATGAATGGATGTTGGATTTTGTCAAATGCTTTTTCAGCATCTAGGGAGATTATCATGTGTTTTTTTTTCTTTCCATTTGTTAATATGGTGGATCACATTGTTGGATTTCCATACATTGAACCTCCCCTGCGTACCTGGGATGAAGCCTACTTGGTCATAGTGGATAATATCTTTGATGTGTTCTTATATTCGGTTTGCAAGTATTTTGTTAATTAATTTTGCATCAATGTTCATAAGGGAGATTGGCCTGAAATTCTCTTTTGTTGTTGAGTCTTTGTGAGGTTTAGGTACCAAGGTGACTGTGGCTTCATTGAATGAGTTTGGTAATGTTTCTTCTGTTTCTAATTTATGGAATAGTTTGAAAAGAATTGGAGTTAGCTTTTCTTTGAAGGTCTGGTAGAATTCTGCGCTGAAGCCATCTGGTCCTGGGCTTTTTTTGGATGGGAGACTTTTGATGACTGCTTCTATTTCTTTGGGGGATATAGGACTATTTAATTGATTTACCTGGTCCTGATTCAGCTTTGGTAAGTCAAATCAATCAAGAAAATTGTCCATTTCATTTAGATTTTCAAATTTTGTTGAGTATAGACTTTTGAAGTTAGTCCTAATGATTGTTTGGATTTCCTCAGTGTCTGTAGTTATGTCCCCCTTTTCATTTCTGATTTTGTTGATTTGGGTAGTGTCTCTCTGCCTTTTAGTTAGCTTGGCTAAGGGTTTGTCGATCTTGTTGATTTTCTCAAAGAACTAGCTCTTGGTTTCATTGATTCTTTGAATTGTTTTATTTGTTTCTAATTGATTGATTTCAGCCCTGAGTTTGATTATTTCCAGCCATCTACTCCTTTTTGGTGTGTCTGCTTCTTCTTTTTCTAGGGTTTTTAAGCGGGCCATTAAGTTGCTTGAATGAGCTGTCTCGAATTTCTTCTTGAAGGCACTTAGTGCTATGAACTTTCCTCTTAGCGCTGCTTTCATTGTGTCCCACAAGTTTGGGTATGTTGTGTCTTCATTTTCATTGAGTTCTAGAAAGGCTTTAATTTCTTTCTTTATTTCTTCCCTGACCCAGCTGTCATTTAGTAACAAGTTGTTTAGTTTCCATGTGTGTTTAGGCTTTTTGCTATTTCTGTTCTTGTTGAAGACCAGCTTTATTCCATGGTGATCAGACAGGATACAAGGGATTATTTCAGTCTTCTTGTATCTGTTGAGGCTTGCTTTGTGACCAACTATATGGTCTATTTTGGAGAAGGTTCCATGAGTTGCTGAGAAGAAGGTAAATTCTTTTGTGTTTGGGTGTAAAGTTCTGTAAATGTCTGTGAGGTCCATTTGATTCATGACCTTTGTCAGAGATATTGTTTCTTTGTTTAATTTCTGTTTTGTTGACCTGTCCTTTGTTGAGAGTGGGGTGTTGAAGTCTCCCACTATTAATGTGTGGGGAT
>NW_026588083.1:0-2455 GCF_907164565.1 Psammomys obesus | reverse complement strand
TCAGTCTCAGAAACACCCCTGTGCCCAGATATATTTGGTCCTTGTGGCGATCCCATCCTCTCCATGTCTTAATAACTTCCCCTTCTTTCATGATTCCCTGTACTCTGCCCAAGGATTGGTTATGAATCTCAGTATCTGCTTTGATATACTGCTAGGTAGAGTTTTACAGAGGCCTTGTATGGTAGACTGCTGTCCTGTTTCTTCTTTTCTCCTATGTCCCATGTCCATCACATTTGTATTTCTAAGTGAGGATTAATCAACTCATCCCAGAACCTCTTCTTGTTTACCTCCTTTAGGTGTGCAAATTTTAGTATGTTTGTCCTATCTTATAAGTCTAGTATACTTTTCTAAGTGGGTATATACTGTGTTTGTCTTTCTGCTTCTTGGATACCTCACTCAGGAAGATTATCTCTGATTTTGAATCCAGCACAGTGTACTGAGGGAGGTGGGGGACAGTCACAGGGCTGTGGGGAGTCTCAGGGAGAAAGAGAGAGAGAGACTGACTTAGAAAGAAAGAGCAAGCTGAGCCAGCTGAACACTTAAATCCAAGCACTCAGAGGAAACAGGAAACTCTTGAGCCTGGGATACACAAGTAAAAATATCTCAAAAAAACCTAGAGTGCTGAATAAGTGCTGAACCTTACAAACAAATTATGCAAAGACAAAGACAGAAGACCTTTTACTATAATAATATTCTTGATGTTGTAGCAATTAAAATGCCCAGCACAAAACTGTTGTTATTATATTCGGGTAACTATTGAATCTAGCATCATACCCTATTCAGAAACATTCATGAGCTAGCAAAAGCATTAAACATGGATAATGAAATTGTCCTGCTTTCAGATTTTCCTGGGACTCCTGTCCTAACATGAGTTAGGTCATGGAGAGACTCCCTAGGATTGTATGTGTTAGTCAATGCTGAAATTTTAATTAATCTATATCACTAAAAGATTCAATACCCAAAATGAGGTGAGAGTCTAACTTACTTTAGCAGCTCAGCAAAATCTGAAACCAGTGGATGATTTAATGTCCAAACAAGAAAAAATGAAAAGCAATGGGAGCTTGACCTAGAACCATATTGAGACACTATTCTATTATTATCTCTTCCTTTAAAAACTCCCCAAAAAACTTTATTTCCTCCAGGCTAAAACTATATTCCTCATTTTACAGAAATGGCCTCATGGAAAGGCAATGAAAAAAGGAACATTACTACTCCATTTCCTTCTCCTCAAATGTGTAGCACTGGCAAAGAGCAACAACCTGTTGCCCCCTCAGACTGCAGTCAGCCCTGGCCTCTCAAAGTATCTATCTCCAGAGCAGGGTGCGGGTTTTCCTCAAAATGAAACATTCACAGGCGACAGGATCCTAATGGAAATGAAGAGTACTGCCTGGCTTGACCTCCTTAATATGTTTTGCAGGTTTCATATGGCGACAGAATACCAGACACCTGTCGGGAGAAGCTAAGGGCCCATGAAAACATGAGCTTTAGAGCAGCCAGGACCGTTTCTGGAGCTGCATTGTGTTTGGGGGATTTCCAGCCCTACGTGCAATGGAAGAAACAGTGCTGACAGGCTGTCTCTTCTAAGCGTCAACAGCTTTTAGCACTGCTTTGGTTTCAAGACAGGGTCTTGCTTGGTAGCTCTGGCTGAACTGACATCCCATGGCAATCCTCCTGCCTCAGTAGAGTGCATGAGGTCTTATTCCCTGTTTCAGTTCTGTTAAAAGTTGATGGGATAGTTCAAGAACATTCACAATAAAAACATTTCTCAATTTTCCTCACATATTCCTACATCTACCTATTTCCTAACTAACTGTCTCTTTATTGGACAAAATTAAGCATTGCCACGCTTATCCTCCCAAAGCACACACTCCAGAAATAATGGTGGTTGAACACCACAGAACTTCTACATCTAAAATATTAGAAAAAACAAAACAACAACACAGAACCCTTAGTTATTTTGGACATTTAGTTAGGTTTCCAAGAAGCAGTAAACAGTGAGTCCAGAACAACACAGAAGGCTCAGAGGCATCAACGTGAAAAGAGACAGGCGGAGAATTATCGCCCTACCAAAAACACAGGGCCCTGAATACCACCTTGCTTGGCTTAGAAAGCATTGTAGGCCTGTTTCCTCAAACCTTAGTCTCAGGCATCCAGAAAAAATGACTCACAACGCTGTGGTGTATGAGAGCGACTTAGGCCTATGACTGATTTGGAGGAAGGTTTAGGCTGGGAGAACAAGCAGACAGAGACCACATCTCAGCACTCTATGTCTGAGGCACCCAGGGATTCAGACTCAAATGCAGGTTCACTGCTTCCCAGCCATCATCATCATATGCCATGGCTGAGAAATAATGGCAACTCCATGGCAGTGGGATCATGAGGTAGCTAATTGTTTTCGTCTCAGTAGACAAGGAAACATTGACTATGCACTTCACCTGCACCCCATCCTAAACAT
>NW_026588082.1:0-1592 GCF_907164565.1 Psammomys obesus | reverse complement strand
GGAAGCATGTTCATAGAAGAAATGACACTTGGTCCTTGACTGCACCAACCTCACAGGGCAAGTCTTCTGCAGAACCTCCTCAATCTCCTCACTCATGGACAAGGACCTCTGTCTGAACAGACTCTTGTCACATTAAGCCACCTGAAGGAGATGTAACCAACATCTAAGGAAGCAGCGCCTTCTGCTGGTCTCCTTAAACCTACACCACAAGTGGCTGCACAAGACATCTTGAATAAACTTGAAACCTCACCCTAAGCAGACAGGTCTCTAGCTGACACCTGTGTTATGAACCACATGTATCCTATGGTATTTAATGGGGTGAGTGTACATAAAAGTGTACACACACCCATACCTCTGATAAAATTCATCCATTTTTCTCTTTTTATTAGTTCTTAGAGAATGTGGTACAGTGAACTATTACTATACTCATCTGTTCCCTCCAGTTCTGACAGATCCATCCAACTTCTCTACCAACAGCATTTTGTCCCCTCTTTTTAAAATAAGACACATCATTTTTTGGGTTTTTGGTTGTTCTTCCCATATACTCTTAGCTTTGTTCCCTCAGTAGAGGGTGGTCTATGAACTAGGGAAAATTCTATGGGTTAATGTTTTGTCAGCTTCACACAAACTACAGTCAGCTTGTATGAGGGAACCCAAAAAAGTATTTTCTTCCTGCAGCTTAGCCTCTGGGCAAGTTTGTAGATGATCAATCATATGACTGGTGATTGATCTGGAAGTTCCCAGATCACGGTGGACATTTCTGCTCCTAAGCAGGTATCTGGTCCTGGCTTGTATGAGAGAGCAAGTTGAGCAGGCCAGAAAGCAGCATTCCTTCCTGCCTGGAGTGCCTGCCCAAGCCTGTAAGCTAGAATAAACCCTATCATCCCTGACTTCCCTCTGGTCCATAGTTTGCTACAGCAAAAGGAAAAGTAGCTAGAACAGTCATATATCAAGGAAAAGTTATGTTTTCTAAACTTTAGAAATCTAGTGTTAGAATTTAAAATGTTATACACAAAAAAATTTAGAGGGCAAAAAATACAGTATCTTAACATATTTTAAAGAAACCTACCAGAAATATCACTGTTCAGAAAACTATATATTTTATTGTTAAAGCTCTAAATATCATCAAAGTGCATCATGAGTAGAAATTTTGATGATGTTGCTAGGAATAAACACAGTATTCTTTCTTTCTTTTCTCTCTCCATGGGAAACATTATAAATGTGATGCCATAAGAAGACCCAATTAAGAATTATTGAGCCAGAAAATAATTACAAAAGTAAATTGAGTAAATAAAACTATTATAACAGGCCTGAAACTTACAATTTCCAGTTGGTTTTGCTAATTCAAAGTCAAATTCAGCATGTGTCAAAGTGATTAAGGACTTTGTTACTCCTTGACATTCTTATGAAATGTAACCCAATTCTAGGAGTGACACCTGTCATATTGTAGGTGATTCCAAGAAGAGATTATGCCGGTCTTGCACACCAGGGGCCAGGAATCATAAGCATCACCTTCCAACGCTCCTGCCACAATTCTAGTTGTAACAAGGTATTGTAAGAATTAAATTTTGCAAATGAACCTATCAGTGAAT
>NW_026588081.1:0-9935 GCF_907164565.1 Psammomys obesus | reverse complement strand
TACTCCAACCAAGGACTATTTGTGGAGATGACCTGGAACCCCTGCACAGGTGTAGCCCATGGCAGTTCAGTGTCCAAGTGGGTTACATAGTAATGGGAAGAGGGACTGCCTCTGACATAATCTGATTGGCCTGCTCTTTGATCACTTCCCCCTGGGGGGGAGCAGCCTTACCAGGCCACAGTAGAGGACAATGCAGCCACTTTTGATGAGAACTGATAGACTAAGATCAGAAAGAAGGAGAGGAGGACCTCCCCTATCAGTGGACTTGGGGAGTGGCATGCATGCAGAAAGGGGAGGGAGGGTGGGATTGGCAGGGGAGGAGGGAGGGGCTTATGGGGGGATACAAAATGAATAAAGTGTAATTAATAAAAAATAAATAAAAGATTTAAAAAAAAAAAAAAAGAATAGTCTGTGCATCTCTCCAAGTGTTCCAATGTGCTCTCAAGTGTGCCTCCATGTACTCAGTTGGAAGATCACTGTTTCCTGATGGACACTGAGCTCAAGAAAGTTGGGACTTGTACTTGTTCCTTGCTTTGTTCCTATTTTTACTGTGCATCAAGTGTTTCAATAAATGAATAACTAAGTAAATGATTGCTTGATATCTTATTAAACATCTTCTAGTAAGATTTGGTGAGATCTTGGAATGTTGGTAAGTTCAGAGATAAGTCAATCCTCACTTGGGATCCCACTACTAAGTATGTATCCCAAAGAAATAAAATAAGCATGTTAAAGAGACATCTGAATTTCTTCATTGATTGTACCATTAGTCATGATAGCCAAGATATGGAAACAGTGTGAATGTCTACCTATGAATGAATGAATACACAAGGGACTACTAAGCATTAGAGAAGAAATATGTCTTGTTATTTATGATAACATTCTAGAACTTTATCAGAATACCAGAATAGTTAAAGACTAGATTGAACCAGAGTATTCTCAGAGGATTGGTTCAAGAACCCCCACAGATACAAACATCTAAATGGAAATTCACAAAGCCAAGATTCTAAATACACAAACCTGTTATTATTAAGTACCAGAATTGTTATGAATCTCATTCAATAGCCATTTGTTAAGCACCACGGTAGGTACAGTTTTTTGTTTGTTTTATTTTTCAAGGCAGGTTTCTCCACTAGCCCTGGCTGCCCTAACTCACTCTGTAGACCCTGGCCTCAAACTCACAGAGATCCTCCCGACTCTGCCTCCAAAGTGCTGGAGTTAAAGGTGTGTGCTACCATGCCCAGTGATAGGTACATGTGTAAGAGAAGACTTTTTAGAAAAAAAAGGGCAGAAATTTGTGGTCCAGGACAACTCTTTGTAGAAATAAGAGATGCTTTATTTCTTGGAATTTCTACTATAAGAAGTAGGAACTGCTAAAAACAACTTCTGCCTTTATTATGTCTAATTTTTTCTAGTAGTTGTTTGGAATTTGTCATAAAGAAGTTCTATGTACCTCTCAAGATAACCTTAGAAAACCCACCCTCAGCATCCACTTCCTCCAATCAGGCCTCAGCTCCCACATTTTCTACTCGTTCTCAATAATTCATTCAATTATGAATCAGTCAGTGGGCTGATTCATGGATTACGTTAGCTCCATCATGAGTCCATCATATCCCCAAACCCTCATTTCTAAAAATTGCACTTGGGACTAATTCTTCAACACACAGGCCTGTTTGTTCGGAGACATGTTACATCTAAGCCATCTAAACAGTCTGTTCTGGTTCCAAAGGTTTATGTCAGTCTCAGTGCAAAATGTATTATCTATATATAACAGTCCCCAAGGACTCAAAAGTTACAATATTTATCAAAAATGTAAGCTCAAAATCTTCTCCAAGGCTCAAAACTCTTGGCAATGAGACTTTGTAAAAACATTTTTTTTACCCCAAATATTATTTTTAAACATCCTCTCAACATATAATGTCACAAAGTAAACATTTCCATTCCCCAAAGGAGGAGTAGATAATTGAAAGGATGAATGATTTCAAAGTAAAATCAAAAATCCCACAGGGCCAACATTAATTCCTATTGCTTCGTGTTCTGAGGTATGTGGTGATATAATGTGAGTGGTGACACCCAGGGTAGCCCTGTCTCTATGGCCTTGCCAGGTATCTCTCAGGGACTGGCACTGCAGGAGCTTTCCTTGGCAGATCTTCCTGGCACCTCTAACTTCCTAAGATCTCCACTATGGCTTTGCTCTTTACACACAATTTCACACATTGCCATATCAAAGGCATCCTAAAAGGACTTCACTTGACTCTGTGATAAATTTCCTGGCTTTCCTTGTTTTCTTTTGGAAATATGAGTGAAAGATTCCATGAGTCAACATTGTTCACATTTTGCATGATTGTAAAACCAGCATCACATGGTTGGAACAATGGTCTGCTACTAGCTCAAACAGGGGACAGGCCTCCTTGGACTAGCTGCAGTAGTGCCAAGTGCCTACATGATTGAATATGGGGTATTGTAGTTATTTTTCAATTGCTGTGAAGAAACAGCATGGCCAAGGCAACTTATAAAAGAAAGCATTTAATTTGGGGGTTTACTTACAGTTTCAGAGGGTTAGACAGTCCATGACCATCATCATGGGAAGCAAAGCAGCAGGTAGGCAGGAGTGGTGCTGGAACAGTACTTGAGTGTTTGCATTTAATCCATAAGCAGGAGATGATAGATAGATAGATAGATAGATAGATAGATAGATAGATAGATAGATAGATAGATGGGTTTGGTGTGGGCGTTTGAATGGACCTCAAAGTTTATCCCCAGTGAAACACCTCTTCCAACAAGGCCACATGCCCTAATTCTTCCCCAGTCAATTTTGTCAACTAGGGACCAAACATTCAAGCATATGAGCCTATGGGAGCTATCCTCATTCAAACTACCACACGAGGAAACAGGGAACCTTAGATGTCTCTTTCCAAAGTAATATTTATTTTTAAAGTCAGTTTTCACTTTTCTACTCTTCAGCCTTTGATGGGTGTAGTCTAATTCCTAGGTTTCCTTCTAAAGTCATGTTTCCTATATCCCTGATACAAAGCACATGGCTTCTTTTCAATAGTTTTAATCTCATCCAACAGTTCTACCATCCTTGATCTCAACTCTAAATGCATTCCACTTCAGGCCAGGCAGCATGTTTTCAAATCTTTGTGCTCTACTTTAACTGACTTACTTTTATTCTAAATATGGCTAAAAGAAGTCAGCAATAATCATGCCACAGCATGAACTCTAGGTAGCTTTGCAGAATAATGTTTACCTTTAATATTAGCCCCTACAAACTCTTGAGAGTTAGAAAAAAATCTAGACAAGTTATTTGCTAGAATGTAATATAAGTGATCACCAATCCAAATTTCAGTATAGTCCCGGTTCCTATCTGAAACTTCAGAACAGCCTCCATGCAACTGTCAACACTTTGTCATTTTGGGTTCACACCAGAATTTGTCATTAACCTTAGCTTACAATCATCTAGGGGTTTCCCCCCCTAGTGGGCTTTTTCAAATCTTTTCAGATTCTTCCCTCAAGCCAGTTAGAAAGTCTATAGAACATAGTCAAGAATGGGCAGACATGATCCTACTCCTGACACATATTTTCTATAGTAACATTAGTTTTTGGGGAAAAAAATCCATAGGAAAACTATTTAAAGGACAGAAGATTTATTTTGCTTCATAGACCTGCAGTCCCCAGTTGACTGGCATTTGTGTGTGTGGTCATTTGGAGCATTATGGTGGAGAGAGTGTACTAGAGAAGAGCTTTCTCATTTCATGTCAGGCAGCAGGAAAAAGGGAGCAGAGGCAGACAGGAAGAGGCTGGGAAAGAGATAGCTTTCAAAGTCATGTCCCCACTGATGCACTTCTTTCGATTAGGCACCATCTTCTGTCATTTCCACCCACTCACAATAGTCTATTCTATTAGGAGTCTCTCAGTGGATGGGTCAATTGATTAGATTAGTGGCTTCAGGATCCAATTACTTTCTAAGTTCCACCTCTGAACATTGCATCAGGGACCAAGTTTTTACACGAGTCCTTTGGGGAGATACTTCATGTCTAAACTCCAAAAGTGGCCATAACAGAGTGGAAATAACTGAAGTGAGACATGCCACTTCAGTTAGGGGTTACTTATTTCTGGTACAAAACTTTTATGGTTCTCTTCTGTTTTGATATGGTAGCCAGTGATATTCAAGATGGTGGTTACAGAAGGGCTGGGTCTGTGAAGAACTCGTTGAGCAGAGACTCCTGATTGATCCATTCAACCTATGACATTAAGAAGAAAGTCAATCTTAGATATTTCCATCCATCAAGGCACTGGAATTTCATTGTGAACATAGTGTATCCTGATTCATATTGAAATTTATTAAACCTTTGTTTTGTTATAGAAGCTTAGCAAATGCTTTGCAATTGTTATTTAATTTTGATTGTATCTTCATAAAATAAGCATGGTGATTGCTTTAAGTTATAAATGAGGAAACTGAGGCATTGAGCAAATACTTTATCCAAAGTGTCAATTTAAACAGAGTTGAAGGTTTAAGCTCAGGAGATCTCACTCAATTTAACTTCCAGTCTTTGTTGGTCACTGAGTAAAGACTTTCAGGCTAAACAGAAAGAATTACATTAATTATCTCCTGAATTTGAAGCCAGTCCCAATTCATTTGTGAATAAGAAAAATTTTTAAAAAGTTGTAAATTTTAACTGATGTTTAGATACAAGGAAGCATATGAATGCCAAAGAAATATATGGTCAGCCTGAACTTTTTTTAAAATTTTTATTTATTTTTTTAAATTTTTTATTAATTACACTTTATTCATTTTGTATCCCCCCATAAGCCCCTCCCTCCTCCCCTCCCAATCCCACCCTCCCTCCCCTTTCTGCATGCATGCCACTCCCCAAGTCCACTGATAGGGAAGGTTCTCCTCTCCTTTCTGATCTTAGTCTATCAGTTCTCATCAAAAGTGGCTGCATTGTCCTCTACTGTGGCCTGGTAAGGCTGCTCCCCCCTTAGGGGGAGGTGATCAAAGAGCAGGCCAATCAGATTATGTCAGAGGCAGTCCCTCTTCCCATTACTATGTAACCCACTTGGACACTGAACTGCCATGGGCTACATCTGTGCAGGGGTTCTAGGTTATCTCCACGAATAGTCCTTGGTTGGAGTATGATTTTCTGGGAAGACCCCTGTGTTCAAATTTTCTTGTTCTGTTGCTCTGCTTGTGGAGTTCCTGTCCACTCCAGCTCTTACTATTTCCCACTTCTTACATAAAATTCCATTCACTCTGCCCATCAGTTGGCCATCAGGCTCAGCATCTGCTTTGACAGTCTATACTGCAGAGGCTTTCAGAGGCCCTCTGTGGCAGGTTCCAAGGTTGTTTCCTCTTTTCTTCTGGCTTTCAGAGGCCCTCTGTAGCAGGTTCTGAGGTTGTTTCCTATTTTCTTTTTCTTCTGATGTCCATCCTCTTTGCCTTTCAGGATGGGGATTGAACATATTAGTTAGGGTCCTCTCTTTTGCTTAGTTTGTTTAGATGTACAGATTTTAGTGGGTTTATTCTATGTTGTATGTTTATATGAGTGAGTATATACCATGCGTGTCTTTTTGCTTCTGGGACAACTCACTCAAGATGATCCTTTCCAGGTCCCACCATTTACCTGCAAATTTCATGATTTCTTTATTTTTCATTGCTGAGTAATACTCCATTGTATAGATGTACCACAGTTTCTGCATCCATTCTTCAGTTGAGGGGCATCTGGGTTGTTTCCAGCTTCTGGCTATTACAAATAAAGCTGCTACAAACATGGTTGAGCAAATGTCCTTTTTGTGTACTTGAGCCTCTTTTGGGTATATGCCTAGAAGTGGTATGGCTGGATCTTAAGGAAGTGCTATTCCTAGTTGTCTGAGAAAGCGCCATATTGATTTCCAGAGTGGTTGTACAAGTTTACATTCCCACCAGCAGTGGAGAAGGGTTCCCCTTTCTCCACAACCTCTCCAGCATGTGTTGTCCCTTGAGTTTTTCATCTTGGCCATTCTGATGGGTGTAAGGTGAAATCTCAGGGTTGTTTTGATTTGCATTTCCCTAATGGCTAATGAGGTTGAGCATTTCTTTAAGTGCTTCTCTGCCATTCGATATTCCTCTACAGAGAATTCTCTCTTTAGCTCTGTTCCCCATTTTTTTAAGTGGATTACTTGGTTTGTTGCTTTTCAGCTTGTTTAGTTCTTTATATACACTGAATATGAGTCCTCTGTCAGATAAAAGGTTGGTGATGATTCTTTCCCAATCTGTAGGTAGTCGCTTTGTTTGATGACGGTGTCCTTTGCTTTACAGAAGCTTTTCAGTTTCATGAGGTCCCATTTATTGATTGTTGCTCTTAGAGCCTGTGCTGTTGGTGTTCTGTTCAGGAAGTTTTCTCCTGTACCAATGAGTTCTAGGGTATTCCCCACTTTTTTTTCTAGCCAATTTAATGTGTCTGGTTTTATGTTGAGGTCTTTGATCCACTTGGACTTCAGTTTTGTGCAGGGTGATAAGTATGGATCTATTTTCATTTTTCTACATGTAGACATCTAGTTGGACCAGCACCATTTGTTGAAGATGCTATCTTTTTTCCATTGTATGGTTTTGGCATCTTTGTCAAAAATCAGGTGTCCGTAAGTGTGTGGGTTTATTTCTGGGTCTTCTGTTCGATTCCATTGATCCACCATTCTGTTTTTATGCCAGTACCATGCAGTTTTTATAACTGTTGCTCTATAGTACAGCTTGAGATCAGGGATGGAGATACCTCCAGAAGATCTTTTATTGTAGAGGATTGTTTTAGCAATTCTCGGTTTCTTGTTATTCCATACAAAGTTGAGAATTTTTCTTTCCAGGTCTGTAAAGAATTGTGTTGGCAATTTGATGGGAATTGCATTAAATCTGTAGATTGCTTTTGGTAAGATGGCCATTTTTACTATGTTAATCCTGCCAAGCCATGAGCATGGGAGATCTTTCCATCTTCTCATATCTTCCTCTAATTCTTTCTTCAGAGACTTGAAATTTTTTTCATACAAGTCTTTGACTTCCTTGGTTAGGGTTACGCCAAGGTACTTTATGTCATTTGTGGCTATTGTGAATGGTGTTGTTTCTCTAATTTCTTTCTCAGCCCTTTTGTCTTTTGTATACAGGACTGCTACTGATTTTTTTGAGTTAATTTTGTATCCGGCCACTTTGCTGAAGGTGTTTATCAGCTGTAGGAGTTCCCTGGTAGAGTTTTTGGGGTCACTCATATATACTCTCATATCATCTGCAAATAGTGATAATTTGACTTCTTCCTTTCCCATCTGTATCCCCTTGATCTCCTTCAACTGTCTTATTGCTCTAGCAAGGACTTCCAGCACTATGTTGAAGAGATATGGAGAGAGTGGGCAGCCTTGTCTTGTCCCTGATCTGTGGGATTGCTTTAAGTTTCTCTCCGTTCAGTTTGATGTTGGCTATAGGCTTGCTGTAGATCACCTTTACTATGTTTAGATATGTGCCTTGTATCCCCGATCTCTCCAGTACTTTAAACATGAATGGATGTTGGATTTTGTCAAATGCTTTTTCAGCATCTAGGGAGATTATCATGTGGTTTTTTCTTTCAGTTTGTTAATATGGTGGATCACATTGATGGAATTCCGTATATTGAACCACCCCTGCATACCTGGGATGAAGCCTACTTGGTCATAGTGGATAATATCTTTGATGTGTTCTTGGATTCGGTTTGCAAGTATTTTGTTAAGTATTTTTGCATCAATGTTCATAAGGGAGATTGGCCTGAAATTCTCTTTCTTTGTTGAGTCTTTGTGAGGTTTAGGTACCATGGTGACTGTGGCTTCATAGAATGAGTTTGGTAATATTCCTTCTGTTTCTATTTTGTGGAATAGTTTGAAGAGAATTGGAGTTAGCTCTTCTTTGAAGGTCTGGTAGAATTCTGCACTGAAGCCATCTGGTCCTGGGCTTTTTTTGGATGGGAGACTTTTGATGACTGCTTCTATTTCTTTGGGGGATATAGGACTATTTAATTGATTTACCTGGTTCTGATTCAGCTTTGGTAAGTCAAATCGATCAAGAAAATTGTCCATTTCATTTAGATTTTCAAATTTTGTTGAGTATAGACTTTTGAAGTAAGTCCTAATGATTGTTTGGATTTCCTCAGTGTCTGTAGGTATGTCCCCCTTTTCATTTCTGATTTTGTTGATTTGGGTGGTGTCTCTCTGCCTTTTAGTTAGCTTGGCTAAGGGTTTGTCGATCTTGTTGATTTTCTCAAAGAACCAGCTCTTGGTTTCATTGATTCTTTGAATTGTTTTATTTGTTTCTAATTGATTGATTTCAGCCCTGAGTTTGATTATTTCCAGCCGTCTACTCCTTTTTGGTGTGTCTGCTTCTTCTTTTTCTAGGGTTTTTAAGTGAGCCATTAAGTTGCTTGAATGAGCTGTCTCGAATTTCTTCTTGAAGGCACTTAGTGCTATGAACTTTCCTCTTAGCACTGCTTTCATTGTGTCCCACAAGTTTGGGTATGTTGTATCTTCATTTTCATTGAGTTCTAGAAAGGCTTTCATTTCTTTCTTTATTTCTTCCCTGACCCAGCTGTCATTTAGTAACAAGTTGTTCAGTTTCCATGTGTGTGTAGGCTTTTTGCTATTTCTGTTGTTGTTGAAGTCCAGCCTTATTCCATGGTGATCAGACAAGATACAAGGATTATTTCAGTCTGCTTGTATCTGTTGAGGCTTGCTTTGTGACCAACTATATGGTCTATTTTGGAGAAGGTTCCATGAGGTGCTGAGAAGAAGGTAAATTCTTTTGTGTTTGGGTGTAAAGTTCTGTAAATGTCTGTGAGGTCCATTTGATTCATGACCTCTGTCAGAGATATTGTTTCTTTGTTTAATTTCTGTTTTGTTGACCTGTCCTTTGTTGAGAGTGGGGTGTTGAAGTCTCCCACTATTAATGTGTGGGGATGTATATGTGATTTAAATTTTATCAATGTTTCTTTTACAAATGTGGGTGCTCTTGTATTTGGGGCATAGATGATCAGGATTGTGATGTCTTCCTGGTGGAATTTTCCCTTGATGAGTATGAAGTGTCCTTCCCCATCTCTTTTTATTAATTTTGGTTGAAAGTCTATTTTATCAGATATTAGAATGGCTACTCCTGCTTGTTTCTTGGGTCCATTTGCTTGGAAAGTCATCTTCCAATCTTTTACCCTCAGGTAATGTCTATCTTTGTGCTTTAGGTGTGTTTCTTGTATGCAACAGATTGCTGGGTTTTGTTTACGTATCCATTCTGTTAATCTGTGTCTTTTTACTGGAGAGTTGAGTCCATTGATGTTGAGAGAGATTAATGACCAGTGGCTGTTAGATCCTTTGATTTTGATGTTGGCTGTATTCATAAGGTTGTGTGCTTGGTTGCTTTTTGTTTTGCTGTAGTAAGGTTAATTATTTCCTGTGTTTTCTTGACAGAAGCTAATTTTCTTGGGTTGTATTTTCCCTTCCAGTGTCTTCTGTAATGCTGGATTTGTGTGTAGGTATTGTTGAAATTTGTTTTTTTCATTGAATATCTTGTTTTCTCCGTCTATGAAGACTGAGAGTTTTGCAGGGTATAGTAGCCTGGGTTGACATCTGTGTTCTCTTAGAGTCTGCATGATATCTGTCCAGGCCCTTCTGGCTTTCATAGTTTCTGTTGAAAAGTCAGGTGTGATTCTAATGGGTTTGCCGTTATATGTTACTTGGCCTTGTTCCCTTGCAGCTTTTAGTATTTTTTCTTTGTTCTGTATACTTACTGTTTTGATGATTATGTGGCGGGAGGATTTTCTTTTCTGGTCAAATTTGTTGGGTGTTCTGTAGGCCTCATGTATCCTTATTGGCTTCTCCTTTAACTTGGGGAAATTTTCTTCAATGATTTTGTTGAAAATATTTTCTGGGCCTTGGAGAAGGGAGTCTTCTTTTTCCTCTAT
>NW_026588080.1:0-12611 GCF_907164565.1 Psammomys obesus | reverse complement strand
AGTGGTTGAACCAGTTTACATTCCCACCAGCAATGGAGGAGGGTTCCCTTTTCTCCACAACCTCTCCAGCATGTGCTATCACTTGAGTTTTTCATCTTGGCCATTCTGATGGGTGTAAGGTGAAATCTCAGGGTCGTTTTGATTTGCATTTCCCTAATGGCTAATGAGGTTGAGCATTTCTTTAAGTGTTTCTCTGGCGAAGGTGATTAATCCTCATTTAGAAAGACAAATGGGATGTGCCTTGAACTTATGAGAGGAGTCTACCACAAAAGGCATCTGAAAGACTCTACCTAGCAGTGTTTCAAAGCAGACACTAAGACTCATAACCAAACCCTCGGCAGAGTGCAGGGAATCATATGAAAGAAGGGAAGTTAGTATGATATGGAAAGGATAGGAGCTCTACAAGGACCAAATATATCTGGGCACAGGGTCTTTTCTGAGACTGAAACTCAACCAAGGACCATCTATGGATATAACCTAGAACTTCTGCTCGGATGTGGCCTGTGGTAGCTCAGTAACCAAGTAGTTTTCCAAAGTAAGGGGGACACGGACTATTTCTAACAGGATCTCAAGGGCAGGCTGTTTGACACCTCCCCCCAGGGGAGGAGCAGTCTGTTAGGCCACAGAGGAGGACTTTGCAGCCAGCCCTGAAGATACCTGATAAAACAGGGACAGATGAAAGAGGAGGAGGTCCTCCCCTATCAGGGGACTTGGAAAGGGGCAGGGAGGAGACCAGGGAGGGAGTGTGGGGTTGGGGAGGGAATGAGGGAGCGGGATACAGCTGGGACACAGAGTTAACAAAATGTAACTAAAAAGAAAAAATAAAAAATAAAAAAAAAAGCAAAAAAAAAAATGTTGATGCTCTAATGTAAAGACACAACTATAAAAGTATAACCCAGATATTATCAGTCTAAAAGAGCAAGACTTGCCAAAGGATATTATTCTCCACTCAGTAACAATCTATAATTGACTTGAAATACACAATTTATGTTTTGTTAACACATTCTTTATGTTTATATTTCAGACTTATCATTTCTTAGGAAATTATCTTAACAAAGTCAAGGTTCATTTAAGTGTTGTCATTTCATTTAGAAAGGCATGCTTCAGGCTTTCTCCAGATACTGCAAAACCAGAGACAAGAGAGAGACCAAAGGCTATGCTGGAAAAATACATCTGGAAAGACTTATTTCCTCAGCAAAAAAAAATTTGTAATGTTTTCCAGGTGATTAGCTTCAGAAGGTCGTTTTAGCAGAGGCAACAATTGTAAACAAATAGGCTTGTGGTAATTCTTCAAATCATGTACTAGCAAAGATTTGCTCTTTAAGTATACTCAATGTGATTGATGTTAGCAGAGGGCTGTTGCAGGATGATGCAGTTGATGTTCCCTGTAAGTTGCTTGTTGAACACAAGCTTGAAAAAAGAATGTAAGTGTCTGAATTATTTGAACTGGTTGTTATGAAATATACTTAAGGTCCACAAAATTGAGTAGTTCCTTCTGGTACCTAGGACACGACCTCTTCCCCTACAAGAAAAAGCACTACTTACAACAATAGATGCTTCCACTGCTATTGTAAAAGCACTGATGCAAATGTGATTGTCTGATAGGAAATTACAAATGGGACTTGCAGTTTAATAAACTTCCTAGGAATGTAAAAAAAAAAAAGTGTTGTCATTTAAGCAGTCCAGTGAAGGAAGTAAAGACAGGAACTGAGACAGGGTTGGAATCTGGAAGCAGGAACTGATGCAGGGACCATGGAGGGGTGCTGCTTACTGGCTTTCTCTCCATGGTTTGTTCAGCTTGCTTTCTTAGAGAAACCATGACCACCAGCCCAGGGCTATTGATCACTAGTTAAGAAAAATTGTTGGTTTCTGTTGTAGTCTTTTAAATGAACACTACATAAAACCAGGTATTTTTTTATTTGTTTGTTTGTTTGTTTGTTTGTTTGTTTGTTTATTTGAGACAGGGTTTCTCTGTATAGCCCCGGCTGTCCCAGAGCTTGCTCTGTAGACCAGGCTTGAGTTCTCAGAGCTCTTCCTGAGTGCAAGAATTAAATGCATGTGCCACCACCACCCGGCTCATAAGCAATATTTTATTTTATTTTTTTTTATTTTATTTTTTCTTATCAGTTACATTTTATTAACTCTGTATCCCAGCCATGTCCCGATCCCTCATTCCCTCCCAGTCCCTCCCTCCCTCCCTCATCTCCACCGTGCCCCTTGCCAAGTCCACTAATAGGGGGGACCTCCTCCCCATTCATCTGATCCTGTTTTATCAGGTATCTTCAGGACTGGCTGCAAAGCCCTCCTCCATGGCCTAACAGGACTGCTCCTCCCTTGGGGGGTAGGGAGGCCAAAGAGCCAGTCATTGAGTTCCTGTTAGAAACAGTCCTTGTTCCCCTCACTATGGGAA
This sequence comes from Psammomys obesus, assembly GCF_907164565.1. NCBI lineage: Eukaryota > Metazoa > Chordata > Mammalia > Rodentia > Muridae > Psammomys > Psammomys obesus. The sequence goes on along the minus strand of NW_026588080.1, from coordinate 10,201 downwards.
ACCAATTGGTTACTGAGCTACCACAGGCTACATCTCAGCAGAGGTTCTAGGTTACATTCATACATGGTCCTTGGTTGCATGTCAGTCTCAGAAAAGACCCTGTGCCCAGATATATTTGGTCCTTGTGGAGCTCCTATCCTTTCCTCATCAGACTAACTCCCCTTCTTTCTTATGATTCCCTGTACTCTGCCAAAGGTTTGGTCATGAGTCTTTGCTTTGAAGACACTGCTAGTTAGAGTCTTTCAAATGCGCTCAGTAGACTCCTGTCATATGTTCAATGCGCATCCCCTCTGTCTTTCAACACGAGGATTGATTATCTTACGCCATGTCTGCTCTCTTGATTATCTTTTTTAGGTGTATAGATTTCATTATGTTTATCATATCTTATAGGTCTATATAAGTGAGTATATACCGTGTTTGTCTTTCTCCTTCTGGAATATTTCACTCAGGATGATCTTTTCTAGATCCCACCATTTGCCTGCAAATTTCACGATTTTCTCCTTTTTGATTGCTGAGTAGTATTCCATTGTGTAAAAATACCACAATTTCTGTACCCATTCCTCCGTTGATGGACATCTGGGTTGTTTCCAGGTTCTGGCTATTACAAATAATGCTGCATAAGCAATATTTTAAAGGTGTCCTCTTATATATCTGTGACTAGAGCTAAGTAGAGCTTTGTACCTGAACTGTGTATATTACGTAAACATTCACAGAGCTAAAGGCGTGTGCGTTTTCTACATGGAAGGTGATCAGCAGGTGCTGTTTATCAGCACATATATTTTTCACTAGGTAGATGTGCATGACAAAGAGACAGTAACAGAAGCTTTAGCAGAGTAAGACTGAGCACAGGGCACAGTAGACCAGAGTACAGTCCTTCTACTTGTCACTGAGCCAGGCTGACTCATTTGAGTTAAAGCAAACTGAGCATGGGACAATTCAAGGCAACCCCATGAAAGCCCCTGGATGACAAGGAGTGAGAACTGTGGACTGTAGACGACCGACAAGGAGAGCCACCTATAACAGTCTGGTTTAAAACTTTATTTGGGGTGTTTAGGCCTCTACCTCCCTTCCACCAACCCACCAACCTTAAGTAAGAGAGAGAAAAGGTTAGTGGGGAGAGGGGACCCAGACCCCTTCATTTCTCACAGCTAGTTAGGGTCAAGGAGTTCTTTTTGGGACTCTGTACCAATTTCTGTCAATCCCTGATGTAGCTAGCAGTCTCCTCCATGCCACTGTGCCCCGACGTGTTTCTCTCCGTCTGTCTGCTCGAAACCATCCACCATCTCTGGTCTCTGGTCTCCCCAAACTGCTACAAGACACCCACCAATACTGAATGCCACACCGAATGCCACATCTTCTCTTTCTCATTTTGATATTTATACGTTCAGAGTCCTAGACCATGCCCCTATCCATGCCACATGTGAAAGGCTGTTACCAGCTGGCAAAAGCCACGATCTGCATGAGACAATAACAGGTGTGGACAAAGTATAGCCCCCAAAAAATCCCATATTTGGGATTAAAACAAAAGCATATTTATATATCATATAAAGAACCCAAAACTTCCCTCACATTCATCTTTTGGCTACAATGAGTTGTTGTTCAGCCTCACCCTTGGTACCCAAATTCCTAGAAACTTCTCCCATCCATACAACTGTACCTAACTTTGATGTTTTAAAGGAATAAGAGATAAAAATGATGAAATATTTCAATGCTATATTGGATCTTTCTAACGTTTATTTTTAGTTCCCTTAGCTATTACTCCAGAAATTTAATGGCACCTTAAAAGGGAGAATTGTGAGCCTTTGAATTTAGGACCACACATTGTATAAAGCTTTTTTTATATGTATGGTATAATGCTGATGTCTTGACATTTTGCAGACTTAAAAAGAAGTCTGGGAAAATTTTGCTGCCTGAACAATTTTGAAACTATGGTGTACATGTTTCCCCTGAGAAAAGTGTTTACAATTGTACGCATAATATGCACTTGCTTATAATAACTAACCTGTCTCTGAATTAGTAAGAGATTTAAATTTTGATTGATAATGCTATAGACTTATATTCTAAATTTTGCTTTAGAAATAAAAACTGAATTAATTTATAATGGGCTTCCATATAGTTCCGTGTAATGAATCTAACTGTTGTTGGATTTTTTATATGTATATTGCCTCTTGTATTATGTATGCCATCTAAGGATTGATTGGTATTGGATATTGGGATGTATACAACTGATTAATTTTCAGTTCATTTTATTTTTATTGATTTTTACTAATATTGTCTATTACTTGATAGTTGTGTTTGTGTAAAGCCTGTGTTTTTTTTTTTAAAGCATCCTATACCTTAGGTTCCAAGATGGCAGCGACCACTGTGCACTGTATCTGAGGGCCAGAGAATCCCAAACTCTGAAACTGCTGCATCTGAAACACCAACATCAACTCTCCAACCCCTGGACCTCTCTCATATTCCTGAAGAGTGCTCCATACTACACAAACAGGCAGACACAATCTGCAGTACAGGTTCCAATAAAAAATAGCCAATGCTACGTGCAAACAGAGGGCCAAAGGCTAGCATAAGAACATATCCAACAAAACTCAGGATATCATGGAATCACCAGCAACCCCAAAAATTAATGGATATTTTAATTAATCATAAATACAGGAAATGATCTTAAATCTATGCTTATCCAGTTATTAGAGGCATATAAAGAGGAAAAAACAAATCTCTCAAAGAAGTGCAGTTGAATACAGTCAAACAAATAGAGGCCATCACGGATAGACAGAAACACACATTCAAACAGATGAAGGAAAGGGTGTAAAACATGAAAACAGAATTAGAATCAATAAAGAAAACACACACTGAGAAATTTCTGCAGATGGAAAACCTAGCAAAGAGATTGGGAACCACAGAGATAAGCAACACCAACAAAATACAAGATATGGAGAAGAGAATCTCAGGAGCTGAAGATACAACTGAAAAAATCAATACACCTCTCAAAAAAGATATAAAATCAGAAAAGGTCCTGACATAAAACATCCAAGAAACATCCAAGAACACCATGAAAGGACAAAACCAAATTTAACAGGAATAGATGAAAAAGAAGATTCCAGGCTCCAAGGTCCAGAAAATATTTTCAAGAAAATCATATTAGAAAATATTCCCATCTTAAAGAAAGAGATGTCCTTAAACATACAAGAGGCCTACAGAACACCAAATAGACTAGAACAGAAAAGAAACTCCTCTTGACACATATTAATCAAAACACTAAATCTAGAGAATAAAGAAAAATATTAAAAACAGCAAGAGAAAAGGCCAAGTAACATATAAATGTAGATCTATCAGAATCACACCAGACTTTTCAACAGAAACTATGAAATCCAGAAGGGCCGGGGCAGATGTCATGCACACTCTAAGAGACCACACATGGCAACCCAGAATACTATACCAAGCAAAACTTTCAATCAGCATAGATGTAGAAAACCAGATATTCCATGAAAAAAACTAAACTTACATAACATCAACACAGCAATCCATTCCTACAGAAGATACTAGAAGGAAAACTCCAGTCTAACAAAATCAACTACGCCCAAGAAAACACAAGATAAAGACACCTTCACGACAAAAAATCAAAAGAAAACAAGCATACAAACATACTATCACCATCAATTCAACAATAAAAGGAATTAATATTCATTGGTCACTATTATCTATCAACATCAATGGACTCAACTCTCCAATAAAAAGACACAGGCTAACAGAATGGTTGCAGTAACAGGATCCAACCTTCTGCTGCATTCAAGAAACAAAGTTCTGCAACAAAAAAAGACACTCCTTCAGAGTAAAGAGCTAGAAAAAGTTTTACCAAGCAAACAGACCCAGAAAACAAGCTGGAGTAGCCAAACCCAATATCTAATAAAATAGACTTTCAACCAAAATTAATCAAAAGAGATGGGAAGGGACATTTCATTCTCATCAAAGGAAAAATCCACCATGAGGACATCACAATCCTGAACATCTGTGCCCCAAACACAAGGACATCTACATTTGTATACAAAACATTATTGAAGCTTAAATCACACATCGATCCCAACACATTAATAGTGGGAGACTTCAACACTTCACTCTCACCAAGGGACACATCATCCAGACAGAAGCTAAATAGGGAAATAATGACACAGAGGTCCTAAATCAAATGGACTTAATAAATGACTACAGAAACTCAAAAGAGTATACCTTCTTCTCAGCACCTCATGAAACCTCCAAAACAAAGCAGCCTCAACAGATACAACAAGATAGAAATAATCCCTTGTATCATATAAGACCACCATACCCTAAAACTAGACTTCAACAACAGAAAAACAAAAAGCCTACACACACATGTAAACTAAACAACTCTCTACTCAATGACAGCTGGATCAAGGAAGAAATAAAGAAATTAGAGACTTCCTAAAACTCAATGAAAATGAAGGCACAAGTTTCCCAAACTTATGGAACACAATTAAGGCAGTGCTAAGAGGAAAGTTCATAGCACTAAGTGCCTTCAGAAAGAAGTTTGAGATATCTTATACAAGCAACTTAATGGCACACCTCAAAGCCCTAAAAAAAAAAAAAAAAGAAGAAGAAGCAGACACACCCAAGAGGAGTAGGTGGCTGGAAATAACCAAACTCAGGGCTGAAATCAATAAAATAGAAACAAAGAGAACGATTCAAAGAATCAATGAAAATGGGGACATAATGACAGACACTGAGGAAATCCAAAGAATATTAGGTCTTACCTCAAAAGCCTATATGCACTTTCTCAGACAATGAGAAATAGTGCTACCTCAAGATCCAGCTGTACCTCTCCTAGGCATATACCCAAAAGATGTTCAAGTGTACAACAAGGACATTTGCTCAGCCATGTTCGTAGCAGCTTTATTTCTAATAGCCAGAAGCTGGAAACAACCCAGATGTCCCTCAGTTGAGGAATGGATACAGAAGTTGTGGTACATTTCCACGCTGGAATAATACTCAGCAATTAAAAACAAGGAAATCATGAAAATCACAGGCAAATGGTGGGATGTAGAAAAGATTGTCCTGAGTGAGGTATCCCAGAAGCAGAAAGACACACATGGTATATGCTCACTTATAAGTGGATATTAGACATATAATATAGGATAATCATACTAAAATCTGTACACATATTTTATTCTTAATACTATGGAGAGTTTCTTTGTTTGCCAAATATAAAAAGTGGATTGATAAGATAGAAGCCTTAGATTTATAAATGAAAATAAGAAAAATACTTGGGGGGAGTCCAAGATGGGGGCAACCAGAGCACACCAAATCTGAGGGCACAGGATCCAAACTCCAAAATTGGTGAGTGGAGGGGCAGCTGAAGCCAGAACACCAACATTGAGGCTTCCTAGGTGAAAGGGAACAACCAATGAGCTGGGACAGTTGGGATCCAGGTCACCTGTGGCCATCTCTGGGGACTGAGTGGTGAAGAGCCAACTCCCTGCATTTGCCCTTGCCCCAAGCATGAGCCTCCCTGCTCCTAGGAAGCAACACTGGTTGCCCTCAAGCAGGAGCCTCTGTGCTCAGTGACTGAAACAATAGAAGCTGCAGCAGTAAGGGCCTCCCAGGTAGGTGACTGCAGCAGGTGGTTGTATGGGCCTCCCAGGACTGTGGCTGTGGCAGGCTGTTGAAGAGGCTTCCCAGGTCTGTGACTGTGGGAGGCAGCTGTACTAGTCTCTTAGGCCAGCAGCTGCATCCCACATCAGTGCTGCTGCAGGTGGCTGTCCGGGCTTCTCAGGTTGGCAGCTGTGACTAGCTCAAGAAGGAGCCTCCATGCTCTATGACTGAGACAATAGAAGCGGCTATCCCAAGTGCTGGTCTCCCTGCCCAGTGGGCAAACAGTGGATACCACTGAGCTGATGTGTCTCACTCTCATTTGCCCCTGCAGGCCAAAATCTCAGAGTAGAGAACATTGGGAAGTCCTGTGCTTTCCGATTAGGCCCATAAGTAGGTAAGTGTGCCTTCAAGTGAGTGAGTGCAGAGCCCCAGATCTAGGGTCCCTCTACACTAGCAGGCAGACATCAAATCCCTCCCACCCACACCCCCACTGTGGGCAACATAGGGTTGCCCAAATAAAGCTGCAAAAAACATGGTTAAGCACATATCCTTGTGGTATACTTGAGCATCATTTGGATATATGCCTACGAGTGGTATAACTGAATCCTGAGGTAACACTATTCCTAATTGTCTGAGAAAGCGCCAGATTGATTTCCAAAGTCGTTGTACAAGTTTACATTCCCACCAGCAATGGAGTAGTGTTCCTCTTTCTCCACATCCTCTCCAGCATATTTTGTCACTTGAGTTTTTGATCTTAGCCATTCTGATGGGTGTAAGGTGAAATCTCAGGGTTGTTTTGATTTGCATCTCCCTGATGATCAAGGATATTGAATATTTAAGTGTTTCTCTGCCATTCGATGGTCCTCTATTGAAAATTCTCTGTTTACCTCTGTACCCATTTTTGATTACTAGATTTATTTTTGTTTAACTTCTTCAGCCCCCTGTCAGATATAGGTTTGGTGAAGATCCTTTCCCAATCTGTAGGCTGTCGTTTTGTTCTTATGGCAGTGTCCTTTGCTTTGCAGAAACTTTTCAGTTTCATGAGGTCCCATTTATTGATTGTTGATCTTAGAGCCTGTGCTGTTGCTGTTCTATTCAGGAAGTTGTATCCTATGTCAGTGAGTTCAAGGTTCTTCCCCACTTTTTCTTCTAACAGGTTTAGTGTGTCTGAATTTATATTGAAGTCTTTGATCCACTTGGACTTTAGTTTTGTGCAGGGTGATAAGTATGGATCTATTTGCATTTTTCTACATGTAGACATCCAGTTAGACCAACACCATTTGTTGAAGATGCTATCTTTTTTTCCCAAATTATATAGTTTTGGCTTCTTTGTCAAAAATCAGGTGTCCAAAGGTGTGTGGGTTTATTTCTGGGTCTTCTATTCGATTCCATTGATCCATCATTCTGTTTCTATGCCAGGTACCATGCAGTTTTTATTACTGCTGCTCTATAGTACAGCTTGAGATCAGGGAGGACCCTGGTAAGATACTCAATCTTCATTCAGAAAGGCAAAAGAGAAAGACATGGAAAGAGGGAGAAAAGAGGGAACAGGACAGAAGCCTACCACAGAGGGCCTCTGGAAGACTCTACCCAGCAGGGCATCAAAACATGCTGAGACTCATAGCAAAACATTGGGCAGAGTGCACGGAATCTTATAAAAGAAGGAGAGAGACAGACCTGGAGGGCACAGGATCTCCACAAGAAGAGTAACAGAACCAAAAATATGTGCGCACAGGGTTCTTTTGTGAGACTGATACTCGAAACAAGGACTATGCATGGAGATAACATAGACCCCCTGCACAGATGTAGCCCATGGCATCTCAATGTCCAAGAGGGATCCCCAATAACAGGAACAGGGACAATCTTCTGACATGAACTTGTGGGCTGGTTCTTTGATCACCTCCATCTGAGGGGGGAGCAACCTTACCAGTACACACCAGTACAAAGAAGCCAGTCCTCATGAGACCTGATAGACTCAGTTCAGATAGAAGGGGAGGAGGACCTACCCTATCATTGGACTGGGGGAGGGGCATAGGAGGAGAAGTGAGAGGGAGGGTGGGATTGGAAAGGGATGGAGGAGGAGGCTACAGCTGGGATATAAAGTGAATAATCTTTAACTAATAAAAATAAAAATAAAAAAATTAAGAAAGAATAAAATATGAGTTACCAGGCTTATTAACTATAATTAATATATCAGTCTTGGGTAAGCCACTAATTTTTTTCATCTTCTGCTTCTATTTTCAAGTCACCTAAAATAGCATCATACAGGGTTTTAATGCCCTTTATTATGATATTTCCCATCCTTTAATCTCTTCTTGAGAACTTTCCAGGTTTCTTACCAAATCTGATGGCTTTTCAGTTTATCCACAGCTGCCGTGATTTCTCTGTCCTTGTGGTTGTGCCACATGTTGGAACACCAAGTGTTGTTTTTAACAAAATCACAATCATTCAATTTTGCCAATGAAGACTTGAGAGCCAGATGCTGGGGTAAAAAATTGGCTAGCTCAGAGAGGCAAAAAAAATAAAAATAAAAATAAAAATAAAAGCACCCAGTTGATCTTCCTTCTCAGCCCATGTCTTAAAAGCAATGTTTCTTCCCCATGCCATCTCAAAATATTCAGATTCAATGTCTACTTCCTATGCCTCTCTCTATCTGTCTCCATTACTCCCTCTATGTTTTTTTTCCTATGTTTACTTTATGTCAACTGGTTGCTGGCTTAACTTCTTGACCTATGATCGACTTTGTTTAATCCTGTTTACAATATTCAAGCAGAAAGTTCTTGCATTAAAGGTATGTGTTAGTGCTGAGCCACATCACAACTAGAAAAAGGTTTTTCCAGTAAAAAACACAATCTCAGGGTTCACAGTGTTATCAAATATCATGCACCATAACAGTAACAAATAAATTTACTATTTGTTGAAAGAAAAATAAACAGGGGCTATTAGACAATCTCTGGAGCCTTATCCAGTATATATGACAGCATTCCCATTGTTGCATAGGTGAACCCTCTCCCTAGTATTAGTTTTTAGCCTGTAAACCCTAGTTTCTCCAGAATTTTTAGGGACTAATTGCATACAATCATCTTCCAGGAGTGAAGGGATCAACAGGTGAAGGTCTAATGACCTTGCCTTTCTCCTTTTTAAAGCAATATTAACTTTTACCAAGCCCAGCTGTGATTATTTTAAGCAGTCATATCTAGAGTTACTAGTGAGAGATTTCAGGCAGAGGGTTTTATTTCATTTTATAACCAGTTTGTGTGTGTATGTGTCTGCAGCTAGAGTCAGACAACCTAAAAAGCTTAATAATAGGCTTTTTTAAATTAAATTTTTATTTTTTATATTAATTACATTTTATTTACTTTGTATCCCAGCTGTAGTCCCCTCTGTCATTCCCTCCCAGTCCCTCCTTCTCTCCCCCATCTCCTCCCTCCCCTTCTCTAAGTCCACTGATAGGGGAGGTCCTCCCCTTCCATCTGATACTACCTTATCAGGTCTTATTAGGACTGGCACCTTGTCCTCCTCTGTGGCCTAGCAAGGCTGCTCCTCCCTTGTGGGGAGTGGGGGAGGTCAAGGATCCAACCACAGAGACAGTATAATAATAAGCTTTTTAAAAATGTTTTAAAGCCATTAAGACGTAGAATAAAGGAAGTATTTGTAAACTAGAGACCATTAAAGAAAAAAACTATTTTTAAAAGAAAGACATCTACAGAAACTCAGAAAATGTTAGCTTTCAATTGTTTTTGTTTTCTTACAGATTTTTAACCATATCCAATAAACTTACAAATCTTAAAGCAAAGAAAGTTTATATAATAGTCTAATAAATCTTGTGGTAGTTTATACTTTAGCAAAAGTTTAGAGAGTTAAATAAAACAAACAAACAAACAAACAAAAGAGTATGAGATGAGTAGTAATAATCCCTATTGGGATTAGTCTACTTTTTAGCTGTTTTAGAGCATATAGTATCTTTTATTATGCTGTTTTGTTTTGTTTTGTTTTCCTTTCCCTATCATAGGGTCATGGGCTGACTAGCCTAGAGCATAAGTTAGGAAACTTTTAAATAAGCATGCTGGGGGAAGGGAGGGGGCAACTGACCTACTTCATATCCTTTTTATAAAGTAAAACAGCATAAAGCAATGATTTAATATTATCCACACCTCAAAAGATACCTGAATCCATGCAAAAGTAAATCTGGCAACCAGGAGGAGGGATGAGAACAATCAGACAACCGAGACAGCTTAGAGATAAAAAATTCTGAATATGGGCCAGCAGCTCAGCATCAGGAGGCCGGCAGAGGCAGGGTCTGTGTCATCTCAGACCTAGGCCTGGTGAGGTGAGAGCACCTAAGGCCACAGGAGTTAAGGCTTATGGTGCCCTTTGAGACAGGGCATTAGGGAGGTCAGCATCATCCCAGCATGGTGATGTGAGGAAGCAGGGTAGGGTGGCAGAGATTCCTGTTCAAAGTAAGAATTTAGCTCTTTCTCTGAAAAATAGAGCATGGGGAGTAGCATCCTTCAGAATTAGAGCAAGGGAAAAGAATAATAAGTGTGGGGGGGGATAGAAAAATGTCTGGTGTAATTGAGGGACTCGAGGAGCA
>NW_026588079.1:0-7951 GCF_907164565.1 Psammomys obesus | reverse complement strand
GACATTGTGTCTATGTGCAGCTTCCTGAAGAGCTATGGATCAATAGCCAGTACCAGTTCAGTTCTTTTTCAGAAACCTCTGCCTCACCCCTTCTGTGTGCCAGACCTGAGGCCTGCTAGGACCACAGGGCTGCCTTCTGTTTAACAGTCTAAGAAAGACACCATCAACATTCTCACCAATGTCATCTAAATCTGCAAAAATCCAACAAAAATGAGAAAGTTAAGTTTTTTGTGGTTTTACTTACACTTCCAGCCCAAACTTCAGGGGATGCCCCTGCAAGTTTGTAGAAGACATATACGTAGTCACCTTTTTTAAAATTCACAAACCGACAGTCAGGACCTGTGAAGTCTTCAAGAGCTTCACCATAGTACATTAATACTGTACACAGAAAGAAAAGAACAAAACAATGTTAGGATTTGACTTTTCACAGCCTCTCCCACATTCTTAATTTTTTGTTTGTTTGTTTGCTTGTTTTTGTTATTGTTGTTAAGACAGGGTTGAGAGTATCCCAAGCTTGCCTTAAACTTTTTTGGTAGCCAAGGATGGCCCACAACTCCTCATCCTCTGGCCTTTATCTCTCAAGTGCTGAGATTATAGGTGCATGATAGAGATCAAAGTCATAGTTCTGTGCGTGTGAGGCGAGCATTACCAGTTCTTAGAGATTTTTTTTAGGAAATATAAGAATCCCATTGCAAACAATCCCAAAGCCTTCCCAGTACTCTTCTGGAATTGATTTCAATTCACATGCTCTAAGTGTCTAAAATCCCCAGAGCCTCATTGCTGTAAGTCATGTCATCCCTAATGAGAGAAAGTTTCTACTTTTCTCTCTGGCTAAGTCTGAAAAACCAAAAACAATGTGCCTGCTGCCACAGTTGGCTGCTCTCAGGTCAACCCTTTGTTTTCCTCTCTAATCTTCTAGCACCCCCCTCCTTTTTCTCCTGTTTCATAATCATAAAAGATTTCGTTTTGTGGAGGTGTAAATGCGAGTGCAGGTGCTGACTGGTTAAGCACAGCTAACTATGGAGATACCAGGGAGCCAAAAAGAACTCCCAGGACCCCAAGGGGTCAGTTAACTTGAACCAACCACTAACAGGCACTACCTGGAAGTGGTCGCAACTGCTTCTCTGTGGCAGTAAACATTGTCAGTCCCATTTGTGGCTAAGTTGTTGTTTCTACACAGTGTCTGGATGAATTAACAGGAAGGTATATTATCACACCCTATTAGGAATCCAATCAATCACAAGGCAGTGTTTTCTAAAAGCAAATAACATTGATGTATCAGCATTAAGAAGGTTTCTAGTCAGAACTGGTGGTGCAGACCTGTAATTCCAGTATTCAGGAAGCTGAGATGGGGGATCATAAATTCAAAGCCTGATTGGAGTACAGAGGGAGTTTAATGCTGGCCTAGGTAACTTAGTATAAAGAGGACTGAAGATACAACTTAATAGTAGGATGCCTGATGTTTGTGTGGTATAGACAGGGCCAAGGTGTTCAGTCCCCCAGTATTATATAAAAACAAACAAACAAACAACTAGCAAACCTAAAAAAAACTTTAAAAACCTTTTTTTTTTTTTTCTAGAAACAAAATTCAAGATGGGTATCTCATTTGTCAGGAACCAAACAAAACTATGCAACTAGGTCAGAAGATATTTTCTCACTTAAAATGCATAACTATGGCACGTGCTTTTAATCCCAGCATGGGGAGGAAGAGGCAGGCAAGAGTTCTATGAGTTCTGGACCAGCCTAATCTGTAAAAGCATTCCAGGCCAGCTAGGACTGCATAGTGAGACTCCATCCCAAATGAATGAATGAATAAATGAATGAATGAATATATGAATATAAATGCAGAACTTCAATTACACCAACAGAAGCAGTGTTTGCCAAATGAAATTAACAGTACAAAAAAAGGCCAGAGACAGGGAAGTGATGGAAACTGCACTGTGTCTACCAGCCAATTAGCAACAGTACACAAGCACATGTTTTTAAAATACAAGAGATGCATACAGGTTTGGAGGAGGTAACTTGGTTTTATAAAGCTAAAATAAGATTATTTTTCAGATATGTCAGCATCCTAATTCAGATGAGACTGAGCAAGAGGCCAGACTAAAGGAACCTGAGACTGGGGATTCTACACAAAACAGCACTGTTTCTGGTTCCCTCTTAGATTCTTGAGGAGATATAGTAATATATCAAGGACAGCCTGTGTCCATATTACTGCTTATTATCTCTGAGTGACATGCACACTAAGGGACTCCTTTTCTGGCAGCCTCCCACCACAAGCACTTCCTACAGGCAACACAGACCTGGGCCCTGCTTCCTCCATCACTGCCTGCTGTGTTTGGTTACACTTGTTTGGACAAGGCCACTTCTCAAGTTATAGTCTGTTCTGAGGTAGCATGAGTGATACGGTCCTACCAGGGTTTGAGACTCAGGTAAGACAGTAATTGAACAGCAAAAGACAAACACTTGGCAAATTTCAACAGCCAAGTAGCCATAGAAAATGAAAGGGAAAATTCACATTGGTGGCTCTACCTTTGCAGTGTTTATTTATATCAGCTCTGGGTTACCTCTAGGACCTAGAGCCTCAGTGATATAAATTACAGTTCTCTCTCTCTCTCTCTCTCTCTCTCTCTCTCCTTTAATGGTTTTGGGACAAGCCATTCTTTTCCGATAACAACAATTGAAATATAAATGGCTAACTTATATACTTTTTTTTTCGTAGTTTTTTTTTTTAAGGGAATTTTTTTTAAAGATTTATTTATTATGTATACAGTGTTCTGCCTGCATATACACCTACATGCCAGAAGAGGACACCAGATTTCACTCTGGATGGTTGTGAGCCACCATGTGGTTGCTGGGAATTGAACTCGGGACCTTTAGGAAGAGCAACCAGTATTCTTAACCTCTGAACCATCTCTCTAGCAACACCTATATACTTTTTTAGTCTTTTAGAATGAATAATTTTCTGTATGTACAGCTTATGATCTATGAAACACATCAGCAGTGAGGTACACAGTTGCTGGAGATCAACCTGGAAACCTTATGAATTATTTTCGACAGGAATGGGTCCCAGCAACATAGGGGACTAAGGAAAAGGCTGGAATGAGACCTTTGGAGTATTTATTATCACCATTACAGTAACAGCCCTCTTCAAATCCTAACCTTCCACAGGGCCCACCTCTAACCCGGGCACCTCCAACCTAGGACCAGGGCGCGACTGCGCACAGAGGACAAGGCCGCGGTTCTCAGGTGGTGACAGGTGTAGCAACTTGGCCTCTTTAAGAACGAAAGATTGTGACCTACTTGGCAACTGGCGAGAAGCGTCTATGCAAAAGAACGACAGGATCGAGAACCAGGGAGACCTCAGAATACACACTGTGCCTGGTCACATCCCAAACCTAAACTCCGGTTCCTCCAGCTCCAAAGATGACGCGAGCTGGTCCCAGTGTAGCCGAGAGGGCAAAGAGGCAAAGCTGGGGTGCCTTCTGGAGGAAACCCCGCCGTCAAACAGCCACTCGGATTGCTCTTCGGATCCCTAAGCGCGTGGATCTCAATCTTGGTGGACCCAGGTCCCCGCGCCCGGCTTAGAGACGCTCTTGGCTGCAGCATGGGGCGCCCGGGATGCGGGAGCGCGCCACCCTATCACTGGGAGAGCCCAGGCGGAGATCGGGGATGAGGAAGGAGGGAGCTGACCCCTGGACACCCGGCTGGGTCTGCGGCGCTCCCAAGCCAGGTCAGAACAGCAGAGAGCAAACCCGGCAACAAGTGGCAGGCACGGCCTCTAAGGCAGGGCTACCCCGGCGAGTGCCCAGAAGAGCCTGCGACCCCCCCTAGGCCAGGTGCGGGCGGTGGGACTCCGACCCGCGCGGCTCCCGCCACCCGGGAACCCGCCGCCCTCCCGGCCACCCCGCACTCACTGCTACACTCTTTGTTGCCGCACAATTTCAAGTCCGAGAAGAGGCGGCCGGGGCTGGCGAGGCTCTGGCCCGGGACCCACCAAAGCGGCCCGAGCAGGAGCAGCCAGAGGAGCAGCCCCGGCGCCACAGCCATGTTGTGGTCACCGCGCGCGGTGGCCACGAGCAGGCGGTGCCGGGGGCGGGGCAGGGGCGGGCGGGGCAGGGGGAGGCGTCCGAGAAGCGAGCAGCTATGAGCTACACATCCGCAGGAGCTCAGCACTAGAAGCGCTGTGACTGGGAGGAGGCCCTGGCGTCCTTTTATAATTGCTACCTTGACAACGGGCCGCAGGCCCCTTCTCCTCGCCCAATCGCAGGCCTCGGCTCCAGTGTCCTCACAAATGACCCTCTGCATCACTGGGTTCATCACTCCGCATCTCTCCGCCAGCCCCACAGGTTCTGCCTTCCACCTTGAGCTTCAGTCCATGCTAAACAGCCATCCCTCTTCATCATTCTCCTCCAAATACCGTTCTTAGTTCTGAACAGCCAAGTCCCACTCAGGACTGGCCACAGTGAGCAACTGATCCAGGCACATTCCCCACTCCGATCCCGACGCGCGCGCGCGCGCGCGCGCACACACACACACACACACACACACACACACACCAGACTCCATGGGGATTCTTTGGGACCGCCATCACATAATCCTTTTTATTTAAATAGAATAGTGGGTGAGATGCTAAATTAGAAAGTGACATCCTTTAAGGAGAGGGTTGATGAACAGTGGTCCTCTGCCCAAGATCTTGAGTTCCTGGCTCTGTCCATAAAGGAAAAAGTCACTTAGTTTAGCACCAACGTGTTCAGCTTCCATCTCCTTTGCCAAAACATTTCCAATTCCTTTGCCATATAATCATAGTTCACCCGAATGCCCTGGTAAAAGTAACTACTGTCTCAACCACAGCTATAGCGACATCCGTACGGATAAATTCAGCCACATCTCTCTCCTCTCCTTTAAACCTCACAACTCCGTAATTCCAAGTAACACACAATGGCTTACCCCAAACTACAGGCCTCGGGATGGCACTCTTGGTGACTGTTATGGCTGGTCACAGGGTGATGGGATGGACAAGGATGGCAGCACTGAGCTGACGTCTGAGGTGTTCTTTGGTTGTCTAATAAGGCAGAAAGGATGACTTAACTGTGCCATTAAGTTGCAGGCATCCATTTGGACTCGCTTTTGCTCTCGGGGCTTCTCTGGGAGTGAGCTGCTGGGCTGTGGGGTCTCCATCACTGGGGGTGAGGGGACTAGGGTTGGTGGTACTGGCTGAGATGCTGCCATTGCTCAGGAGCACAGAATCACTTCTGCTGATCACAGCCATGCTCCAATTCCTTAGCCCTAGAAATGATAAAGACATAAAACCACCCGATTCTAAGTAGGCAGAAAAAAATATAAATAAGGAAGACATGTAAGACATCTCAGCACAGCTCTTGGGAAATGAGGGTCCCTGCAGGAGCTATGAGCAGGTGTCTGTGAGGGCCAGGTACCACAGAGCCCACTCCGCCACTTCACATCTTGCTCGGTCCTCACTGGCTACCTTCCCAACAGAAAGGGGATGACAACACCACCCTTCAACTTTTCCACTAGGGTGCTTGGGGCTTCTAACTTAGGAGTGATGAGCAAAATAAAGAGAGACACTGAAGGCAAACAGTGTATATGTTAAAATAAACTAAACAATATTAAGGCTGGTTTGTGTCTTAGAAAAATCTAAACGATACGATTTTTTTCCTCTAAGTCACTTGAATCCCAGAATAAGAACAAACCTATTGAAATAAAGATTAGTCAGCTAAAAATTCATACAACACAAATTTATAAGGCATAAAAGTTTTTTTTTTTTTAGGCACACTGTAAAAGTTGTTCATGAATTCACTTTTTATGTTGTATATAGTAGGTAACATTTGCATAACAAAAATGATAACGTGAATAGAATTTGCTTCACATTAAATTTTCTTAAAAATTTTTTTTCCCACCTTCTAGCAAAAGGGCCCACATCTTCAACGTACAGGAAATCCCTCACAGGCTGACAGTACCAGGAACACTTTGTTCAGTCAACATGTAACAGCAAAGCTAGACAACCTGACCCCACCCCCAACCCCAGCAACCTGAACCACCCAGCCCATTTGAGCAGTATACAGGGAAACAAAATCTGGGGATTTACAGTAAGAGTAGTCATCAAAAGCCACTGATCTCTTCCCCATATGTGTGGACTCCTTGAGATATCAAACCCTTTGATGTGGCTTCTAGAACAATCCCTCTCCAGTTTCTCCCCACCTTGTACATACACAAGCATAAGAGAAGTAACCTCTGTTCTGTCTGTGTGTGCACTACTTAACCGGGGTCACCCAGGTGCAGGAGCCCTGTCCACTTCCACCCACTGCATCAACTCAGCAGGGGCCGTAGCGGGTAGAAGCTATTGGTGGAACCTCCCATTGAGATACTGACCCACAGAATACTCAACACACTGATGCAAATTTACCATCATTAGCTTAATATTTATCTTTCAGATAAAACCTCTCACACCCATGCATAAACTCAGCTAAATAAACACCATAAAGAAATTAAGTATACACTAAAATTGTCTTTACAAACAGTTTTAGAAGAAAAATAAAATGTTCTAAACCTTGTACACATAAACTCAAGAGGTCTAAACATCTTGCCATCGCTTATCTAACTGGCCTGCCCACTGAGAGAAAGTTTGGTTATGGTGTATGAAGTAGCTTTCTCCTTCATAAAATCATTCTTGGATAAAAACACCCAGTCTAAGCACTCAGAGAATATCCCCAACACAAAACAGTGTGAATTCAGTGAATCATCTCACTCACAGAAAGCGAGGCAGGTCGGACTACAATGACTGGCCAGAGCTGAGTAGTCGGCCACCACCAAGGATGCCTGCCATCTCACTGATGGCCGCTGATGGGCCTGCTGGGGAAGAACTTAGCCTCACGCTTACTGTTAAGGGAAAGAAAGATAGGGTGGCTGGGGATGCTCCCAAACCAAGAAAACATAAAGAGCATTTAAAGAAGCTTGGAATTTAAGTAGTTAACTGAAACTTAACACCTGCAACTGTAGTGTGGCAAGCAATCACTAGATGCCATCTTGTGCAAATGCACTAGACGCCTTCCATTCCCAGCTACCACCTGCACGCCAGGCTGAGAGCCTGCCCTCTAGGCCTCTGCACAACCAACCCTAACAAAGGTGTCTGCTGAGCTTAATGATAGATGCACCAAGAGGACAGGAGGAAGGCAGTCTGGTTTTTAATCACACCAGCCCAATGAAACAGCATCTGAAATGGCCTATTTTTTCATATTTAATGAATGCAATCAATCATACTGAATAGTTAATCCTGTTATCTACCTACCAGCAGAGCTATTGGGTGGGTTCTGCTAGGAAGCATCTAGAAACGGGCATCCAAAGAAACTTCTAAAGTAAAACAGGCCCCAAGACAGCTTGACATCAACTTGTACTCTTGCTCTCCAGAGTACCCTAAAAATGTCCCTACAGTTTCTGGTTTTCATCCAGTTTTCTTACTTCAAATTAAATCTCCTTGTCTTTAGGGTGGAAATGTTTGTTTTTCTTTATAACTGGAATGGCAGCAATCGTTTTCCTTTACTCTTACTGTAATGCACCATCTGTTGTTCTAAGAGATAAAAATGTTTGTGTATGCCAATGGAGGCATTTGATTTTACCAAATAACTTTTTCCCTCCTCACTGTGATAACATGCAGCTTTACAAATGCTATTTAGGGGCAGGGCTTTATTCCCAGCCCTCGGGAGGCAGAGGCAGGCCGATCTTTATGAGTTCAAGGCCAGCCTGGTCTACAGAGAGAGTTCTAGGACAGCCAGGGCTACACAGAGAAACCTTATCTCAAAAGCCAATAAAATAAAATGCTATTAGGAATGGAATCTGTTTTGTAACCTGGAGATTTCTTGTAACAAAGCAGACACTAGTAGCTAATACAGAATAATGTGAACGCAGACTTCTGATGGCAGTTGGAAAAAAA
>NW_026588078.1:0-1072 GCF_907164565.1 Psammomys obesus | reverse complement strand
TCATCCTGAGTGAGGTAACCCAGAAGCAGAAAGACATATAGTATACATTCATTTATAAGTGGTTATTAGCTAAATAATATAGAATAAACATACTGAATTCTATAGCACTAAAGAAGCTAAACAACAAGGAGGACCCTAGGGAAGATGCTGAAATCTCACTCAGAAGGGCAAACAGGATAGACATTGGAATAGACAAGGAACAGGAAAGGAGCTTTCCACAGGGGAACTCTGAAAGGCTCTCCCCATCATAGTATTGAAGGAGATGCCTAGACTCATACCCAAACTTTGGGCAGAGTGCAAGAAACCTTATGGAAGCAGAGGGAGATAGAAAGACCTGAAGGAGACCAACAGAGTAAAAACCTGGGCCCAAGGGGTCTGCAGAGACTGATGCTCCAGCCAAGGACCCTGCATGGAAATGACCTAGATCCCCTGCTCAGAGGAAGCTTCTCAGTTTCCAAGTGAGTCACTTAGTAAGGAGAGCAAAGGCTATATCTGACATGGATTCAGTGGCCAGCTCTGTGATCATCTCCCCCTTGGGGGAATGGTGCAGCCTTGCCATGCCTCAGAGGAAGATGATGTAGCCAGCCCTGATAGGCTTTGGTGAAATAGACAAGGAGGAGTTCTTCACTTATTATGGACTAGGTAAGGGGCATAGGGGGAAAAGAGAAAGGGTCGGACTTGGAGGAGACGAAGAAGGAGGGTACAGACAGGATACAAAGTGAATAAATTGTAATTTTAAAAAAGAAAAATAGATCTGCCATCATATTCTACATATGGTATCATTGTACAATTTCTTTTTGTAAAAAAAAAAACTTACTAACATCAAATGTTCAACCAAGGTGAATAAATTGCTAAGGTTATAAAAATCTATTCAGGATAACAGAAATGGTCTTAGAGATGAATGTTTGAATTTCTTTCTTTCATTCTCCCTTTCTTTCCTTTTCTTTCTTCTTTCTTTCTTTCTTTCATTATTTGTTTGTTTGTTTGTTTATTAGCTGAGTGGTATTCTATGTGTAAATGCACAGCAATCTCTTTATCCTTTCTTCAGTTAAAAGACATCTGGGTTGTTTTC
>NW_026588077.1:0-9134 GCF_907164565.1 Psammomys obesus | reverse complement strand
TGTGTGTGTGTGTGTGTGTGTGTGTGTGTGTGTGTGTGTGTGTGTGTTGGGATACGCTATGCCACTCCTTAATCCGGAGGCAAGACAACAGCCCCCATTTGAGTAAACAAAGTGAATGACATCTGAGGAATGACACCCAAAATTGCCTCAGGCTTCTACCAATGTGCATACATGTACACACACACACACACCCCAAACACGTATGCCATATATTTTTAAATATCAAAGTCAACCTTCAGCCTATTATATTGACTTACTTACATGTCAGAAGAATAAAAATAGTTTTATTAACTATAGCTTTATAACATGTTCCTTATCTGTTCTTCTCTACATTTGCCTTTAGTTCTTAATAATTTATATTTCTTTTTTAATTTTAATTTTTATATTAAGTACAGTTTATTCACTTTGTATCCCAGCTGTAGCCCTCTCCCTCATCCCCTCCCAAACTCACCCTCCTTCCCTCATCTCCTCCCATGCCCCTCTCCAAGTCCACTGATAGGGGAGGTCCTCTTCCACTTCCATCTGACTCTATCAGGTCTCATCAGGACTGGCTGTATTTTCTTCCTCTGTATCCTGATAAGGCTATCCTCCCCACTTAGGGAGAGGTGCTCAAAGAGCCAGCTACTGAGTTCATGTCAGAGACAATCCCTGTTCCTCTTGCTACAGTACCCACTTGGATACTGAGCTGCAATGGGCTACATCTCTGCAGGGATTCTAGATTATATCCATGCATGGTCCTTGGTTGGAGTATCAGTCTCAGAAAAGACCTGGGTGCCCAAATATTTTTTTGGTTCTATTGCTCTCCTTTTGGGGCTCCTGTCTCCTCCAGGTCTTTCTATCTCCCCTTTCTTTCATAAGATTCCCTTCACTCTGCCCAAAGTTTGGTTATGAGTCTCAGCATCTGCTTTGATACACTGCTGGGTAGAGTCTTTCAGAGGCCCTCTGTGGTAGGTTCTTGTCCTGTTTTGTGTTTTCTCCCTCTTCCTATGGTACATTTACACAATGGAATGCTACACGGCAATTAAAAAGAAGAAAATCATGAAATTTGCAGACAAATGGTGGGATCATTCTGAGTGAGGTATCCCAGAAGCAGAAAGACACACATGGTATATACGCAATTGAAAGTGGATATTAGACATATAATATAGGATAATCATACTAAAATCTCTACCCCTAAGGAAGCTAAGCAAGAAGGAAGACCCTGGGTAAGATAATCCATCCTTACTCAGAAAGGCAAAATATTTATATTTCTAAACTTTGTTGCCACATTCTTTCCAAAAAATCCTATTACAATTTTTTCTAACAATTTCACTTATCCAAAAATTAATATACCAAGAATGAATAGATCTTGTAATATTCAAATTTCCCAATTATAAGTACTGGTTTGCCTCTTCATTTACTTATTTAGGATTTTTGTACCAACCAGTAAAAGATTATAATTAAAAATTATAAATACATACGTATATGTTTCATATAAATCTTGTGGAGATTACTACTAAATTGTTTAATCATTATCAACAGTGATTAAAGCTGATACTTTCCCATTATATCTTTTAATGAGCATTATTAAGTAGTACTTATTAACATCTATGTTTTGAGATACATAGAAACATTCTGATGAACTCATTCCAGATGGTTTCCCTCCTTGGATCTCTGTAAAACTATTTCTAAATAAGGTTACCCACTGAAGGTCATATTTATCTGGGTAACAACATATTTTAACTTTTCTTGACCACAGCATCTTGTCAAGAAACTACTTCACACAACTATTAGTGTAACCTCTAAGTCAGTATTATGGTTTGGATATGGATATAAAATGTCCTCCAAAAGGCTCCGGTAGTGAAGGTTTGATCCTCAGCAGATGGATCCACTCACAGTAATTACACCCTTAGGACTCTGACATAATCAATGGATTTATCCACTTACGGTATTATTGGGGGATCATAGAATATTTCAGAGGTGGGGCCTACTTGGGAGTATGATCTTGGGATTGTGTCTTGTCCCAGGTTTCTCTGCCTCCTCTGCCTCACACTCCTACCACCATATTCTGTCTTTTCACAGCACCCCACCAAAACAAAACAAAACAAAACGCCCACATTTGATCATGGACTAAAATCTCTGAAACTGGGAGCCAAGTAAATCTCTCTGACTTTTAAATTACTTCTCCCAGTGATTTGTCATAGCAATAAAAACCTTACTAGCATAGTCAGTCTTATTATTATTAATTACAGAAGAAAATTACCATTCGCTATTCACAACAATGCTCTAACATTTATCGAGCATTTTATTTCAGTTAACATTTAGCTCACACAAACTTTCTGCGTCCACAATTGCAGTAAGTGGCTGGCGCAGCAGGCACACTTATGCTTGTTATGCTTTGACGCTCTTGTTCATTTCAGTTTAGCACACAACCTTCTTCCAACAGATAAGATATGGGACATTTACCTGTTACTGCTCAATATCTCCCTTTCATTTGCTTTCCCTGTACGCATGTGACATCAAGTCAAATGATTACCAAATGCTGGGAAGGAGGAAACAGCTGCTCAAGAAACAAAATGACAGAGTATTTTGCATTTGCTTTACATATTATACAGAGAGCCAAAGACACACATTTAAGTTTTAATATTTGTCTTCACTTTATTTTACTTAAAATGTGTCCTCATTACTAAAATAATAGCACAAATTAGTTTGCAAGTATCTCTATGAAAGAAATTGTGCTAGATTAAGATCAAGACTTCTGGCACTGGACTATGCTAAACTAACAACTTTCTACCTGGACCTAGACAAATAATATGTGCTGCTATTTCTCCATCTGTACACATTTTAAAAGCCTCTGTGAAATTTTTTCCATTCAATAAGAATTAATTTTATTCTCCCAAGGCATTGTCAAATTTAAAATACACTAAAAGGATTAACCTATTACTTACTGTCTGAGGCCTGAAAAGGTAGTCTATTTTACTATCTGCAGGATTGCTATGCCCTCTTAATAACCATTTTTGAATGCATATGGGCCTTTTCTCACAGCATCATCACAGTAGTTTTGAGTTTAATAAGATAGAAGAAGTTGTAAGAGTAAATACAAAAAATTGAATTTGCACAGCCTGAAATCCTGCCCTAAACAATAGTAGAAAAAAATTTGTCTGTGAGGTCAAGGGGCTTGGGGTCAAACCTGAAACTACTGTTTATTGCTCTGTAATCTTGAATTTCATGCTTGCTTGTAAACTAGGATATTTGATACCTAACTGACAATTAGAAGATACAAGGCAAAAGAATATGTACAGAAATAGTTTCTTTCACCACCTTACATTTTTATTATAAGCAATCTTTCTGAAAAGCAGCATCTTTGACTACAACTACAGACAGCAAGAACTATTGACTAAAAAGATCATCAGAGATAGCTGAGTATACTCCAGATAGTCTAAATAATATGTTAATGTGTTAATCTTATTGCCAACATTAGCAGAAAACAAATATGATGCAAAAGAATTTCAATTTCAAGTACTACTTATTGTTTATGTCATTGGACTGAGTCTGCCTTACTCTTTCTGTTTACAGAAGCCAGCTGAGCAACTTAAAGCCTGAAACTATTTACTCACTGTAATGCCTGTGGAAAAGTCATTCAGAGGAGTGCAAACAGAACAAAAAGAAAGGTCAATTAAAAGCTGTTATCATAAGGCAGCTGGTGATGTAACCTAAAAAGACTATATATTCTAGCTTAACACTCACATGCAACCAATGTTAAATAAATTATTAAATAGATAGCTTACTGAGGATGTATGTATTTGATCCCAGAGTTAGATCATACTATCCTAAGAGACTCCAGGAGTTATAGCGGTAGACAGTTGAGTAAATTTACTTACCAATGGCTGCAGCAAAAAGTGAGGAAAAACAGAGGGAGAAAAAGTTATCCTGCTCCCTGAATCTAGGATAAGTTTGCACTTGATCTTACACAGAATTATTCACCATGGAAGATCCCAGCACAGTTAGCTAGAGAGCACAGTAATATACTAACTCCTGGAGTTCATCCAGATCTGGTGGGGGTAACTCAGGATTATGCACTGTTGTAAGTTTGAAAAAATCATTCTAATGTACCTGAAAAGTTTGTCATAAGCAAAGGAAAATGCAAAATTCTTGATAGTGTTATAAGGTAGTGGGTTTGTGTTTCTATTGCTATGATGAAACATTATGACCAAAAGCAAGTTCCACCAGGCCAGGAACAGAACCACCTGTAATGGGCTGAGCCCTTCCCCATCAATTACTAATTAAGAAAATACTTTTTTTTTTGCTTTTTTTATTATTATCATTTTTTTTATTAATTACACTTTATTCACTTTGTAACACCCCTGTGGTTCCCTCCCTCCTCCCTTCCCAATCCCTCCTTTCCTCCACCCTCTGCATGCATGCCCCTCCCCAAGTCCACTGATAGAGGAGGTCTTTTTTTCCTTCCTTCTGACCCTAGTCTATTAGGTCTCATCAGGGGTAGTTGCATTGTCTTCTTCTGTGGCCTGGTAATGCTGCTTCCCCTTCAGGGAGAGGTAATTAAAGAGCAGGCCAATCAGTTCATGTCAGAGACAGTCCCTGTTCCTATTACAATGGAACCCACTACAGGCTTGCCTACAGCCAAATCTTATACAGACATTTTCTCAATTAGGGTCCCTCCTCTCAGATGACTTTAACTTGTGACATAAAAGTGAAACAGGTAACCAGAATTCTACCTCAGAAGCAAAACAAATAATAACAAACAAAATCCAATAGTAACTACCTCTACTACTATTTACTGTATTATTAGTTTATTTCCTTATTATATACCATACATTGTCTTATGTATTATATATGCACTTAGTGATTGTAAGTTTACTAGGAAATTAAAAGATAGGAACAATATTTATCTTAGGATAAAATGATGAAATGGAGGCACAGAGAGATTATTTTTTCTCAAGGACAGATGGCCACAGAGTCCAGCTAGGATTAGAATAACTTCAAGAACAGCACAAGAAAGGGACTGGAGAAAAGACTTCAGGCAATATATTTAGTAAATTACTACAGCTGTCTAAAGGAAAATCCAAGTTTGGGCATAGCCAACAGCCATTTTTTTGAAACACCCAGGTTTGGCTCAGTAGTAGTTTCTCTTTTGTGTTATACAATAAAATTAAATATTTGCTTGCTTTCAGAATGAACAAATACTGTGAAGTGGAAAACATACCTCTATAGCACTATGGCTAATTTTAAGATAGCAACAAGTTTAATTGATGTGAAGTTAAGGTAGGAAAACACCAGAGTCATTCCAAAGAACATATAAATTGTTCTACTTTTTCTATTTGGAACTTTGTGCTCTCAATCTAATCCTCTTAATCCCCCAAACTGGTTGACAAATTCTTCCCAGTCTCCTGCCACCCTTGGGCATTATAACACACTTAGTATGATTATTGTGAAACTTTGCAAGCATCAATGATCTTGGCTTTATCATCATGACTAAGCATTTGGGTAGCATTTCATATTAAAAAAGAAATCTTTCTTCTTACTTCATTGCTTGCTCATCTTGCACACAGTAATGGAATTCATCCACTTCCTCAGCAACACACACAGGATCCTCAACAGGAATTCATAATGCTAATTTTTTGCAGCTAATACAGATTACAGTACTTCACTTCAAAAATAAATAAGAATTTGGAACCACAAAGACATCAAAATCTTTGTTTCTCCTTTTTAAAAAAATTATTACAATTTATTCAGTTTGTATCCCACCTGTAACCTCTTTCCCTTGTCCCCTCCCAATCCCACCTTCCCCCTCCCATGCCCCTGCCCCAGTCCATTGATAGGGGAGGTCCCATC
Source organism: Psammomys obesus (assembly GCF_907164565.1). NCBI lineage: Eukaryota > Metazoa > Chordata > Mammalia > Rodentia > Muridae > Psammomys > Psammomys obesus. The sequence continues at coordinate 3,302 of NW_026588077.1, read as the reverse complement.
AAGACTGGCTGCATTGTCCTCCTCTGTGGCCTAGTAAGGCTATCCTCCCCACTCAGGGAGAGGTGCTCAAAGAGCCAGCCACTGAGTTCCTGTCAGAAATAGTCCCTGTTCCCCTTACTAGGACACCCACTTAGACACTGAGCTGCCATGGGCTACATCTCTGCAGGGGTTCTAGTTTATCTCCATGAATGGTCCTTGGTTGGAGTATCAGTCTCAGAAAAGATCCCTGGGCCCAGATTTTCTTGGTTCTTCTGTTTTCCTTGCTGAGCTCTGTCCCCTCCAGGTCTATCTCCCCCCTTTTTTCATTAGATTTCCTGCACTCTGTCCAAAGTTTGGCTATGAATCTCAGCAGCTGCTTTAATACCCTTCTGTGTAGAGTGTTTCAGAGGCCCTCTGTGGTAGGCTCCTATCCTGTTCCCTGTTTTCTCCCTCTTCTGATGTCTATTCCATTTGCCTTTCTGAATGAGGATTGTGCATCTTACCGAGGATCCTCCTTCTTGCTTAGCTTCTTTAGGTGTACAGATTTCAGTATGTTTATCCTGTGTATTATATGTCTAATATCCACTGATAAGTGAGTATATACCATGTGTATCTTTCTGCTTCTGTGATACCTCTCTCAGGATGATCTTTTCTAGTTCCCACCATTTGCCTGCAAATTTCTTGATTTCCTTGTTTTTTAATTGCTGAGTAGTTTTCCATTGTATAAATGTACCACAATTTCTGTATCCATTCCTCAGTTGAGGGACATCTGGGTTGTTTCCAGGTTCTGGCTATTACAAATAAAGCTGCTATGAACATGGTTGAGCAAATGTCCTTGTTCTATACTTTGGATACTTTGTTGTATATTTTGGATATATGCCTAGGAGTGGTATAGCTGGATCTTGAGGTAGTATTATTCTGAATTTTCTGAGAAAGCACCAGACTGATTTCCAAAGTGGTTGTGCAAGTTTACAATCCCACCATCAATAGAGTAAGGTTCCTCTTTCTCCACATCCTCTCCACATGTATTGTCACTCGAGTATTTGATCTTAGCGATTCTGATGGGTATAAGGTGAAATCTCAGGGTTCTTTTGATTTGCATTTCCCTGATGACTCAGGACTTTGAACATTTCAGTGTTTCTCTGCCATTCAATGTTCCTCTATTGAGAATTCTCTGTTTAGCTCTGTATCCCATTTTTTAATTGGATTACTTATCTGTTGCTATTTACCTTTTTGAATTCTTTATATATTCTGGATATTAGCCCTCTGTCAGATATAGGGTTGATGAAGATCCTTTCCCAGTCTGTAGGCTGCCGTTTGTTCTGATGACAGTGTCCTTTGCTTTACAGAAGCTTTTCAGTTTCATGCGGTCCTATTTATTTATTGTTGAGCCTGGGCTGTTGGTGTTCTGAAGCTGTCTTCTGTGCCAATGAGTTCAAGACTCTTCCCCACTTTTTATTCTAACAGGTTTACTGTGTCTGGTTTTATGTTGAAGTCTTTGATCCACTTGGACTTTGGTTTTGTGCAGGGGTGATAAATATGGATCTATTTGCATTTTGGTACATGTAGACATCCAGTTAGACCAGCACCATTTGTTGAAGATGCTACCTTTTTTCCACTGTTTGGTTTTGGCATCTTTGTCAAAAAACAGGTATCCATAAGTATGTGGGGTTTTTTTCTGGGTCTTCTATTCGATTCCATCATTTTGTTTCTATGCCAGCACCATGCAGATTTTATTACTGTTGCTCTGTAGTACAGCTTGAGATCAGGGGTGGAGATACCCTCCAGAAGATCTTTTATTGTAGAGGATTGTTTTAGTGATTCTGGGTCTCTTGTTATTCCATATGAAGTTGAGAATTTTTCTTTCAAGGTCTGTAAAGAATTGTGTTGGTAATTTGATAGGATTGCATTAAATCTGTAGACTGCTTTTGGTAGGATGACCAGTTTTACTATATTAATCCTGCCAAACCATGAGCATGGGAGATCTTACCAACTTCTTCTATTTCTTTCTTCAGAGACTGGAAGTTTTTTTTTTTTTTTTCATACAAATCTTTGACTTGCTTAGTTTGAGTTACACCAATGTACTTTATTTTTTTGTGGCTACTGTGAAGGGTGTTGTTTCCCTAATTTCTTTCAGCCCATTTGCCTTTTGTATACAGGAGGTCTACTGATTTTTTTTTTTTTAGTTAATTTTGTATCCAGCCACTTTTCTGAAGGTGTTTATTAGCTGTAGGAGTTCCTTGGTAGAATTTTTGGGATCACTCATATCATCTGCAAATAGTGATACGCTGACTTCTTCTTTTCCGAACTGAATCCCCTTGATCTTCTTTAATTGTCTTATTGCTCTAGCAAGGACTTCAAGAACTATGTTGAAGAGATATGGGGAGAGTGGGCAGCCTTGTCTTGTCCCTGATTTCAGTGGGATTGATTTAAGTTTCTCTCTGTTTAGTTTGCTGTTGGCTATAGCCTTGCTGTATATTGCCTTTACTATGTTTAGGTAAGTACCTCGTATCCCTAATCTCTCTAGGACTTTAAACATAAACAAATGTTGGATTTTGTCAAATGCTTTTTCAGCATCTAAGGAGATTATCATGTGGTATTTTTTCTTTCAGTTTGTTTATATGAAGGGTTACATTGATGGATTTCCATATACTGAATCACCCCTGCATACCTGGGATGAAGCCTATTGATCATAGTGGATGATATCTTTGATGTGTTCTTAGATTTGGTTTGCAAGTATTTTGTTGAGTATTTTTGCATCGGTATTCATAAGGGAGATTGGCCTGAAATTCTCTTTCTTTTTTGGGTCTTTGTGTGGTTTAGGTATCAAGGTGACTGTGACTTCATAGAATGAGTTTGGTAATGTTCCTTCTGTTTCTATTTTGTGGAATAGTTTGAAGAGTACTGGTGTTACCTCTTCTTTCAGGGTCTGCTAGAATTCTGCGCTGAAAACATCTGACCCTGGGTTTATTTTGGATGGGAGACTTTTGATGACAGCTTCGATTTCCTTAGAGGATATAGGACTATTTAATTTATTTACCTGGTCTTGATTCAGCTTTGGGACATCAAAACTCTTAACAAGGCTTCATGTCAGCATCATTCCAACCTGAACTCCTTCAAAGAAAAAAATGCAAAGCACAACCCTCAAGTTTCCCGTAATAATTGCTATGCACTATCAGAGTTAGCCATCCTAGAAATTCTCAGTGATCAGTGATGGCTAGCCATAATTCAAATGGTTCTCTTCCTGAAGTAATACCCTGAAGAAGAAGAAGAAAAAGAGAGAGAGAGAGAGAGAGAGAGAGAGAGAGAGAGAGAGAAAAGGC
>NW_026588076.1:1700-5377 GCF_907164565.1 Psammomys obesus | reverse complement strand
ATCAAAGGATCTAACAGCCACTGGTCATTAAACTCTCTCAACATCAATGGACTCAACTCTCCAGTAAAAAGACACAGATTAACAGAATGGATACGTAAGCAAAACCCAACAATCTGTTGCATACAAGAAACACACCGAAGGCACAAAGATAGACATTACCTGAGGGTAAAAGGTTGGAAGACGACTTTCCAAGCAAATGGACCCAAGACACAAGCAGGAGTAGCCATTCTAATATCTGATAAAATAGACTTTCAACCAAAATTAATAAAAAGAGATGAGGAAGGACACTTCATACTCATCAAGGGAAAATTCCACCAGGAAGACATCACAATCCTGAACATCTATGCCCCAAATACAAGAGCACCCACATTTGTAAAAGAAACATTGATAAAATTTAAACCACATATAGATCCCCACACATTAATAGTGGGAGACTTCAACACCCCACTCTCAACAAAGGACAGGTCAACAAAACAGAAATTAAACAAAGAAACAATATCTCTGACAGAGGTCATGAATCAAATGGACCTCACAGACATTTACAGAACTTTACACCCAAACACAAAAGAATTTACCTTCTTCTCAGCACCTCATGGAACCTTCTCCAAAATAGACCATATAGTTGGTCACAAAGCAAGCCTCAACAGATACAAGAAGATTGAAATAATCCCTTGTATCCTGTCTGATCACCATGGAATAAAGCTGGACTTCAACAACAACAGAAATAGCAAAAAGCCTACACACACATGGAAACTGAACAACTTCTTACTAAATGACAGCTGGGTCAGGGAAGAAATAAAGAAAGAAATTAAAGTCTTCCTAGAACTCAATGAAAATGAAGACACAACATACCCAAACTTGTGGGACACAATGAAAGCAGTGCTAAGAGGAAAGTTCATAGCACTAAGTGCCTTCAAGAAGAAATTCGAGACAGCTCATTCAAACAACTTAATGGCCCACTTAAAAACCCTAGAAAAAGAAGAAGCAGACACACCAAAAAGGAGTAGACGGCTGGAAATAATCAAACTCAGGGCTGAAATCAATCAATTAGAAACAAATAAAACAATTCAAAGAATCAAATGAAACCAAGAGCTGGTTCTTTGAGAAAATCAACAAGATCGACAAATCCTTAGCCAAGCTAACTAAAAGGCAGAGAGACACCACCCAAATCAACAAAATCAGAAATGAAAAGGGGAACATAACTACAGACACTGAGGAAATCCAAACAATCATTAGGACTTACTTCAAAAGTCTATATGCCACAAAATTTGAAAATCTAAATGAAATGGACAATTTTCTTGATTGACTTGACTTACCAAAGCTGAATCAGGACCAGGTAAATCAACTAAATAGTCCTATATCCCCCAAAGAAATAGAAGCAGTCATCAAAAGTCTCCCATCCAAAAAAAGCCCAGGACCAGATGGCTTCAGCGCAGAATTCTATCATACCTTCAAAGAAGAGCTAACTCCAATTCTCTTCAAACTATTCCACAAAATAGAAACAGAAGGAACATTACCAAACTCATTCTATGAAGCCACAGTCACCTTGGTACCTAAACCTCACAAAGACTCAATAAAGAAAGAGAATTTCAGGCCAATCTCCCTTATGAACATTGATGCAAAAATACTTAACAAAATACTTGCAAACCGAATACAAGAACACATCAAAGATATTATCCACTATGACCAAGTAGGCTTCATCCCAGGTATGCAGGGGTGGTTCACTATACGGAAATCCATCAATGTGATCCACCATATTAACAAACTGAAAGAAAAAAACCACATGATAATCTCCCTAGATGCTGAAAAAGCATTTGACAAAATCCAACATACATTCATGTTTAAAGTCCTGGAGAGATCAGGGATACAAGGCACATATCTAAACATAGTAAAGGCGATATACAGCAAGCCTATAGCCAACATCAAACTAAATGGAGAGAAACTTAAAGCATCCCACTGAAATCAGGGACAAGACAAGGCTGCCCACTCTCTCCATATCTCTTCAACATAGTGCTGGAAGTCCTTGCTAGAGCAATAAGACAGTTGAAGGAGATCAAGGGGATACAGATGGGAAAGGAAGAAGTCAAATTATCACTATTTGCAGATGATATGATAGTATACATGTGTGACCCCCAAAACTCTACCAGAGAACTCCTACAGCTGATAAACACCTTCAGCAAAGTGGCCGGATACAAAATTAACTAAAAAAAATCAGTAGCACTCCTGTATACAAAAGACAAAAGGGCTGAGAAAGAAATTAAAGAAACAACAGCATTCACAATAGCCACAAATGACATAAAGTACCTTGGTGTAACCCTAACCAAGCAAGTCAAAGACTTGTATGAAAAAAAATTTCAAGTCTCTGAAGAAAGAATTAGAGGAAGATATGAGAAGATGGAAAGATCTCCCATGCTCATGGCTTGGCAGGATTAACATAGTAAAAATGGCCATCTTACCAAAAACAATCTACAGATTTAATGTAATTCCCATCAAATTGCCAACCCAATTCTTTACAGACCTGGAAAGAAAAATTCTCGACTTCTTATGGAATAACAAGAAACCGAGAATTGCTAAAACAATCCTCTACAATAAAAGATCTTCTGGAGGTATCTCCATCCTTGATTTCAAGCTGTACTATAGAGCAACAGTTATAAAAACTGCATGGTACTGGCATAGAAACAGAATGGTGGATCAATGGAACCGAACAGAAGACCCAGAAATAAACCCACACACTTATGGACACCTGATTTTTGACAAAGATGCCAAAACCATACAATAGAAAAAAGATAGCATCTTCAACAAATAGTGCTGGTCCAACTGGATGTCTACATGTAGAAAAATGAAAATAGATCCATACTTATCACCCTGCACAAAACTGAAGTCCAAGTGGATCAAAGAACTCAACATAAAACCAGACACATTAAATCGGCTAGAAAAAAAAGTGGGGAATACCCTAGAACTCATTGGTACAGGAGAAAACTTCCTGAACAGAACACCAACAGCACAGGCTCTAAGAGCAACAATCAATAAATGGGACCTCATCAAATTGAAAAGCTTCTGTAAAGCAAAGGACACCGTCATCAAAACAAAGCGACTGCCTACAGATTGGGAAAGAATCATCACCAACCCTTTATCTGACAGAGGACTCATATCCAATATATATAAAGAACTAAACAAGCTGAAAAGCAACAAACCAAATAATCCACTTAAAAAATGGGGAACAGAGCTAAAGAGAGAATTCTCTGTAGAGGAATATCGAATGGCAGAGAAGCACTTAAAGAAATGCTCAACCTCATTAGCCATTAGGGAAATGCAAATCAAAACAACCCTGAGATTTCACCTTACACCCATCAGAATGGCCAAGATAAAAAAATCAAGGGTCAACACATGCTGGAGAGGTTGTGGAGAAAGGGGAACCCTTCTCCACTGCTGGTGGGAATGTAAACTTGTACAACCACTCTGGAAATCAATCTGGCGCTTTCTCAGACAACTCAGAATAGCGCTTCCTCATGATCCAGCCATACCACTCCTAGGCATATACCCAAAAGAGGCGCAAGTACACAAAAAGGACATTTGCTCAACCATGTTTGTAGCAGCTTTATTTGTAATAGCCAGAAGCTGGAAACAACCCAGATGCCCCTCAACTGAAGAATGGATGCAGAAACTGTGGTACATCT
>NW_026588076.1:0-1690 GCF_907164565.1 Psammomys obesus | reverse complement strand
AAAGGATCATCCTGAGTGAGTTGTCCCAGAAGCAAAAAGACACACATGGTATATACTCACTCATATAAACATACAACATAGAATAAACCCACTAAAATCTGTACATCTAAACAAACTAAGCAAAAGAGAGGACCCTAACTGAAATGTTCAATCCCCATCCTGAAAGGCAAAGAGGATGGACATAAGAAGAAAAAGAAAATAGGAAACAACCTCGGAACCTGCTACAGAGGGCCTCTGAAAGCCAGAAGAAAACAGGAAACAACCTTGGAACCTGCCACAGAGGGCCTCTGAAAGCCTCTGCAGTATAGACTGTCAAAGCAGATGCTGAGCCTGATGGACAACTGATGGGCAGAGTGAATTGAATTTTATGTAAGAAGTGGGAAATAGTGAGAACTGGAGGGGTCGGGAACTCCACAAGGAGAGCAACAGAACAAGAAAATTTGAACACAGGGAACTTCCCAGAGACTCATACTCCAACCAAGGACTATTCGTGGAGATAACCTAGAACCCCTGCACAGATGTAGCCCATGGCACTTCAGTGTTCAAGTGGGTTACATAGTAATGGAAAGAGGGACTGCCTCTGACATAATCTGATTGGCCTGCTCGTTGATCACCTCCCCCTGATGGGGGAGCAGCCTTACCAGGCCACGGTAGCGGACAATGCAGCCACTTTTGATGAGAACTGATAGACTAAGATCAGAAAGGAGAGGAGAACCTCCCCTATTAGTGAACTTGGGGAGTGGCATGCATGCAGAAAGGGGAGGGAGGGTGGGATCAGGAGAAAAGGAGGGGGGGATACAAAATGAATAAAGTGTAATTAATAAAACAAATAAAATAAATGCAAAAAAAAAGAATAACAATACCAAAGTCCAACAGTATTCAGCTATCTGCCTGCACAGAATTAACAACTGAATGATAGAGAGACCTTTACCCCAACAACTCTTGGCCTACTTACATCTCACTGTCCCTGTTCCTCCCCCTTGGTGTTCCCTGCCAACATTCTGCCCTCATTTCTTGTGGACACTAAGCTGTTTCCTGCCACTCTTCCCTAACTGGTTTTTCATTATGTGGCATCAGACTGTCTTCTTAACCTCCTAAAATGTGGTTTGTCTGAAGCTTGTTACAAACTCCCTCACAATTTGCCAATCCAGTTTTCTTAAACCTGACACTGTCCAAAAAAAAGTCACTGAGGGTCTAGAGGACAAGTGACAGCTGCAGCCTCCAGAGAAGGGGACAGGAGAGGATGAACAGGAGATGCCCCTGGTTGGAGCAAATGACTGCTTTAGGGGTCCTGTGGATGGACTGTGTTGTCAACCATTACTTGGCGTGCTTCAGAGTCAACTGGACAGATGGTCAGGGGAGGCCCCTCAGAAGACCACAAGCAGAAGAAAGAACAAACAGGCCCAGAAAAAGAACATTCTTAGAAAGCATAAATAAGGGACTCATCATTCACATTGTAGAAGGAGACAATTCCTTCATCACAGTCCAGGAAAATCCCAACCTGATGGACATTTGACAGAGAGAGAAGTTCTCGACGTGGATTGAGAGCCCAGTAGTACCCGTGAGACAACTCCATGACCCAGAAATCATTCCTGGGAGACATGAGGATGAATCTTTTCTTCCTGACACTCTCCCTACAACCCCTAGCAGCCAGTCAGGCCTACTACCCACCTCCACCTCCCAGTAATAT
>NW_026588075.1:0-6525 GCF_907164565.1 Psammomys obesus | reverse complement strand
ATAGAAGGTGACTGAACTCAGCAAGGACTGACTCTGGCCTGCTCTCCTTAGAGACCAGCCAGGAGTCAGAGGAGCAAATTCAGATGAACACAGAGCCTTCTCTTATGGTACCCAAGGAGGCATGCAGGTGCCTCAGGGCCAGCTGCTCACCGGGAAGGAGCTGTGGTCTGAGGGGACACCAGCATTCAGGGACAACACCTCACAGGAAGGGAAACCTAGGAAAATAGAGAGCTGAGTGAGTTGGGGATGTGCAATAAACAGGATATTGAGAGCATGGTGTGCAATAGACTCACAGATGAAAAGATAATGTGAAAGAAGACCCTAGAGACTCAAAGAGGCAAGGTTAAAGATATTTTTATAAAGCTGTTTGTTTTTCACTGTTGTCTTAACCCGGCTATCATACAAAGCATTGAGACTCTATTACATTCCTTCAATAATAAGCTTCACAACACAAGGACTGAACAGTTGTTGCTCAATTCTAAATCCATTACACTAATATAGTTTCCTCCCAGTTAACATCGCAGAGATATTTGCATTTTGTAGCTTTCCTTCCTGAGCTCTGTCCTGGTCCCTCCTGGACATTTGCCTGTCTCCCACTCTACTGGTTTAATCCCATACTTCTTCCTCTATCTATTCTTCACCTAGTTGTCAAAAGGTCCAGCCCTCTTCTCTCTCCTGCCCCTAGAATGGCTGTAAACTGCTTTATTGCTATATCAGAGGACAACTGGGAAACACAGTTTATCCAACATTGTAACAGGAGATTCAACAAGGCAAAAGATTTGTACTCTGAAAACATAACAGTCTTGAGAGAAATTACAAATTGGCTAGTGTGATGGCTCAGTGGTGAAGTGTTTGCCCCACAAACACAAAGGGCATGAATTTCATTCCCCACACCTACATAAAGTGTCGGCAGATTCTTACACAGGAAGAAACACTGGGATCCCTGGAGCTCACTGTGCTTTACCTACTGGGAAGACCAGAGCCAATGACAGACCTGTCTCAGGAGCTATGGTGGAGAGCTCCTACAGGACAGTTCCCAGGTTGTCCATGACCATGCACCTGTGTGTGCACATATACAAATATTCACATACATGTGTGTACTGCCTGACAATAAACTTTTTAATGATGAAGGAAACACTAAAACAGGTAAGGCTATTCACAGATGCCAGAGACAGCTGCAAAGTTGAAGAGTGCCTGAGTGGGGAGTGAGGATTGAGAGAAATAAAGCAAGAATAAGGGATCAGCTCGAGAGGACTATCTGTAAATACTGAAGCCCAGAGTTCACTCAACAGCTCCTTTTTATAGACAAAGAAAACAAGTTATATTAGCACAAGGAAGGGGTTCATGGAACAGTCAAACTTGTGTCCTAGGACCAACATGCTGTAAAGCAGAAATGGTCCAAGGTCACACAAACAAGTTAAGGAGCTTAGAAAAGCATCTCCTTTATAGCTGTCTCAAGGCCAGGGTGAAAACATGTTTTTCATTGAATACTCAATAACAAAGCAGCTTGCCAAGGAAACAGCTCTTAACACCCAGAATAAAATTTTATACATTATGACATTATAACAAAAAGCAATCAAAAAATTCAATTCAATTCCTACTCCCATCCCAATGCAATTTTGGAAAGATAAACTATTTGTCTTCTAAGTTTCAGAAGTATTCTAAGAAACAAAAATAGAGACACAGTGACAGACACCCTAATCCAAGCACAGAAATATAGAGAAAAGAATCACTTCAAAGCCCTGCAGTTACACAGGAAGTTCAAGCCCAAAAAAAACTCCACAAGACCTTGTACACACAAATGAGAGCCCAGTGTGGACACGGTTTAGAGCAGATTTAAGGTCAGGGAGACTGGAAGACCCAGGACAGAGGCAGATATGAGGAGGGAGTGGACTGTGATAGAAACCCAGACATAAAAATATGACTGTGCAGCCCCTGGCAGCAGAAGGGCTCAGCCTCCAATAGAAAAGAAGAGCAGCTGAGAGGTGGGACAGCAGCAGCCTGGGAGGCAGCAGAAGGCTGACCAGGACTCAAACCAAGAGGCAGAATCTGCAGGGAGGCAGCAGCCTGCACTCAGAGAGAAATTGGAGAGACGGGCTCCAGGGAGGGAAAAGGAAGGCATGGGGAGGGCACAGGAGAAACAGAATGAAGGGACAAGAGGTCAGGGGAAGTAAGCAGAGGGAAACAGGACATGACTATGCCTCAGGGACCAGTAGAGCTTTGCCTGTGTTGAGCAGGACAGCTGAGGACTGGCCTCAGGTCCTGGTGACTCTCACACCTGTCCCTGACTGGCTGCTGAGAGCTGTTTGCTTCCCTGGGCTCCTCATGTTGTCTGAAGACAGAGAACGGCTGAGAGGCAGCATGGAGGAGCAGCATGGCTGCCACACTGACACTGTTTCTTCCCCACAGGCAGCAGACAAAGCCTGAACCCCAGGCAGCAGAGCCTGTCATCCCCTGGAGCAGCTGAGGGGCTGGTTGGGAGGTTTGTTAGGAAAGACCTGCCAGGGGCCAGAGAGATGGTCCAGTCACAGAAGCATGCCTCTTGCTAAGAAGACCGTAATTAGGCCCTGAGCACCACATTATAAGCCAGGGATGGGCAGGAACTTGTAATCCCAGCCCTGGAAAAGCAAGAGACAGGCAGAGTCATGGGGCTGGATGTCCAGCTACTCTAGACTAATTGGTGAGTTTCAGGCCAATGAGAGTCCAGGTATTTAAAACCATGAGACTTCCTTTTGTGACAAATCATGGACGTAATATTTTTCTAAATTTATTTCAATTATGGATTTTAAAATTATAAATAAATGGACATAAACTATCCGGAGTCAGTGAGATAGCTCAGTTGGAAGAGGAGCCTGCCCCCAGCATGCTGACCTGGCTGTGATTCCTGAGGACACAAAAGGTACAAAGAGAAAGTGACTCTGGAAAATGTGACTCCCTTTCATGGTCACACAGTTACCAGTAAGAGACCGTGTTGGTGAGTCCTTAGCTAAAAGACCTCCAGGTGCCAGGATCTCTCACCAGGGAGGGGAGCTGACATCACAGTAGTGACTGGTGGCCTCACACCCTGCTTCCCACCCCCTTCCCTGCCTCCTGCCTGGGAATCAGAGCACATGGCTGCAGGATGGTGCTGGGAACGTCCCGCTCTTCGACAGGTAGAAGAAGAGAACCCCACTTGTGCCATGTGGGCTCTGATTTCCTGTCCTGGGATCCCAGGTCATCCTGTCTGTGTGTGGCCCTGAGAGCCGGGCTGTGCTGTTCTCTGTCTGTTCCTGGAATCAATAACACTTTTAATAAATGTCTTTCCCCCAGAAATCCTTCTCAGAGTCTCTCCTCTCCCTGCTTCCATAGACACCCCATATGGGACTCTCAGAGAGTGGAACATTGTATCAAGGACACAAGTCACAGGGAGAAGCAAGGACCATGGTGCACACTGAGATCCACTGCCTGAGAATCCTGCCTCCTCTCTCCCTTACTCCCTGACACTGCCATCTCGTCCACAGCCTCACCCTCCATGCTCCACATCAGGTCACAGGCCATGGCTGCTTGGGTCCCATGTTGGATTCCTTTCCTTACTAGTCTAATATATGCACTCACTTCCTTATTTCCTGTCATGTTGTTATTCTGGCCTCTGGGCTATCTCCTGGGACAAGACTTCTGTTCCAAGTCCACTCTTTCTTAACATTTGATGGTCAGAGGGTCAGCTTCTACTTAAGAGAATGCCAGGACCCAGGACAGCATCCGGACTGCCCCATAAGACTGGAACAAGGCTGCTCTTACAGCCAGAAGATGTTCCTGGCCATGCCTGGTAGAGATGACCAATCACAGGGAGGCATAAATACAGCTCTTACTCCTCCAGCCAAAAGCCCCAATTGTACCTCAGTCACAGCCATGGACCAAGTCATTGCCAACCACAGGAGAATCTCTGGAGGTAGTAAAGCCATTGCTCAAATGGTCACATGACCTAACAGGTCCTTTTCCATTATCCAATAGGGGAAAACCACAATGGGGCCACAACAAGAATTTACACACAACCAACATTCTCAACAGGTGCTGAATCCCTGGTCAGACACAGGTAGGGAGACTGGGTCTCTGATATGCCTAAAAAAAAAACTATGGTCCTACTGGGGAGCAGACATTGGGTTCTCACCTGGTACCAGGGTTTGGGTTTGTGTCTCTGGCCTGAGTCAGTCAGGAAGAATGTGAGTAGAGGAAGCCAGCAATGGTGGCACAGGCCTGGGCAGGACACTGTTGGGAATTAGAATCTGAGGAGTCACAAAGCCTGGCCTGGGCATCCATGTTCACCCAGGATGAGGACTGTGACAGCTAATCAAATTTCTAGGAGCCTTTGTGTGCTCATACATGTGTAACCCAGAGGAAAACCTCAGTCATTCAGATTCGGGACTCCATCCACCTGGACAGTCAAACCTGGGATTCTGTGCTCGGCCGGATGGTATATTGATATGGAGGTTTTGTTTTAGTTTGGTTTTCTGTTTGGGTTTTCTGGAGACAGAGAAGCTGGATCTATAGACCAGGCTAGCTCCAAATTCTCAGAGATCCATGTGCCTCTGCCTCTCACAAGTTCAAATTATACTCACATATGACCAAGCACACTTAAGGTTTATTTTTCAAATTACATTTGCTTACTATTGTGTGGCATCAGGACACACTTGTACCTGAGACACGCCCAGGTCCTAACACTGCAGTGACACTCCCCGTGGTCACATGTATGCAAAAGCCCCTGTGTGCACACCAGAACCCCAGGCTGCCTTTCCACAGAAAATCCCTCCCCTGGGAAAGCATCATGGCTGCAGGGCCCACTCACTGGTTTGGGAAGAAGGACCACACTGCAGGAGACTGCCCACAGTGTCCTGACAGAAATCACCGTCACAGCAGGGTGTCCATGGGGATCCAACTGAGTCCACACTGGAACCAGAGCAGAGCTCAGGACTTGGGTTAGGGAGTCAGCAGGGGGCAGCAGTGGGGCTGAGCACAGGCCAGATGGGGTCCTGCAGAACCTGCCAGGGCTGCTGTGTGAGTGTGCTGGGACACAGAAGCTGACATGTGGCCGTCCTGTCTGGTCCGGACCCTCCTTGGGAGAGTCAGCCATCAGCTGACCTTTTACCCATGGGCCCCAGACAGTAAAGGAAAGGCAGATGGAACATGAAGGAGAGAACTCATGGCCAGGAGTCACCCTTGCAGCCCTTGCTAAAGGTAAAGATGGGGTTCTCTTGGTAGAGTGCTCGCTTGCCTGGCATGCTCAGAACACAGGATTTTCCCTACAGCAGCAGAGGAAGGGGCATGACGGTGCACACCTGTAATCCAGCTCTTGGGAGGCCCAGACAGCAGCATCTGGAGGAGTTCAATGTCAGCCTTACCTTTATAAAAAGTTCAAGGTTCAGTTTGGTGTAATCGAGATCCATTTTAAAAACTCAGAAACAAACAGATAGAAAGCACTCTGTGAAAGAGACAGTTGGCCCAGACCCCTCTCCTGACTGACTGTCCATCTGGGGTAACTCACCCAGAGCTTCTGTTCCTTGGCTCCCCTGAGTGTAGGATGGATACAGAAGTGTGTCCATGTGCAGCTGTCTGTGAGGCCAGGAGAATTTGTGTCAAGCACGGGTCAAGGTATCTGAGGACCATGGACCATGGGAGGAAGGCAGAGAAAGCAGACATGAAAATATTCTGCCTACATAGTGACACCACAAAACACCACCAGGTGTCCACTCCATAGCTAAACATGAGGGTTTATTTGATACAAACTCCAGCCCAGGTGGCAAACATTCCTGTAGAAATGGAGAGGAGAGAGGTTCATAGGATCAGGGTTTTTAAAGGGGAAAAGACTCAAGTGGGGGGTTCCAAGCCTTGGCATTTCATAATTGGATAATGGGTTCATAAGGAAGTTGACCTCTAAAATGACTGGATTGTTTTGGGAATCAAGACAGTAAACAGTTCTCCTTACCATATGGAGCATATCTGATAGAGAATAATGCCTGGAGTGTGCTGATTGGATGTTGTTGGGAAAAAAGAGTGATTAGTACACTCTGTGGTCACAAGACAGGGGCCATCTGGCAGGGTTGCCAGGAATTGGTATCTTTTAAGTGCAGGAAGGAATGTGGCAAGTCAAATTACTCCCCACAGAGAGCTGCACATGTCTCAATTAACCTGGTCCTAAGCTTTTATCCAGGACCAAAGTCATGCTGCTAAGACTCTATTTTTAAACTTGGGCCTCTCATTTCCCCCTTTTCAAGAAGATACTATATTGAATCCTCCAGATGTGTCCAAGAGCTAGTATGACCAGAAGACTTTGATCAAAGGATCTTTTCTCCAATATGTCAATTGATACTATAGGAACCCACTTAACCCTATGCCAGGTATCAGCTTTAGATTTATCATTTCAGCATGTTAGGTGGGATTTTGGGCAAAGGTCTCTTCTTCTGAAATTACGTCAGTGCAGACAAGAGGACCGTTCCCATCAGGATCGAGGAAGGGTGAAATGCCAGCCAAAGGCTGGGCACTGGTGCAGTC
>NW_026588074.1:0-10910 GCF_907164565.1 Psammomys obesus | reverse complement strand
CCCCCCCCCCCCGACCCCTGGAAGAGAAACTCCGGCTCAGGGCTCAGGATCCGACTGAGAAGCCCCAACCCCTGCTGGCACTCCCCTGGGAGCACCTCCATAAGCTTGCCCTAGCAGAGGAGAAGGTCAGAGGGGAAGGACAGAGAGGCAGCCTGCAAAGGACACAGCACCCTCTCTCCAGCTCACCTACCAGCCCCTAGCAGAGAAACCCAAGCTCTGGATCTGAGGACACTCAACCCTACCCGGGACTCTCTTGGGATCAGCAAACATAGATTCTACCACTAGGCTGCTTCTGGCAGAGAGATCTGGGCCCGGGATCTGGGTTTGAGTACACTCACCCTAACTCTTTCCCACACCACCCAGGGACCAGTCAACATAACCCCTCTTGGCAGAGGGAAAGGACAAAGAGGCAGCACACAGGAAAGGTGGACACCGAGTCCTGCGGCCACTGTGTCACAGAGCTGACTGTTAGCCTACCTGTGCACTTCCGCAGCAGGACCAAAACAGAGAGTAGTGAGCAAGGGGAACCCCTGTGCATTCCAACTGGTCCTGCAAGAGAGTGAGTGAGCCTTCTAGGGAGAGTTTGCCCCAACCCAGAGCCTCTCCACAGAAGCAACCAGACGAGATCCCTGCCACCCACACCCCTAGTGTGGGCATTATAGGGATTCTTGGGATAGCGACCCCAACATTGAAGCCTCTGCCTGCGGGTCCACCAGGGTAATCCAGGCAAACAATCCCTGGATCTCAGTCAGAACTGCGTAATAGTGGCTTGCAGGCCACTGCAATAGTCAGAGAATCCGCGCATGCACACTGTGCCCGCTAAAAGCGCACGCGAATAGCACCAGCGTCACATTCCTTACTTAGGCAAAACTGAAAACACAGGGCACACTCCCAAAGCAGTGAACCTCTCTCATCTTCCTGAAAAAACAGTCCAGAAAACAGAGAGAGGCTCATAGCCCGAACTACAATCTCGAGGAACAACCAGTGAGGATTATAAATAACCAGATGGGTAGAGGTAGATGTAAGAACACTCCCAACAAAAATCAGGACATAATGACCTCACCAGCAAACCCACAAAACAATGGACACTTCAATTCACTAGATATACAAGAAAACGAACTCAAAACTATGTTTCTCCAGCTATTAGAGGCCCATAAAGATGAAATGAACAAAGCCCTCAGAGAAATAGCCAAAGAAATCAAGACTAACCAAGAGGAAACAAATCATGCTTTCAGAGAAATGACCACGAAAATTGAGGCAAACAGAGAAGAAATGCACAAAGCTCTCAAAGAAATGTCCACACAAATGAAGGCAAATAAAGAAAAAATAAACAAAGCTCTCATAGAAATACAGGCAATTATACCCAAAGAAGTAGAGGCACAATTAGTGATACATAGAGAGGAAACGGACAAAAAAATAGAAACTGTCATTGAAAAGCAGGAGTCCACATTCAAACAAATGAAGAAAATGGTGCAAGACATGAAAACAGAATAAGAACCAATAAAGAAAACACAAATAGAGAAAAACCAGGAGCTGGAGAACATAGAGAAAAGATCAGGAACTACAAAGGTAAGCATCACCAACAGAATACAAGAGATGGAAGAAAGAATCTCAGAAGCTGAAGATACACTTGCGGAAATTGACACGTCTCTCAAAGAAAAAATAAAATCAGAAAAGTTCCAAACACAAAACATCCAAGAAATCAAGGACACCATGAAAAGACAAAACCTAAGAATAATAGGAGTAGAAGAAAAAGAAGACATCAGGCTCAAAGGTCCGGAAAATATTTTCAAGAAAATCATAGAAGAAAACTTTGCAAACTTAAAGAAGGAGATGGCTATAAACATACAAGAGGACTACAGAACACCAAGTAGACTAGACCAGAAAAGAAATTCTTCACGTCACATCATAGTCAAAACACTGAACCTACAAAACAAAGAAAAAATTCTAAAAGCAGCAAGGGAAAAAGGCCAAGTAACATATGAAGGTAGACCTATCAGAATCACACCAGATTTCTCAACAGAAACTATGAAAGCCAGAAGGGCCTGGACAGAAATCATATAGTCCATAAGGGACCACAGATTCCAACCCAGACTACTATACCCAGCAAAACTTTCAAGCAACATAGACGGAGAATTCAAGATATTCCAAGACAAAACCAAATTTAAACAATATCTACATAATAGCCCAGCTCTACAGAAGCTACTAGAAGGGAAACTCCAAACCAAAGAAAACAACTACATCGAAGGAAACAGAGGAAATAGATAACTACACAACCAAAAATCCAAAAGAAGACAAGCAATGAAACTCAGTGACACCACCAACACCACATCTAAAGTAAGTAACAATTGTTGGTCACTAGTTTCTATCAACATCAACGGACTCAACTCCCCAATTAAAAGACACAGACCAAAAGAATGGTTGCGGAAACAGGATCCATCATTCTGTTGCATCCAAGAAACACACCTATGCAACAAAGATAAACACTACCTCAGAGTAAAGGGCTGGAAAAATGTCTTTCAAGCAAATGGTTCCAGAAAACAAGCGGGAGTAGCCATCCTAATATCTAATAAAATAGACTTTCAACCCAAGTTAATCAAAAAAGATAAGGACGGCCACTATATTCTCATCAAAGGAAAAATCCACCAAGAGGACATCACAATTTTGAATATCTATGCCCCAAATACAAGAGCACCTACATTCGTAAATGAAACAATATTAAAGCTTAAATCACACATTGATCCTAAAACCCTAATAGTGGGAGACTTCAACACTCCACTCTCACCAAGGGACAGATCAACTAGACAGAAAACAAATAGAGAAATGAAAACACTTACAGAGACCCTAAATCAAATGGACCTAATAGACGTCTACAGATCTTTTCATCCAAAAGAGTATACCTTCTTTTCAGCAACGCATGGAACCTTCTCCAAAATAGACCATATAGTTGGTCATAAAGCAAGCCTCAACAGATACAAAAAGATTGAAATAATCCCTTGTATTCTATCTGACCAACATGGACTTAAGCTGGACCTCAACAACAACAGAAATAAGAAACAGCCTACACGCACATGGAAACTGAACAACTTGTTACTCAACGACAGCTGGGTTAAGGAAGAAATAAAGAAAGAAATTAAAGACTTCCTAGAAATCAATGAAAATGAAGGCACAACATACCCAAATTTATGGGACACATTGAAAGCAGTGCTCAGGGGAAATTTTATAGCACTAAGTGCCTGCAAGAAGAAATTCGTAACATCACATACAAACAACTTAATGGCCCAACTGAAAACCCTAGAAAATTAAAGAAGCTGATACACCCAAGAGGAGCAGAAGGCTGGAAATAATCAAACTCAGGGCTAAAATCAATCAATTAGAAACAAATAAAACTATTCAAAGAATCAATGAAACAAAAAGCTGGTTCTTTGAGAAAATCAGCAAGATAGATAAACCCTTAGCCAAACTAACTAAAAAGCAGAGAGAATCTATCCAAATCAACAAAATCAGAGGTGAAAAGGGGGACATAACTACAGACACTGAGGAAATTCAAACAATCATTAGGTCATACTACAAAAGCCTATATGCCACAAAATTTGAAAACCTAAATGAAATGGACATTTTTCTTGATAGATTCCATCTTCCAACATTAAGTCAAGATCAGGTAGAAAGACTGAACAGCCCTATATCCCCCAAGGAAATTGAAGCAGTCATTCACAGTCTCCCCTCCAAAAAAAGCCCTGGGCCAGATGGTTTCAGCGCGGAATTCTACCAGACCTTCAAAGAAGTGCTCACACCAATTCTCCTCAAACTATTCCACAAAATAGAAACAGAAGGTACATTACCAAACTCATTCTATGAAGCAACAGTCACCCTGACACCTAAACCACACAAAGACCCAACAAAAAAAGGGATCTTCAGACCTATCTCTCTTATGAACATTGACGCAAAAATACTCAATAAAATACTTGCAAACCGAATCCAAGAACACATCAAAGATATCATCCACCACAACCAAGTAGGCTTCATCCCAGGCATGCAAGGGTGGTTCAACATACGGAAATCCATCAATGTAATCCACCACATAAACAAACTGAAAGAGAAAAACCACATGATCATCTCCTTAGATGCTGAAAAAGCATTTGAAAAAGTCCAACACCCATTCATGTTTAAAGTCTTGGAGAGATCAGGAATACAAGGCACATATCTAAACATAGTAAAGGCAATATACAGCAAGCCTATAGCCAACATCAAACTCAATGGAGAGAAACTTAAATCAATCCCACTGAAATCAGGGACAAGACAAGGCTGCCCACTCTCTCCCAACCTCTTTAACATAGTACTTGAAGTCCTAGCCAGAGCAATAAGACAACTAAAGGAGATCAAGGGGACACAAATCGGAAAGGAAGAGGTCAAAGTGTCACTATTCGCAGATGATATGATAGTATATATGAGCGATCCCAAAAATTCAACCAGAGAACTCCTCTAGCTGATAAACACCTTCAGCAAAGTGGCAGGATACAAAATCAACTCAAAAAAATCAGAAGCCCTCCTGTATACCAAAGACAAAAGGGCTGAGAAAGAAAATAGGGAAACAACACCTTTCACAATAGCCACTAATAACATAAAGTACCTTGGGGTGACACTAACCAAGCAAGTGAAAGACCTGTTTGAGAAAAACTTCAAGTCTCTGAAAAAAGAAATTGAAGAATATATCAGAAGATGGAAAGATCTCCCGTGCTCATGGATTGGTAGGATTAACATTGTGAAAATGGCCATCCTGCCAAAAGCAATCTACAGATTCAATGCAATTCCCATCAAAATACCAACTCAATTCTTTACAGATCTTGAAAAAAAGATTCTCAGGTTCATATGGAGAAACAAAAAACCCAGAATCTCCAAAACAATCCTGTACAACAACAGATCATCTGGAGGTATCTCCATCCCCGATCTCAAGTTGTACTACAGAGCAATAGTAATAAAAACTGCATGGTATTGGCATAGAAACAGAAAGGAGGATCAATGGAACCGCATAGAAGACCCAGAAATAATCCCAGACACCTATGAATACTCGATTTTTGACAAAGCAGCCAAAACCATTCAATGGAAAAAAAGACAGCATCTTCAACAAATGGTGCTGGTCCAACTGGATTTCCACATGCAGAAAAATGAAAATAGATCTATATTTATCACCCTGCACAAAACTAAAGTCCAAGTGGATCAAAGACCTCAACATAAAACCAGATACTCTAAATCTGTTATTAGAAAAATTGGGTAACAGCCTAGAACTCATTAGCACAGGAGACAACTTCCTGAACAGAACACCAACAGCACAGGCTCTAAGAGCAACAATCAATAAATGGGACCTCATGAAACTGAAAATCTTCTGTAAAGCAAAGGACACTGTCATCAAAACAAAATGCCTGCCTACAGATTGGGAAAGAATCTTCACTAACCCTTTATCTGACAGAGGACTAATATCCAGTATATACAAAGAACTAAAGAAGCTGAAAAGCAGCAAACCAAGTAATCCAATTAAAAAATGGGAAGCAGAGCTAAACAGAGAATTCTCGACAGAGTAATATTGAATGGCAGAGAAACACTTAAAGAAATGCTCATCCTCATTAGCCATCAGGGAAATTGCAAATCAAAACGACCCTGAGATATCACCTTACACCCATCAGAATGGCCAAGATGAAAAACTCAAGGGAAAACACATGCTGGAGAAGTTTTGGAGAAAGGGGAGCCCTTCTCCACTGCTGGTGGGAATGTAAACTGGTACAACCACTCTGGAAATCAATCTGGCCCTTTCTAAGACAATTAGGAATAGTGCTTCCTCAAGACCCAGCTATACCACTGCTAGGTATATACCCAAATTTTGCTCAAGTACACAAAAGGGATATTTGCTCAACCATGTATATAGCAGCATTATTTGTAATAGCCAGAACTTGGAAACAACCCAGATGTCCCTCAGCGAAGGAATGGGTACAGAAATTATGGTATTTTTACATAATGGAATACTACTCAGCAATCAAAAAGGAGGAAATCATGAAATTTGCAGGCAAATGGTGGGATCTAGAAAAGATCATCCTGAGTGAAATATCCCAGAAGGAGAAAGACAAACACGGTATATACTCACTTATATAGACCTATAAGATACGATAAACATAATGAAATCTATGCACTCAAAAAAGATAATCAAGAGAGCGGACATGGGGTAAGATTATCAATCCTCATTTAGAAAGACAGATGGGATGTGCATTGAACGTATGACAGGAGTCTACTGAGCGCATTTGAAAGACTCTAACTAGCAGTGTTTTCAAAGCAAAGACTCATGACCAAACCTTTGGCAGAGTACAGGGAATCATAAGAAATAAGGGGAGTTAGTCTGATGAGGAAAGGATAGGAGCTCCACAAGGACCAAATTATATCTGGGCACAGGATCTTTTCTGAGACTGACATGCAACCAAGGACCATGTATGAATGTAACCTAGAACCTCTGCTCAGATGTAGCCTGTGGTAGCTCAGTAACCAATTGGTTTCCCATAGTGAGGGGAACAAGGACTATTTCTAACAGGAACTCAATGACTGGCTCTTTGGCCTCCCCACTCCCCAAGGGAGGAGCAGTCCTGTTAGGCCACAGAGGAGAGCTATGCAGCCAGTCCTGAAGATACCTGATAAAACAGGATCAGATGAATGGGGAGGAGGTCCCCCCTATTAGTGGACTTGGCAAGGGGCACGGTGGAGATGAGGGAGGGAGGGAGGGATTGGGAGGGAATGAGGGATCGGGACACGGCTGGGATACAGAGTAAATAAAATGTAACTGATAAGAAAAAAAATAAAACCTCACTGAGAAAAAAAAATAAAAATTAAAAAAAAAGATGTTCACAATAAAAAAAAAAGAACAACACCAATGGATGACACTCCTAAGTGGGACAATAAAAACCTATGAGGCTTCATCCAGATAAAAAATATATAGGCAACCGAGAAGGGCAAGGAAAGAGAGAGAGTTTTCCACAGGAAACAGCACACTAATTTATTGTCCAGTGCCAAATGGTCCTTCCACAAAACATACCTACAAGTAACATTATATGGACTAAGCCAGTACATTTAGGAATTCACATGTATATATGTGCATGCATGCAATAACATTTAATGGGGGGAAGGAACCAAATTTTGAGAGACAGCAATGAGCTCTTTATGGAAAGGTTTGAAAGGAGAAAAGGAGTGGGAAAAATGTTGTAATTATAATCTTAAATAGAATAAAAAAGTAGGGTCTCAAAGATATATATACCATACATACACACACACACACACATATATATATGTTGTAAGCAGTGATTTTTATTAATGCTTGCTGTTATTCCTTAACAGCTGTATAACCTAATCACCACACAGAGACTGGGTTTATTTAGTTAACCTAGCTCACAATGCTGGGCAATAGTTACTCCCTCTTAAACCTCCAAGCCCTCAAAATTTCCTAACATTTAGATTTTATCCATTATATTTGCTTTTTGTGAAGTCTTAGGTCTGGTTTATTCTCCACATCATTCCAAGATCTCTCCTCCAGTTCTGCTTTCCTAGCTCTCTCTGCTCTTTCTCCTCCCACTCATTTCCTGCCCTCTGGCTCCTCCCCTCTTTCCTGTCCTCTGGCTCTTCCCATCACTCAACATTATGGCTAGTTGCTTTATTTTGGCCTGTTTACACAAAGTTGGGACAGGATGCTTAGAAAAAGTATCACAATGTAATATTCGGATTGAAACCAGAGGGGGGGAATCAGCATTTGAATGAAATAGGGTAAGGTGCATATATCTCAAAAGAACATTATACCAACATATATATACATACATATATATATATGTATATATATATATATATGTATATGGTGCTACCCAAGTTTTACTAACGTTAATACAATTTTGTACAAAACAAATTCAAGTGAAACATAAGCAATGTGTTAATTAGAATTTATTGTTCTTCCATTAAACAATTTATTTACTAACTATACATTCAAATATGACCAGTCCCTCCCTCATACTTTCTATCCCACAGCACTTCCATTTTCTCCTCAGAACCAAGGTGGCCTCCCATCGATATCAACCCACTTTGGCATATCGAATTGCAGTAGGACTAGGCACATCATCTACTAGTTTGGATAAAAAAGGCAGTCCAGTTAAGAGAAAGATATCCAAAGACAGCTGACACAGTCAGAGACAACCCCTGCTCTAGTTGTTAGGGAACCCACATGTAGCCCAAACTGCACATCAATTATGTAAGTGTAGGGAGCCTACGTCTGTCCACGTGTCCTCTTTGGTTGGTGGTTCAGTCACTGTGAGTCCCTATAGGCCCAGGTTAGTTGACTCTATAGGTTTTTTCTGGTGTCCTTGGCTTCTCTGGCTCCTTCAATTCCCCCCCCACACACACACACACCTCTTCCACAAGGTTTCCTAAGCTATGCCAAAATTTGGCTATTGGTCTCTGTATATGTTTCCAATAGTGACTGGATGACGTCTCTCAGAGGACAATTATGTTAGGCTCCTGTCTTCAAGTATTAGCAGTTTATCATTAATAGTGTCAGGGTTGAGCTCTCTCTCACAGGATGGGTCTCAAGTTGGACTAGTCAACGGTTGGTCATTCCCTCAGTTTCTACCCCATCTTTAACCGTAGACCTCTTGTAGGCAAGGAAATTTTGGGTAAAAATTTTTTCAGTAGGTTAGTGTTCCCATTTCTCCTTTGGGAGTCTTGCCTGGTTACAGGAGGTGGACATTTCAAGTTCCGTATTCCTGGTTGGTAGGAGTCTTAGCTGGTGTCACCCTCATAGATTCCTGGGAGTTTGCCTTGTCCTAGGTTCCTGGCTCATCACATAGATGCCCACATCTCCAACAATTTCTGTTCTCTCTACCAGCTCTTTCTTCCTCAGTTTTGCCCACACTTGATCCTCCTGTTCTTCTTCTCACCATCTCTTATCCAATTCCCTCTTATTCATTCCACCATTCCACCTGTGACATCTATTTAATTTCCCAAAGGAGTCAAGCATCCTCCTTTGGGCCCTCTTTGTTAGTTAGCTTTTCTTTGGGTCTGTGTACTGCAGAATTGTTATCTTGTAGTACATGGCTAATGTCTACTTATAAGTGACTACCATGTGTGACTTTCTGGGTCTGGGTTACGTCACAGAGGATGATATTTTCTAGTTCCATCCATTTGCCTGCAGATTTCATGATGTCCTCGTTTTTAATAGCTGAGTAATATTCCATTGTGTAAATGCACCATATTTTCTTTATCCACTCTTAAGTTGAGAGACATTTAGTTTGATTCCAGTTTCTGCTATTACAAATAAAACTGCTATGAACATGGTTGAGCAAATGTTCTTGTGCTACAGTGGAGTGTCTTTTGGGTATGTGCCCAAGAATGGGTCTAGAGGTAGAACTGTACCAAATTTTCTGAGAAGTCAGAAAGTGGTTGTACAGATTTGCACTTCCACCAGCAATGGAGGAGGGTTCTTCTTTCTCCACATCATCTCCAGCATGTGTTGTCACTTGAGTTTTTTATCTTAGCCATTCTGATATGTGTAAGATGGAATCTCAGTCATTTTGACTTGCATTTCCCTAATAACTAAGGAAGTTGAACATTTCTTTTTTCTTTTTATTTATTAATTTATTATTTATTACAACTTATTCTCTTTTTACCCCTGCTGTAGCCCCTCTCCCTTGTCTCCTTCCAGTCAGTCTCTCCCTCCTTTTTCTCCATCTATGTGCCTCCTATAGTCTACTGATAGAAGAAGTCTTCCTCCCCTTCTATCTGATCCTAGCCAATCAAGTCTCATCAGGACTGACTACACTGTCTTTTCCTGTGTCCTGGCAAGGCTGCACCCCTCCCCAGGGGCAGGTGATCAAAGAACTGGCCACTGAGTTCATGCCAGAGACAGCCCCTGTTTTCCATAATAGGGAACCTACTTGGATATTGAGCTGCCATGGGCTACATCTGAGCAGGGCTTTTAGGTTTTCAAAATGCATGGTCCTTGGTTGGTGTATCAGTCTCTGCAGGGCTCCTTGGGCCCAGATTTTTGGCTCTGTTGGTTTTCTTGTGGAGCTCCTATCCACTCCAGAAGACAACTTCCCGAATAGAACAGCAACAGCACAGGCTCTAAGATCAACAATAAATAAATGGGACCTCATGAAACTGTAAAGCTTCAATAAAACAAAGGACACTGTCAACAGAACAAAACAACAACCTACAGACTAGGAAAGGATCTTCACCAACCCTATATCTGACAGAGGGCTAATATCCAGAATATATAAAGAAGTCAAGAAGTTGAGCATTTCTTTTAGTGCTTCTCAGCCATTAGAGATTCATTTGTTGAGAATTCTTTGTTTAAATCTGTACCTTGTTTTTAAATGGGTTGTTTTGGCTTTTCATTTTCTACTTTCTTAAGTTCATTATGTTTTGGATATTAGCCTCTGTCAGATGTAGGGTTGGTAGAAATTTATGATGTCTTTATTATCATCAAATAGAGTCAAGAGATAGAATTAGATTTTGCCATGTCTTTCTCTGGTCATCAAATGTACATTAGCATTTTGTTTTAGTTTTGTGTGTGTATCTGTTTTGTTTTGTTACTTTTTCACAATGGTACGCAGAGTATGTTTAAAGACCATGCTAAAGAAACAACCAGATATTTCATTTCATTGCTTATTTTTGTCATAAATCATGTTTTATTTGTACAGATCTTCTATTCATTACAATAGTAATTAAATGGAATTTCTTGTGGGAGCCATCAAGTCCTTGATAATTTCTTCATTCGCTTGAGAAACAAGAACATTTAATAATATTTGAACTACATATTTTGAATTATAAGTTAACTTTAGGGACTTTATTCCCTTTGTACCAAAGCACATATATACTTGAACAAGTCTTGT
>NW_026588073.1:0-3669 GCF_907164565.1 Psammomys obesus | reverse complement strand
TAGAGCCTCTTGGAAAGGTCCCATGTGTTGTGTGTTAGTTTATTTATATTAATCTTCACTCCCAACTCAAGAACCATTCAACTCTGCTGGCAGGCTCCAGCAACATATAGCCTTTGTTTTCTTGAATTAAAGTAGAACTTGCTCTCTGTGGTGGTTCCTAGAATGTCTGAACTCAGACATGCTTGCTGGCCTTCCAAGCTTTTCACCTAATCTTCCCCTCCTGCTTTCCTGGGTTGGTGGGAAACATGCCCTGAGGCTAGAGGAGAAACACCTTATCTCTGAAATACTTGGGATCAAAAGTTTGAGACGTCACAGCATTTCTTATTTCAGATGTTTCTGGATGTGAGATGCCCAATCACCCAGTGCTTTGGGGGTGGGACTCTGTAAAATGATTTACACCTAATGTTTATTTCACAGTAATGTTGCAGGCAAGCCTCAGGTTACAGAATCTTCTCAGTTGAACAGAGTGGCCTATGGAGAAGAAATAAGAGCAGAAATTTGAGGCCAGCCTGTGAAACTTCCCTCCCTTACAGAAAAGAAAGAAGATTTAAAGAAAGTAAAGAAATTATAGAATCTTCTTTGCCACCTTTCTTCCTTGTAGGCTCATTTGATAATCATTACCCATTGGAAACCATGCTGATCTCTTAAATTGGTATTTCCATAGATATAGGTTTCAAATCTGAAACAAATGGCAGAGGTTCCTTATTATCACATTAAAGCTAGCTGCCAATTTACTCCAAGAAATCCCTCAGTACTTCCAAAGCATAATATGGTTATTTTGGCTGGCATACCCCACTCACTACACTGAATTTTTGTGCCCAGAGTCTGGGCTAGCCTCTCTTCCCCTTAGCAACTTGTAGATTGTTTTGCAAGGTCAGGGAAGATGTTTTTACTAATGACTAATGTAAAAAATCTTAGAGAACCATGTAAAGTTAAGAAAATACCCTCTTAATAGTAAAGCCAGGGACTCTTTAAGGTTGATGAGCAGAAATAAAAGCCCAAGGTAGCACTAGCTGACTGGACACTCTCTAGCTGGGCCTGTAACTGAGACAACAATTGATTTCCTTATACTTTTTTGCCCTCAGTTTCTTGATATGTTTTAAAAAGTTATTAATGAGCAGATGCACACCCCAACCATCAAGATTTAAAGTAGAGGTGGCTTATTTTTTTATATAAAAGTTTAGATTTGTGCTACTTTAAAGACTTTCATGAGACTGTTTTTATTGTAATTAATTCTTGGTTACCCCAAATTTCACCTTACCAGTAAAGAAATGCTGGCTGAGAAGTTAAGTTGCTGGCTCATCTTGTTAATTTATCACAAGTTGGTTAATTACAAGTGTATATGGGGTCTTGGGAATAACTTGTTTTTTATATTTGTTTTTCACTCATAATAAGTAAAACATTTGATCATGTGAAGGTATAGGGGAATATGTGGCTTTTTTGCATATATTCATTGTGCTCACTCACTTAAAGAAAAATTGAGTGTAACCACATTGTGTGTTTAGCTTGAAAGATCTTGCTGAGATAGATAAGCTGTGGAAAAGAGTAAAAGTGTGGTCCTAACTGGCCTTCTGGGTCTTGTTCCATCCAACAAGATGTATGTATGTCAGGTGGTTTGGATCTCAGTCTTTGGAGTTTGTTTCATCTGAAAAGATGCATGTATATGTATGTATGTAAGGTTCGGATGGAGCTTGCTCTTTTGTGTTTGTTCCATCCAGCATGATGTATGTATATGTGGGTAAGGTGGTTTGGTGCTTGCTCTTTGGAGTTTGTTCTATCCACCTATCTGTATGTATGTAAGGTGGTTTGGAACTTACTCTTGCAAACAAACAAAAATAATCATTTGAGTGCTCTATCACATCCCAGAAAAGAGCCTCAAATACCAGTGTAGATAGTTGTAAGCCACCTTTGTGGGTTCTGGGAAATGAACTCAGGACCTCTGGAAGAGCAGCTGGTGCTCTTAACCACTGAGCCATCTCTGCAAGCCCCCAAGTGCTTATCTCTTATACTGCTCAAAATCCCCTGCCTCGGGAATACCACTGCCCACTAGGGCCTAGGACTTCCTTTATCAATTAACAATCACCATTTCTGAATTTCAGTAACCTAATAATTACTAACTGACCATCTTCACACCAAATGGACTAGCTTTGATAGTTCAGCATGGCCAAATTCCATGTTGTATGATTGGCTTTCCTTTGTGATCCCATGGCTGGAAACTACAGCCCTGGCCAGTGTCACAAGAAGGGGGGGTCATCTGTCACCTCCTTTGTGGCTATACTGTAATTGTTGGTTCCACCATATGTGTGCACTTTGATCTCTAGTATATACATGATAATGTGTCTCTGTCTCCCTCTCTCCCTCCCTCTCTATCTCTTTATTTTTAATTTTTTTTAAAGACATGGTTTCTCTGTGTAGCCCTGGCTGTCCTGGAACACCTCTATAGACCAGGCTGACCTCAAACTCAGACATCCACCTGCCTCTGTTTTCCAAGTGCTGGGATCAAAGGTGTGTGCCCCCACTGCCAGGCTCCATATCCTTCTCAAAGTTTCCTCCAGAAACTTATTCTCAAAGACCCACTGTCGTTCTTCAGACAGTTCACTGAAGGAACATATAGTCTTGCTGTACAGATCTGTTTTGGATGAAACTAATGGTGGCCAGTGCCTTCACCATGTGCTTTCACCTTCTAAAACCCATTTTAATTGTCGCCTTGAGACCTAGGAGGCTTATCTGAGAGGAAAGCTTTGACTGAAGAATTGTCTAGATTAGTTTGACCTTAGGACATATCTGTGGGAAATTGTCTTGGTTATTCACTGATTAAGGAGAACCTAGCCCATTTCAGGTGGCACAATTTCAACTCCAGAAGTTTTGGGCAGTATAAGAAGGCTAGCTCAGTGTGAGCCTGTGAGCAAGCAAGCAAGCAGGGTTGTTCCTCCGTGGTCTTGTCATGACCTCCCTCATTGATGGATTGTGACCTGGAAATGTTAAGTCTAATCCTTTTCTCTGCCAGTTGCTTCTGGGTAGAAAGTTTTATCATCACAACAACAAAATGAAACCATAATGGCACCCGCCTCTGTAAACAGTTGATGAGGAGTATCAGTCTCATAAAAGATCCCTAGGCCCAAATTTATTAGTTCAGTTGGTCTCTTTGTGGTCCTTTCTTTCATAAGATTCCCTGCACTCTGCCCTAAGATTGGCTATGAGTCTCAGCATCCACTTTGATACCCTGCTGGATAGAGTCTTTCAGATGCCCTCTGTAGTAGGCTCCTGTCTTGTTCCTTACTTTCACTTTCTTCCAATGTCTATCCCCTTTGCCTTTCTGAATGAAGATTGAGCATCTTACCCAGGGTCCTCCTTCTTGCTTAGCTTCTTTAGGTGTACATATTTTAGTATGATTATCTTATAAGTCTAATATCCACTTATAAGTCAGTATATACACCATGTGTCTTTTGCTTCTGGAATAGCTCAATCAGGATGACCTTCTCTAGTTCCCACTATTTGCCTACAAATTTCATAATTCTCTTGTTTTTAATTGCCGAGTAGTATAAATATACCATAATTTTTGTATCCATTCCTCAGTTGAGGGACATCTGGGTTTTTTTCCAGATTTTGTTTCTGACATGAACTCAGTGGCTGGCTCTTTGATCACCTCCCCCTGAGTGGGGAGCAGCC